>NC_072414.2:83956578-84270921 GCF_028858775.2 Pan troglodytes
TTTTGGCACCTTAAAAGTTCTTTCATCTCAGCTGGGTGCGGTGGCTCACGCCTGTAATCCCAGCACTTTGGGAGGCCGAGGCAGGCAGATCACAAGGTCAAGAGATCGAGACCATCCTGGCCAACATAGTGAAACCCTGTCTCTACTAAACATACAAAAATTAGCCGGGCGTGGTGGCAGGCACCTGTAGTCCCAGCTAGTTGGGAGACTGAGGCAGGAAAATCACTTGAACCCAGGAGACGGAGGTTGTAGTGAGCCGAGATCATGCCACTGCACTCCAGCCTGGCCACAGAATGAAACTCTGTCTCAAAAAAAAAAAAATTTATTTCATCTCTACCACAAATGCACTCTGAAATATTGAACAGAGCATAGCATGAAAAACTTTGGTAGGTTTTTTTTTTTTTTTTTTTTTGGAGATAGGATCCCATTCTGTCTCCTAGCCTGGAATGCAGTGGCTTGATCATGGCTCACTGCAGCCTGGAACTCCTGGGCTCAAGTGATCCTCCCATTGGCCTCCTGAGTACTTAGCTTTCAAATTGCTGTTTAGAGGTTTTGTCATCTGGTAGTGGAGCTTGACAACAGGCAAGATAAAATTGGCATATTTATCACATAGAGGTATGCCCTACTTAGAAGACAACCAAGTATTATAAGAATTCTCACTCAGGTACATGAATGAGTTGCACAGTGGTATTTTGGGGGGATATTTTGGTTTTAACAATTATTAACGAATTTGGTTCATGTTGCAAATTTCCCTTGATGTGCTTAAAATATGACCTGATTTGCACCGACCTGGAATTTGTATGCAAGTATCCATGCATTATAGAGCAAGGGACACCTGTACCCTCAGTTCCTTCCAGCAGCAAAGCGTTTACTAGAGGTGTCCTCTCTAACCTTGGCTCCCCGTCGCCAGGTGTTGGGTGGCTAGAACAAAGTGAAATGACCTCAAGAAAGGTCACAAGGAGGGAGGAGCATTTGGGAGCTAATCACAATATAATGATTATGCCCCGTGCAGAGACAGAAAGGTGAATGGATTTGCTTTGCCCTGCTGTGCCACAGAAACAGGCCACATTAGTTCCATTTATCTCTAGGTCCATCTGTAATACACACTGGCTCCAGATCTTCATTTTTTACGTAAATAACGTGGTGTGTGGCTTAGTTTCTATTATGCGGTTGCCATGGCAGTTCCTCCAGTTGGCTCTTTTTCAGTGAAATGAAAAAAGGCACTTGTTAGGGGGCAGGGAAAACACACAGGGTTGCTGGGGAAGGGCTGAGACACCTGGGCAGCCTTTGGGATCACAGGGAATGCTAGGAATATGAGCTTCCATTCGGCAGGACCACAGCCCAACCTGGCAGCTGGAAAGAAGGAAGCAGGTTGTGTGAGATTTTGAGCTTGGAGCTTATTTATTAAATCGAGCTGCTTGGGAAGTTTAATGAGATTTCAACCAGAAATCTTCTCGGGGGCTTCTCTTTGGGGTATCAAGCAGCGGAGGTGAAGAGTTCCAAGGAGAAGTACAGAGGCACCTGGGCCGAGAGAGCCTGGAGCTCTGCCAAGCTCATTAGCACTCATAGGGTAGCACAGCCCCGCTCTCACCCGATTCCAGGCCTGTCATTAAAACCGGGGGAAGGGCTGCTTCCTTCATTAAGCCTTCCCTCTCTCCCCAACTGCCTTTGGAGGCCCCACAGAACGGAGGTGCTGCTGTGCTTATAATGCACATGCTGTTATTCCAGCAATCATGGTTGGACTTCAGGGGCCTATGAACCCCCTGAAATACGGGTTTGATTTTATGGGTAGGTGTATTTTGCTGGGCTATGGGTCTAGATCTCATCAAAATCTCAGAGGGACCTTCCTTAATACAAAATGAAATTCAGATGCTCTAGGACTAGCTCTGCAAGGAACACTCCAGATAGAGGTGTAGAGGCCCTGGGATCTCAGAGTTGGCCACACCTAGTTCCAGAGATCACTTCCTCCTCCTGCAGTCTGTCACTGAAGATGGTTGGCACTTTATTCTGGCCTCAAGGGGACAGTTTTTTTGAACAGTTAATTTGCATTAGTGACTCATCTGTCACTTTCCCATAGTACAGATGACGCTCTCCCCCTTCACTCAGAATCACCTGGGAATGTGAAGGTGCTGAGGACTCTGCTGCACACCAAATGCTCTGATTTCATTGGTCTGGGATGGGACACCCTGGATGATGATTGTCATGGGCAGCCAGGTCTGATAACTCGGATAACAGCAGGCAAAGAAACACAGAGAGGAACAGGGAACTGATGTAAGGAAGGGGAACGGTTTTCATCTCATCTGCCATTTTTGGTGACTGGTTGTAGGTACCGGAAATGCTCTACCGTGAGGGTTTCAAAACTGGTTACCAACTCATTCTGAGCTGGGAATATTCAATATCCAGGGGAAGGGAAGTTGTCAGTATATATGCAGATATTTTCCATTTTAAACTATATGTGTATATACACAGATGTACTCAAGTCAAGTCCAATTTGTGGTGCCTGCACTCAAGAGCACACAGCCCTAAAAGCCTCAAACAGAAGAACACCACACACAGTATGCCGGCGCTTTGCAGTTTCCTCTGTAGAACACCACACACAGTATGCCGGCGCTTTGCAGTTTCCTCTGTAGAACACCACACACACTATGCCGGCGCTTTGCAGTTTCCTCTATGGAACACCACACACAGTATGCCGGCGCTTTGCAGTTTCCTCTATGGAACACCACACACACTATGCCGGCGCTTTGCAGTTTCCTCTATGAGACTACGCTGCTTTCACTGACGCTAAGAATGTTTCTCTTCAAGGAAGACCGTCTTGGCCTTCTCAGGCTCTCAGCAGAGGAGGATGATGATAATAGCAGCTGTCATTCACTTTACATGGTAAAGTGACACAGTACACACTGTTTTAGATGCTTTTTTTTTTTTTTTTTTTGAGATGGAGTCTTGCTTTGTTACCCAGGCTGAAGTGTAGTGGCACAATCTTGGCTCACTGCTACCTCTGCCTCCTGGGTTCAAGCAATTCTTCTGCCTCAGTCTCCCAAGTAGCTGGGACTACAGATATGCACCAACATGTACCACAGTGCAAATTCCAGGTTGTCTCTTTAGTAGAGACGGGGTTTCACCATGTTGGCCAGGCTGGTCTCGAACTCCTGATCTCAGGTGATCCACCTGCTTCAGCCTCCCAAAGTGCTGGAATTACAGGTGTGAGCCACCATGCCAGACTGATGCTTTCTATGTGTTAAGTTAGTCTTCACAGCCATCTGGTGAAGACTGTAGTATTATCATCATCCCCATTTTGCAGATGAGGAAACTAAGGCAGGAGGGCTTAAATAACTTGCTCAGATTTGTACCATAATAAAAAGGCAGAACTGGGACACAAACTCATGCGCTTTGCCTCCTGAGCATGTCTTTGAGCCACGGAGTCAGACATATTTGCCTGGCAGTGCTATAAGAAAAGCTAGGCAGAGACAGGAACAGGGGAGCACTGGCCACCAGATCCAGAACCTTCTTAACATTCTTTTCCCGATAACAGGCTTCATCCCTCCACCCCTCATCTTCGGGGCTGGCATCGACTCCACCTGCCTGTTCTGGAGCACGTTCTGTGGGGAGCAAGGCGCCTGCGTCCTCTACGACAATGTGGTCTACCGATACCTGTATGTCAGCATCGCCATCGCGCTCAAATCCTTCGCCTTCATCCTGTACACCACCACGTGGCAGTGCCTGAGGAAAAACTATAAACGCTACATCAAAAACCACGAGGGCGGGCTGAGCACCAGTGAGTTCTTTGCCTCTACTCTGACCCTAGACAACCTGGGGAGGGACCCTGTGCCCGCAAACCAGACACATAGGACAAAGTTTATCTATAACCTGGAAGACCATGAGTGGTGTGAAAACATGGAGTCCGTTTTATAGTGACTAAAGGAGGGCTGAACTCTGTATTAGTAATCCAAGGGTCATTTTTTTCTTAAAAAAAGAAAAAAAGGTTTCCAAAAAAAACCAAAACTCAGTACACACACAGAGGCACAGATGCACACACGCGCAGACAGACACACCGACTTTGTCCTTTTTCTCAGCATCAGAGCCAGACAGGATTCAGAATAAGGAGAGAATGACATCGTGCGGCGGGGTCCTGGAGGCCACTCGCGCGGCTGGGCCACAGAGTCTACTTTGAAGGCACCTCATGGTTTTCAGGATGCTGACAGCTGCAAGCAACAGGCACTGCCAAATTCAGGGAACAGTGGTGGCCAGCTTGGAGGATGGACATTTCTGGATATACATACACATACAAAACAGAAAACATTTTTTAAAAGAAGTTTACTAAAATAAAAAAAATAAAACAAATAAAAAACCACAAGTTGAAAACATTGCCAGATTAAGCACTAGTGACACACCCCGTGCCACCCTCTTCCTCCAGGTGGGGGTGGGGGTGGGCGCACAAGTCGGAGGGGTGGAAGCACCACTCCTCTCTCTGACTTTCGCAATATGGGTCACTGTGTAGACGACTCACCCAGTCTGCATGTGGTTCAAGGCCCCAGAGTTCTCTCAGTGATGCTAATGGGTGATCCGTGCTGGAGTTTGTAATTGGCACCTCTCACCAGCTCCATTTCCATGTTCAAGACTGAGGGCCTGAGGGGGAGCCAGGTGGGGGGCCAGCACCTCCCAGTGGCGGGCATCCACCTTCCCCCAGCCCCACAGAGTGACCTCAGGAAGCAGTAGGCCTCGCCTGGCTATGACTGACCCGGCTCAGAGCTGGTGAGACCCAACGCAGTCCAAGTCATTTGCTTACATTTGCCAAAAACATTTTGCCATTTTTAAAAGAAAAAAATACAATCCATATGAATTTCAAACTGTTGTATGTATAATCCTCTAATACTATTTTTAACTACTTCTAAAATCTGTGTTAACCCTTCAAGTCACTAACACAGTTCTCTAGGCCGGATTTATTATGCTGGTTGCTTTTACTTTTTTTCTCCTTTTTTAATGCACCAAAAATATGTGATACAAGGGATGCAATTAACCTATTGTAATTTTCATCATTTTATCCTCATTCGAATATTCTACAAAAACAAGAATATACAATGTGTTACAAGAAGAAAAAAAATGCTTCAAAAAGAGAGTGTATATGCAGCCTGCCTTTAAAAGAATCACATTTGAGACAACAGGGGATAATGTGATGAATTGCAAATTTGCCTTTTAGCTTCCTTCCCCATGATTCAGTGATCACTGTCACGGGAAACCCTTTTATATTCATGCTTGACATTCCAAGAGGCGTTCTTTTCAGCCTGTGGAGGAGACACTCTTAGATGTGGGTTTGTGTGTATGGGTGCAACACTTCCGGGGATAGGAAAGAAGAACAGTTCCCTAACACAAGCTGTTAAGAAGTCTGTAGCATCTCTGATAACGAATAGACCCACAAGCTCCTGGAAGCTGTCGTGTGTCCAATGCGTGAAAATGTCCGTGACATTTTCAGTGTTAGTCTTGAACTAAGGCCCTTGTCTGTGTGTTTTGAAGGTGGGTGAACCTCAGAGAATGAACCTGTTATGATTTGGGGTAAGAATCACGTTGGAAAACCTCTCGCAACCAGCACACTAGGCCTTCTACGGCCATTTCCGTAAGGGGACAGAGCTTAGGTAAAGGTACACACTCCTTATACACACACAACAAAGGGCCCTGCTAACTTACTCCTCATGCTGCTTCAGTGACCTTTGTTCATGTCACATTCCTGGCGCTGGAAAAAAAACTCAAAGGTTGATTGGTTTGCTTTTTCACCTTGGACACATTTGCATTTTACCCACAAGGCAAACAAAAGAATCAGGAAGTAAAAAATGGTTGGGAGTGGGACAGGTATGGTACCGAATTTTTAATGAACATTGTAAATGAAGAGGCTTGAATGACAGCCCAAATCTAGAGAAGGCACTCAGCAAGACCAACCAAAAGAAAAGCTGTGTCGTGGTATGGGGCCACCGTGATCAGCTACCTGGGGCAGGATGCTTCTGAGACAGGCCTTTCAACTGCTTAGTGTTAGTATGTGCTTGCTTATGAAAATGGGGACACTCATCAGTACGTTAACTACTAAAGGGGAGATGGTTCTCCAACCACTTCATAAAATATATATGTTCTGTTGTTCCTAAGGCTTTGATAATATCCTGTACAGATTTTGGTTTAGTTTTGCAAATATATTGCTAATAGGTCACTCTTATAGATTATTGCTTGGCCCTTCAAACTCAGTACACACACACTGAGGCCCTCTGACCTAGTGTTTTATGGAACTATTTGCTTTGAGAGAAAAAAAAAAAACGTTTTTTAAACTCTTTGCATTTTGGATTTTTTTTCCTAAGATTTTAGGATGAATGTGAAAAAGATGTTAGAATAACAGGAAGACAACTCCAGGGCTGAGTTTTATCAGCAATTGGGTATAAATTTAAAGACCGCTGTTGCAGGATGGCTCTGAATTCTGTTGTGTCGTCTTTTAAAATTTTAATTATTCTCATATAGTACCGAACAGAAAACTCAGTCTAGTTTTAATTTGCCTTTTGTGCTCTAAAGAAGCATTGTACATACAACACTAGATCCAGCCCCTCGATTATCTGTTTGGTTTCAAATGAATGAAAAGATTTCCTGGTAAGATCATTAGATTTACAGAATACAAAAATGTACGGGATGGAATAAACCTAGAAAGTGAATGCTAGAGTTCTCTCTCTTCTGCTACAAACTCCTACACCATCTCAGTTGAACATGCCCAGGGTGGATGAAAAGTCTCTGCTGAAATTGACAGATCTTTGTAACTCCTATGTAGAGACCAAGAAGGTTTGGGTTTTGTTTTGTTTTGTTTTGTTTTTTACCAATATGATTCCCTCCTATGAAGTAAGCACATTTTGCAAAAATGCCTCTCTAGGGGACAGGGTTTGCTGTCTTCTCTCAGCTGAGGCTGTGTGCTGTCAGGGAACGCTGGCTCTGAGGCACCCTGGGGACACAGGGCTCCAGAAGGCCACAGCATGGCATGCTGGCTTTCCTCACAGCTAACGAAGGAGTGGAAGCAGCCTCCTCTCACGGTCCCCCCGAGGAGCTTGCTAGGAACACTTAACAGGCAAAATAATAACTGGAAAGCCAGGAGCTTCTAAGGAATCATTTGACAGGGTTGCTAACATCTTCCGAGCAGGAGGGAGCGTGCCCCTCCATAAAAATCACTTCCTTCTCACCATCTGATCATGGACTAGCTCGCTCTAGTGCTGACTTTTAAAGATTGGCTGAGTGTCATCTGTGCATTCCAGTCCCCCGATTCCACTGCCCTGTGTCCAGTAATTGCCCTCCAGCTTCCCCTCACTCACACTACGGCAGGGCTTCCCAGCCCTTACAGTCAAAAAGCCTGTAGAAACGTTCCACACAAGGGCAACCAGCTGGTCCCTGGGATGGTAGTCACACCACTCTTGAGGAATTTTCCCAGGAAAAAGATTCTCCTGTGGTTGCTAATGGATATTCTTTCACACCTTCCAGAGGAGGTCATTCACTGAGGAACATTTAAAATGGAGATAGATACATGTACTAAAATAGAGAAACCTCCAAGGAAAAGTAGTTTCTGGGTCCCCGTGTGCCTGCTGGACTGGTTTTCTTGCCGCCTGCTGCTTCCGGTCCTAGGAAGTCTGGTTTCTTCTCCACCCAGCCATGCCTGCCAGACCTGTGCAGTCTGCTCTAAGCCCTGCTAGGAACTCCAAAGGCCCTACTCAGCAGTGGCAAGCTATGAAGGTCAATGCATAGAGGTCAATGCATCTGATCATACAGTCAAGACCAGAAAAACAGGATGAGCTTCTGTTGCAGTTGGACGGAGTTACGCTATATTTTATTGTTGCTTGAATATTTTATTTGATTTGGTTTAGATGAGGGAAGAAACCATGCAGTTTTTTCAGTCTAACAGATGGAGAATACTTGCCGCTGCCTGGTGCTATTCTTACCTGACTATCTTGATGGCTTGGGAGAACCACATATCTGGCCAGAAGCCAGAGGAAAGTACCAGACACATGGCAGGGGCCTGCTGGCTCCACTGGGCTCACGCCATTCTCCTCTGATTGACCTCCTCTCAACCATGATCCATGTTTCCTTTTAGGGACTGTTCCCCCTTAGGTTAGAATCCACTTCAAATATCTAAGAGGTGCCAACTTTTCCAAGAGAGGGTGCTAGTGAAATTAAATTTGGCCTGGAAAATTAGTTCAAGACCCAAATATAGTATTTATCCATTTTCTAACCTTCCTTCCTTTTTTATTACACCTGCTCCGCCCGACTTATTCCAAACTGCTACTATCCCAACAGCCGCAAGAACGTAATCCCTTAGAGTAAACCACCCTAAGTGACAGACTTTGGACCCCACGCCCCTAGTGTATTGTCATTGCTCAAGAGTAAATTGGAATACTCTCTCACTGGTGGAAGATGCAAGGAAGATTTTTGTTCAAATGCCTCTTATGGGGCCTGTTGCCTAGAACAGCATGTGGAATCCACCCTGAATGCATGCAGCCACCCATGCCTGCCTCATCAGTAGCTTCAGCAACCCAGAATGCTTGGTCATCATGGCAGGGACAACATGGGTTGTCAAACCGAAAATGGAAAATTTTGGAAAGCAAAGATGGCCCTGTCCCTTAGAAACCTGTAACTGCCATGGAGACAGGGACAACTCACACTTCTCAGAGACTATCCACATTAGCATTTTTCTTTGCAGAGTTTGTTTTATTTGGAGGTGCATTGCATGAGTTTGATATATTCAAAACATGTATTTTTTCATTCCTTTACTTAAAATTTTGGCTATATGCCAAGCCCTAGATCAGATGCAAAAGTGGAAAAGATTTGGTCCCTACCCTCCAAGAACCCCCATTTCAATGAGCTGGACAGATCTGAACACAAACAAAACCAATGGGATAATAGTATTAAGAGCCAGGGTCTGTCTGGGGATAAGGAGAGCCAATTCATGAGGGTGGTGAGTTCTGCCTCATGGCAGCAAGAATCAGGAAGGCTCTGGAGAGTGGGTGGCCTAGAAACTAAGAACTAAAGAGCAGTGGGTGACTTTTGGGGAAGCAGGGTGAGAAGATGAGGGCAGAATTGCCCCCAGAGAGAGCGCCACCAAAACATTCACTAGTTTTTTCTCTAATGGGCCAAGTAGTAAACATTTTAGACTTTGTGGGCCTGCAGTCTCTGTTGCAACTACTCAACTGATGTAGTACTGTGAGATCAGCCATAGACAACAGGTGAACAAATGGGCTATGTTCCAATAAAGCTTTATTTACAAAGACAGTCGGTGACTGAGGGAAGGCCATAGTGTGCTGATCTCTGTTCTCTTGCACAGGCAAGGCCTCAAGCAGCACTGCGTGTTTGGGGGACCCTAGCGGCTGAGCATAGGTGAGGCAGATCCCAGCACCTAAGACTGCTGTAGCATGGGCCAGGGCATACATAGGAAGGGACCCTGAGCTAGGTGTCTATCAGCCTTAACACTCCTGACCATGAGACTCTAATTCAGATATCTCATTTCCAAGAATAAGTTAAGTAACCCTTTGCTCTCATGGTTAAAATTGAAGGCAACATTATTTTTCTCTTGTGTGACGTGGCGGATTTGAACTGTATAGTCTACATTCCCATATAGCTGTGACACCGTAGCTCGACTAGAGTTACCATCCTTTTTCTCTTAAATGATGGAAATGGGCACATGAGGGAGAAATGTTCAAACTAGAAAAAGAAGAGTGATTCCAGATACCAAAGAGTATTTCCAATCCTTTTCCTCCCCACAACCAACACAAAACACTGGCACCCTAAAGTTAACAGATATGCCAGGTAAAATACTTGGTAAGCACTAATAACAGTAGCTAACATTTTTCAAGCACTGACTATGAACCAGCTGCTGGCTGAGCTTATTTCATGTATTAGCTCATGTAATCTCAACCATAACCCTGTGAGGTAGGAGCTGTTATTGGCTTCATTTTACAGGGGAAGAAAATGAGACTCGGAAGGTCCAGAATTGGCTCAAATTCACAAAGCAGAGTTGGGATTCAAACCCAGGTCTGTGAAAAAGCTTTTAGGTCTTTAAAAGCTCTCCTTATTCCCAGACAGACCCATAACCACTATGGGTACTACCTCCCTACCAGGTAAGACACGAGGGACCTCCCTCCCCACCTTTAGACACTGATCAAGAAGACTCTGGCCCGAGTGGACTGTGGGGCCCCACATGCTCCCACGTGCCTCCTGATGTAACAACCAGGACACCATGGCAGCTGGGCTCTGGGGCTGTGTGTCCTTCTAACCCCTGATCCCAGTGGTCCATTGATGTGAAGTATTTTACCTGAAATAGACAGATAAGAGGAATCAGATAGGAGACTCCTACTCTAGTGCATTCCGAAATGCACTATCAAAGCACCAAGATGCCAGGGAGGCACTCCACAGTGCTGGTCATCGGCTCCCCCGGAAAGACCCCAGATACCTGCCATGCCTGGCACCCCTGTAGTCTACAGCATCAACCACAGGAGATCAGCTCTGACCCCAGGGCTTCAAACACACCGAAGCTGGTCCCTAATTGGATATACTTCCTCTCCAGAGGAGACCAGGGGCACTTGTCATACTGAGTTCAAGTCCCTGGTCAAACTCATGCACTGGCCACCCTAGCTTGCTGTTCTGTCTTCTGTTCTCAGATTCCAGGCTTTTAGGAACAGAATATCCAGACATTTCCATTTTTGTAATAGTGACTCAGGTCAACAATCAGGAGTTGGTGATTATCATAAATTTTGAATTTTTTTCCCGTAAGATACAATTGATTATGTTCTTTTGCTATGAGCAAATGAACAACACAGTAAGTTTTCTGGAAGTTTAACATTCTGTAGGTGGACACTTACCATCCCATTAATGTTTTTCTTAACATTAACCTTATAGAAGATTCTCACACTAACCTTATAGAAGATTGCTCTCATGGAGACATGTTTGGCAAGACCATTTGATTTTATAATCTAAGGCCATAAAATGAATTGGAAGCATAGAGTTTACAAAATGTTCTACAGAAGGATCCCAACTGAACACAGATGGTGCTCCCATCCAGCACTGTAAGGGAGGGAAGGGGCCAGGAAGCTCATGTTTTTATTAAGCACCTGCTACCCATGTGCCGGGTTCTGTGAATTCATGATCCCAGGTACTGCTCCCAGCAGCCTTCTCACACCAGCCCTACGAGGTAAGTATATATTCTTTTCCACTTCACAGGTCTGAAAACTAAAGCTCAGCAAATCCAACCTTTCTAAGATCACAAAGCTAGTTTATAAAGCCACCAGGAGCCAGTGACAGATCTGACTCCTAAACCAGTGCTCTTTCCACTACAACACAAAGCCCCCGAAGTTAGAACACGGAACTAGCTTCTTATGAAGCCTCTACAAAGCCAACAGAGCGTCTACCTGTGGGAAACCCCTAGCAGGAGTCTATTGTTTCATAGAGAAGTGAGCCAGGAGTTGGAGGTGAGAATCTCTGCAAAGTTTTGCCTATGGGCACAGGAATCTAGGTTTCACTTTAATAATTAAATGTTGGAAACCTTTCAAAACACTCCTCCTTCCTACTTCAACCTTAGCCACATCAGCAGGAACTTCCCAGCCATTCATCAGCCTTTATCTTATTCATTCTGCTGAGCAGGGATGAACCCCAGCTCTCTCACTTCGGTCCCACCCTTCCCAACTCCCCACGCCCAAGTCTTTCAGTGGAACCCAAGACTGTAAGAACTTGGGCCTTGTGAGAGTGAAGGAAGGATGCTCCAACTTGCCCAGGACTCAGGCTTCAGCTTCACAATCCCGAGGAAAGGAATGACATTTCCAAACTGTCACCTTTGTAGCGCTGGGTCAAAGTCTAAAGAGGACAAAAAAATAGACAGAGACTTCTGTGGCCTCGTTGTGCCTATTGAACAGGAGAGCTGCATGTCACAATCAATGAGACCTGCACAGCTTGTGAATCATCACTGAGACTAGTTGTGTTTTTAATACCTTTAAAATGAAGCCACAGCATCTATTCTGGAAATGTGGCGTAGGCTTAAAAACCTTGCTCCAAAGAGGATATCGTTTCAGCCAGCATGCAGTGAATATCTGTGGCTACAGAAAAAAACAAACTGTCCCGAATGCTGGAGGAGGAAATATGACATTGTGATGCCAGGCAGTTTTCTGTGACACTCAGGAATCTCTTCAATAGAGATGTACGGTGACACTTAGAGCCCCAGAACACAAGGTCTGTCACTAGTAATTTACATAAGATAAGGATAAATTATTGACTGGGATACATCTTACTCATCCCCGACATCTGCTTGGCTGTGGGGTTGGTCATGTAGATAAATATCCTTCCCAGAAAGGATATTTGGCCTTCAAAAAAGTCTCTGGGCTCAGAGTCTGGTCCCTTGGGGTTACGTGGAATGAAACCCAGCACTTTATTGCTTTGACTGCCTACTCTTGTCCCTTCACTGCAAAGCCATCATGCTATTAAATAAGCCTAACAAAAAGTAGGTGAAGCAGAAAAGACCGATCTCTTTTTCCTCTTGGCTCTTGTTCCCTCCTCCCCCTTTAGGCACAGAGTACCAAGACATTGAGACTGAGAAAACCTGCCCCGAATCACATTCACCTTCAGAAGACTCCTTTGTGAGAAGCTGAGGGCCTGGCCCTCTTCCTCTTCCTGGAGAGAAGAGCCCACCACCACCCACAGACCTCGCGGGCCTCACTTAGCGCGCTCCTCCCTGTCCGAGAACCCGAGGGTCCCCATGTGGATTATCCAGCCAGTGTGTGGTCCTTTGAGGCCCCAAGCGCAGGCCTGTGATGAGGACCAAAGAGGTGACTTATGGTCAGGAGTACTCCAAACAGCTCTCAGAGTAGGCATCTTTCCTGGGTCTCTAAAGAGTCATACTGACCTGGTGTGCAAATTCCCTTCCACCCATCCCTCTACCTCCTCTGGGGATGGCTTGCCGACATGCTTTAGAAACTCCCCTCTTGGGAATGCTCCTCTGACTGAGGGCTCCAACAGCTTTAACGAAATCAGCCGAGAGGGTAAAAACCAACCTGTTGCACAGAATGGAGGGGGGGAAAAGCACATACTCAATAGATTTTTGAGTGTGGTACTCTGTATTTTTGCAGCTTTTATTTTCCAAATGAGCAGTTTAGAAATATGTGATGTAAAGTACATACTGTACGTTTGCTGAAAATTATATTAAAAGCACTATTTTAATTCTTCCTCTGTCTCATGCTCTAATCTCTGTTATCTTTCTTGTGCCTTCAGGTAGAATGATTCTAAAAGATTCTGGAGAGTGTTTCTGGCTATGTGTGTTCTATATTTATGGGCTTTGAGGTTATGGACTTAAGAGAGTATGAGCTTTAGAGCCAAGAGAGACCTGAACTCAAATCCCTACCCCACTGTTGGTGTGATGTTAATGTAGTGATCTGACTCCTCTTAGCCCCCGTTTTACCATTTGTAAAATGAGAATATTAATGCCTACTTTATGCAACTATGGTAAGACTTAAATTAGATCATGTGTAAAGGTACCAAGTGCAACATACAGCACAGAAATTGTCATTGTTCATTACTACCCCAACCTCTGGCTGGAATCTAAATGCTCCATACCATGCAGCTTCTACTGGTAACATTTAGTGGTCCTATCCTCTCACTGTCTGGTTTTCATTTCTGATTCTCCCACTGCCTATAAAGCCTAGGAGACAGGCAATTGGCTTCATCTCACAAAAGCCCCAGTGCATGTATAGTGTATAGTGCCCAGGTACAGTGCATGTTCTTCCGTGGGTGATCAATATGCAAATGAATGAATGATGAACAAACAGCCTCAGACCCAGTCCCATTCCCTCAGTGAAAACTACAGCATTTGCCTCCCTTTCTGTAGGTCCACAAGCCACCCAGTGGCTAGAGCTCTAGTGGCTTTCCCATACCTTGCTAGGTCTCTTCGTAATTGGCTGGCCTCACCTCTGTATCTTTATTAATTCACTGGCTGGACTCCAACCTCATATGAGCAGATAGGTTGGGTTGACACCTGCCACTGACTTGCAGAATGGAATCCCCACTGCATTACTCCACTGGCCAGACTAGAGCTCAGGCATGGATGCTTGCCAGAATTCTATCTGTGCTTTGTCTTTTGGGCAAAGCACTTAGAATCCACTTGTCTTATGGGGCTAGCCCCATAACTGACCCACTTTTCTTCATAGTCCTCTCCATCCTGAATCTTGTCCTCTGTAGCCCATCATCCACTGCAGCTGAGTTCACCCCAAATCAAAGCTTGTCAAATCTATTATTACCTGAAGACCGCACCCACCTCAGCCCTGAGTTGTCTTTTCACTCTGAGGTTTTAGGGGGTCAGGAAACAATGTGCTTGACTTTCTTCAAGGTCCAATTATAGGCCATTGGTGCCTTGGAGGATCCTTTTTTAGCCTGGCTGTGTTATGTGATTGTTTATTTTTTGCAAAGCAACATGATTTATTCTCTCCAGTATAAAAATCCCAAGAAAATGCAATTTCAACATTCTCTGTCCTGATGTTAAAAGATGCTGAAGCAGCTGTAAAAGTTGTTAGCGGTTCCTCCTGGGCTTCACCTGCACCAGAAATTCAGATGGAGGCAGAAGGGAAAGGAGTAAGGAAAGGCTAGTGCTTAAGGTATCCGTGTGTTCAGTCCCACATTTTACATTTGTTTTTATCTATAGTCCAGTTTATTTTCCCTGGCTACCATTCCCCCATACAGGTGGTCAACTTAAAGAAAACTTATTCTCTCCATTTTATCTCAGCCTTGCAAAGACATATTCTTATAGTCAAGAGATTCATCTTTCAATACTTAAGTGAATTCATGAGAAATCTGTCCATAAAAGCTGTCCAACTATTAATAACTCAGAGAGAATACACGGCTTCATCAGACCCCAAAATGCCCCCTCTTCCCAATGTCCTCTCAGCTGCCATGGGCCACCAGGGCCTTGAACTACATACACAACTAGCTCATCTTCCACGCTTGAAAGTCCAACTCGACCTCTTTCCCAGTATTCAGGAAAGGGCTAGCCATGCACTCAAGCATTTGGCTCAACCAAAACAACAGCAGGCTGTTTCTGTGGCCCCATAACATGGATTCAGAACCACTCATACATCCACTTTACAGAGAGCTTTCTGTCTTCTTTTTAGGCTTTGTTACTTAACGAGCTACTGTTATAGAACAGCTTCCATAACTCTTGAGACAAGTGTCTACACTTAATGCACAAGGCAGACTCACTTGCTTTCCTGAAAGCCTTTAAAAAGTGTCTTAACCTTCTTGAGTTATAGTATTTCCCGTTATAAAATACATGAACATGTATTTATGGCATCCCCAAAGGAGGGTACTTCAGATCTTCCAGAATCCTGCTCCTCTGTTGCTCATAAAATTAAGGGGTGAAGTAAAGAAGACAGAACAGCAAGCTAGGGTGGCCAGTGTATGAGTTTGACCAGGGACTTGAACTCAATATGACAGGTGCCCCTGGTCTCCTTCGGAGATGAAGTATTTTCCTGTGAGGCCTCTCTACATCACACATCACTGAGGTCTTGACCACAGGACACAGATGCAACTGAAACATGCTGCCAATGAGAAAGAAGTGGAAGACCCCTGTCCCCAGAATCTACACCCCTCAGCTTGGCAGCTGGCTCCTTTCTTCATTCAGAAGCTTACCTTGCCCTCTATCTTATGCTTCCATTTCTGTGGACAATCATTCTGTATTGAGGCAACTATATTTTCATAGTAAAAATTAGTGCTTAAGTTAAAAAAAAAACAGCCCAAAGAAAATGACAATTCTTTTCCATTGTTTCTAAAATCATCATTTTCTAGCTCTTCAAGTTTTGTGCAAATGGCTAGACATGACAATGCAATACTACAAAAGGAGATGTTCCTTTTCAGCAGGATGTTGGAAATAAGATTTTATTTCCATTTCATCTGTGCTTGAGAATGTGACTCTTGAAGGGTCACATTACTGCCAATTATTTTCTCAGGTGGTATCAGTGGAATGGTCCTGACAAAGTCACTGAGGCAGCTACTGGGGAGGAGAATGCAGAGTGAAGACCCGTGCTGGGTGAGGAGGGAGCTGAATGCACATGAGGAGGCCTCACTGCGACCCGGTCTTACCCTCCACTTCCTGCATCCCATGCTCCCTGGGAAGATAGACCCTGAGGAAGATGGTTAGTTTTATTCCATATTTCAAATGGATAGATGTCAGATTAAAGCAAGGCCGTGACTTTTAGCAAGTGAGTATGGACAGGACTCCATGAAGTCCTCTGCACACAGTGGCCACTTCATAACTGGGGGCAATAGGAGAGCAAGATGACTTAGGGGAGGGGTCCCCAACACTCCCCGCCACAGACTGGTACGCGTTGGTGGCCTTTTAAGAACCAGGCCACACAGGAGGAGATGAGTGGCAGGCAAGCGAGCATTACCGCCTCAGCACTGTCTCCTGTGAGATCAGTGGCGGCAGCATTAGAGTCTCATAGGAGCATGGACCCTGCTGTGAACCGTATATGCAAGGGATCTAGGTTGCATTCCTTTTGAGACTCTAATGCCTAAGAATAGTTTTATCATGAAACCATCTCTACACCTCCCACCCCCCACTCTCTACATCCATGGAAAAATTGTCTTCCATGAAACCAAAAAGGTTAGGGACTGCTGGCATAGGGGAAAGAGCAGGTAACAGGTTTACATCCCGACGGTTCAGCCACTTTTCAGCCTCGCCAGGTTAGCAGCAAGTCAAGATTCGCTCTAAACCAGTCTTTATGTAGCTATAAAATGGGAAGGTTACAGCTGCCTGCTTGGCAGAGACATCATGAGAATTCAATGTACATGTACAGCCCAGTGTCAGTCCCCGGCAAGTCTCAGGAAGTCATGAGTTTCATTGAGAAGTCTCATTTTTGGCCATATAAATACAAAACCACTTCTATTTGCCAATATTTGTTACCACTCTGCTCTTTGGTAATCCTCTGTCCTGCTGAGTAGTGACTCTCTTAATGAGTTCTCAGTCCATTCCTTAATTTTTTAGTCATTTCTACTTATTAAAAGAGATTTGCTTCACTCATTAAGATCCAGTCCTGACTATTTGAGAACTTCATCCTCATATACCATTTAACCCCCACAATGGCAGGCCTGGCCTGTGGCTTGGGGGGCCTATAGTGGAGGAGGAAGTGTGGTCTACCCTCTCCTACCCCTTTTCTCTTCCCTGCCCCAACTGGGCTCCAGATGGAGGTGTGGGAGCTGAAGAGGGAAGTGAGGTACATTCAGCAGACTGCCTGTGGCTAAGCTTGCTGCCATCACTGACAACCACTACTGATGCAGCTCCATCTCTCAAGTACGTTTGGAGGCAGGCAGGCAGGCTCCAGTAAGCCCAGCTGAAGAAGAAAACCATCCAACAGCTCCCTTCAGCTCTGGGGCTCCCTTTTGAGAGGCAGCTCCAACTCCCAGCAAACTCTCAGTTGCCCGCTGTGAGCTCCACCCCCCTTCAGTAAGCACCCTTTTCCCCTGCATGGATTAGTCTCAGGGAAGCCCATAGCCTAACCTCATCTTTTCCTTTTAGCTTGAACTCTAGGATGGAAGTATTAGCAGGGCTCTTATTCCCCACTATGAGTAACAGATAGCTTCCAAGGGCTGTCCCTGCCTCCCTCCTCCATGGTCCCATCTTTCCAGTGTACTCCCCACACCTCTTCTCAGTCTGCTCTGGTAGCAACAAGACATGTTGGCAAGTCCACATGCTGGGAGGACACACAACCAGTGTGCATACCCCCAAACTCTATGCACAACTGCTTTGAGAACACCCTTCCCAAACAGTGCCTTGCTTCAGAAACATTACTCTTCTCACCCAAAAAGGTGACCTCTCATGCTCTTCTCCAGCCCTTTGTGTGTTTTGGGAATGGGTGCATATAGGGTGGGTGCAAGGAGTTGGTAGTGTGAGTTTTTCCAAAAGGAGAAAACTCAAAAGATCCTCACCCCGCACACCACACCACCACACTATACAAATATGGAAAGAGGAAGGCCAGCCAACAGGTGACAATAATGAGAGATGACACTACCTCCCAATTTTTCATAATGAGCACCCACCCTACACCTGAGCCTTCAACAGTCTTCTAACCTCCAGGTAGGTATGTCTTTGTAGATTTCACACTTAATCAAAGAGTACTGGTTCAAAGCCTGGTATGGAGCCCTGTATCCTCTAAGGACCTGTAGAGAGATCCAAGGAGAACCTGTACGCAAACTTTCAATGTAGATTGAGGCAAGACAAGAACCCACATAATATAAAGGCCGCTATCAGAGCCCTGTCTATTCAAGGGCTCCTACTGAGCAGTAAGTACATGAGAGTGATGGGCATTTGGAGCGGAGAGAAGCCCTATGACCTGAAATAGCCAGAGGAAGCTTTCTGAAGAACTTGGAGTGTGCAAAGACCCCAAAGGAAATATTTGTCATTTAGACTTCAGGTACAATGCTTTGCCCTGCTCATAACAATAGGTTTCTGAAAGGAAGCAGGGCAGTGGTTACAGAAGTAAAATGTCTATGAATAGACACTAGGATAACAACAACGTACCAGGTGCCGGGCAAAATTCTTTACAAAACTGTCTCCTCGTTTAATCCTTGCAAGCCCCCTGTGAAATAGGAATCATTTCATACCAGCCCCTTAGCTGAGGTTTGAGTCTCAGTTCCTCTACTTGCCATCTGTATGACCTCAGTTTCCTCATCAATAATATGAGGATAATCATACTCACTCCATAGGAAGATTGTGAGGATTCAGCAAGATGATGATTCTAAATCACTTAGTACTGTGCCTGGCCCCTAGAAAATATCCAAGAAATATAAGGGCTCTTCTTCTACTTCAGCACATAGAAAACACATTCTCTCACATTTCCAGGTCATCTGACAGAGTGTTAAATTTTTAACAGAGCTAACTTGCATGGGTAAATAATTATAACAGCAATTATCTCCCTGAGGGCAATTATTTGCCATCACCATTTGCACCCACCGAAATTACATCCACAAGAAACAGAGTCACCCATTGGCAGATAAACGTAATTAAATTGGAAGAATGACATCCAATGGCTGATTGGATTAATAAAAGAAATTTATTCCCTAGAGGTATTTCAGAAATGCTTCTCCAAGCTGGATCGTATTTTTTAAAAGCTTGTACTCTGAATTCAAATTATGTATTAATTCTTTTCCAAAAATCAGCACGCCTCCAGCCCTTATAAATACCATGTATTTCTGAGAAGCTTTGACTACAATGGTTTTATAAACCACACACACAGACACAAATCCTCTTGATCTTTGTATAAAACTACATATATAAAAGACATCATACTTTGTGGTAAAGTCGATTCGGCAAATGTTTTGACTGGATTATGTTTTCTGTTTTCAGAATTTTATTTCAAACAGTAGGCAAAGACCATGGTATATGTTGTCACCTCACACATTTAAACAATTTTTTGCCCTTAAACCCTCCAAGAATAATCATATGCAGATCTGGCTCAAAATACCTTGAAAAAGTGAGTTTATAAACTATTATAATTTCTCATGAATTCCACAGCAAACTAGTAATAATAAGCAGACTCCAAATTTATGGATCCTGATAAGGGATTTTTCCTTTTCCTTTTGGGACATCCGACCCTCTCATTGTTCTTAGGAACACGGGTCTAAGTCTTCATTCCTAAATCTGTCTACTGTTGTCACTTTGAAAGCCTCAAGATAATTGGTATTTGTTAGTTACATGAATTTTTATGCAGCTCTCCATCTGAGTTTTGGTGGCAGTCCACATTGGCATACTTCTTAGGTTCTTGAAGTACTTCTGTGAGGTAGAGATAAGAAAGCAATAAAACTTTATTTTACTACCGGAAAAAATCCCAAAGAGGAAAGGTGTCTTTCCCTGTAGCTCTTACTTTGCTCCTGTCACAAAAGAAAGTAAAACCATCTGTCCCAAGATGGCTGCCAGAGAACTACACAAGCTGTTACTGGCCTGGAAGAGCATTTCAATCACTTCTACATTTTCATTCAGAAAAAAATGAATTTTCATACAAAGTGATTGCAGAAGTAAAAATGGGTACATTCAATATCCACTCTGCACTTGACATGCTCTCAGAGTCTAGACCACGGCTAGCTTTGAGAATTTCAAGTTGCATTGAAAGGTGCCCTTAGAGCAAATCACATTCATTAATAATCTAACCCAATTAGACTACAACTGAAATACAGCCAAATTGCTACCCTCTTCAACTCTTTGGAAGACCATTTAATGATCTTTCTAAATATCTACCCAAAATTAAAATGTTTGGTATTAGAAAGTTTCTTGTGTTGTCTTTTTTTTTTTAAATATAAGATCATCTTTTCTAGAGACTAGTATAAATGGATCTTAGTTGTTACATAGTTGGTAGCTGTGTGTATAAATTAGTAAATGTGGTGTACCAATGTTCTCTACTTCCCTGCCTGTATAGGCTCAGATCTGTGGACATGGCCTTATTTGCACAATTCTGCACATCCTTCTGTGGCATACTGGGTGTAGACAAAGTTCTGTTCCTTGAATACTGATGAATATAAATTTCCTACCTGCTTTTTGCTTTCCAAAAAAAAACTTGACTACAGAAAGGACCATACCTAGCCCCGTTCATTTACGAAAATTTCATACTTGGTTACAATCTCAACAGTGATAATGGTTTCATTCATGATAGCACACATAAAAAAGCATGGTAATAAACCTATCAGAAATACGCACTATTTACTTTTTTAAATAGTAAAACTATCCTAAAAAACAAAAGTAATAACTTGAAAAATAAAGATAATTACCATATTCCTAGATCGGATGGTTAAAACCTGGAAAAATGTGATTTCTCCCAAATGAATCTATAATTTCTATGCAATCCCCAAGAAAATCTCAATAAGAGTTTCTATGGAAATTCATGAACTGAATGCAAAATTCAAATATAAGAGCTCAAGCATAGCCATGGTAATTCTGAAAATAAAAATAAAAATGAATGAGGATTGCCCTTCTCAAAAATCAATATATTAATAAAGCAATAGTGCAGTTGACCCCGAACGACACGGCTTTGAACCGTAAGGATCCACTTAAATGCGTTTTTTTCCAACCAAATTCCACATCAAAAATATAGTATTCTTGGGATGCTGTATTAGCCTGTTCCCATGCTGCTAATAAAGATGTACCCTAGACTGGGTAATTTATAAAATAAAGCGCTTTAATGGACTCATAGTTCCACATGGTTGGGGAGGCCTCACAATCATGGCAGAAGGTGAATGAGAAGCAAAGTCACATCTTACATGGTGGCAGGCCAGAGAGCTTGTGCAGGGGAACTCCCATTTATAGAGACTTATTCACTACCACAAGAACAGTATGGAGAAAATCGCCCCCATGATTCAGTTATCTCCGCCTGTCCCCACCCTTGACACATGGGAGTTATTACAATTCAAGGTGAGATTTGGGTGGGAACAAAACCAAGTCACATCAGATGTGAAACCCACACATACGGAGGGCCGACATATCCTGTAGGTTCTGTAGGGCTGACTGTAGGACTTGAGTATGTGTGGGGGTCCTGGGCCCAATCCCCCATGTAAACCACCGAACAACTATACTTAAAACTAGATCCAAGCACAGTGGCTCATGCCTGTAATCCCAGCAATTTGGGGTCTGAGATGGGAGGATCAGCTTGAGGACAGGAATTCAACTCTAGCCTGGGCAACACACTGAGACCCCGTCTCTACAAAAAAATAAGATAAAATAAAATAAAAAATTAGCTAGGCATAGTGGTGCACACCTATAAGGCCAGCTACTCAGGAGGCTGAGGTGGGGGAATTGCTCAAGCCCAGGAGTTTCAGGCTGCAGTGAGCTATGGTCGCACCACTGCACTATAGTCTGTGTGTCAAAGCAAGACCAGCATTCATACAGGACCAGACGATAGGTCAAAGACTCAGAATAGCAATAAACACATTTATATATGTGTGTGACTTAGAATATATTAATTAAAGGGGAATATTTTAGATTGCTGGGAAAACTGACTATTCGATTAATGGTTTGGAGAGACAACTTAGAAACAAATTTGATTCATTCCCAGTCACCAGTGAAAAATACAAATCTTACGTGATTTACATAGCTAAAAGTGTTTAGAAGCTATAAAGATTCAGGAAAAACAAGAGAATATATTCATGGTTTTGTGGTTTTCTAAAAAGACCCAAAATTTAAAAAAAAATCCATAAATAAAAAGACATAGTTTTGTCTACTTCAAAGTTAAAATATCTATATAATCTAGAACAGCATGTATAAAATCAAGAGAATATTTGATTTATAAATTACAAAAAAAATGCTGTCAATATATAAAGAATCTCTACATATCAACAAGAAAAAGAGGAACTAGAGCTACTATATCACGTATTTCAGGCTGCTACTCCCATTGTCCTCTCTGTAAATCCTACAGAAAACCACACAAATAATACCAATGGGCACAGCACAAGAGAGGGGCCACAAATGTCCTTTAAGTATTCAAACTCACTAATAATGAAGGAAATACAAATTTTAAAAAGATAATTTTTTACCTAAAACTTTCGGTTAAAATTTTAGATTAATAATATCTCCAGTTAGGGTACAAGGCAAATGCTGGAGTCTTACATGGCGGCAGGCCAGAGAGCTTGTGCACGGGAGCTTCCCTTTATAAAACCATCAGATCTCCTGAGACTTATTCACTACCACAAGAACAGTAAAGGGAAAACTGCCCCCATGATTCAGTTATCTCCACCTGGCCCCACCCTTGACATGTGGGAATTATTACAACTCAAGGTGAGAACTGTATGCTGTTGCAGTCATTCCAGAAGACAATCTGGCAATGTCTACTAAACCTGTAAAGGCCTATGCAGTGGGACCCAGAAATCACCTTTCTCAACATCCACCCTAAATAAAGGGATGAGTGGGGATCAGGGAAGGAGGGTTACATGGAATGACAGGATTTAGGTCTTCAGGGATCCTTGGTGATCAAGGGTTGAGTTTCTGGCCACCCTGTCATCTTTCCCACATCATGACCTGCATAGAGCATGGCTGGGCACATAGCTTCATTTCCTTCTACCTCACATTCCTGTTATAACCCCACTGCCTCCTTTAAACCCAATCCATCCTTCAATATCCAGAACAAATATTGTAGAGAACTGTAGTACTCTCTGGGATTAGCTCATTCAGCTTGACTTTTTGCCAAAGGCTTAATACTTTGTTCACATGATACTTTCCATGGGATGTCCTACCCACCCCAGTTATCCCAGGATGAGCATACCTAAGCATTTTTCAAATATTCCACCTGGGGTCCACAGGCACAAGCCCAGCTGGGAAGTCTTAATGCACCAACAAACTCAGTGATGAGACAGCGGTAGTCCACCGGCTCCACATTGCCACCCCACCACCACCCATTCACCGGGAGTGATAGTTTCTCACTTGATCCCACAGTTCTGTGCTCTCACTGCGCCTTGTACTCGGTGTTACTCATATTTTGGTCCATATGTTACATTTCCTCTATTGAGTTCTATTCCTTACAGACAATATCTATGTCTTGTTTCATTCTCTAACCCTCACAGTGCATAACACCTTATTTTTAAGGTGTTAACATAAGGTTAAATATACACATAAAGGTACACTAAATACTCTTAATTTCATTTCTGTCCTACAGACTAGAAAGATGGATAACATAGCCAGGGGGAAGGTCTGACACCTAAGGCTATTTCTAACCACATGCATCTTCTGTCATTGACCAAATCTCTCCTAAGATTGTATGAGGAAAGCCAGAACTGAAAGTTGCCTTGTTATTCCCCATCTCCCTTTAGCTTAATTCAAATCAGCCGCTCAGACTGATAACCCTTTATGCCTAGATAAGACT
Source organism: Pan troglodytes (assembly GCF_028858775.2). NCBI lineage: Eukaryota > Metazoa > Chordata > Mammalia > Primates > Hominidae > Pan > Pan troglodytes. The sequence continues at coordinate 83,980,449 of NC_072414.2, forward strand.
TTAGAGTTCCCAAGATTTTTCTACAACCAGTTGTGTTTTTCTTGGTTTTCTAACAACCCAGAGAAATCATCTGGAGTGCCAGGGGCTAAGTGGCTTACCCAGTGGCCACTTGGCTAGTAAGTGGGAAAGCTGGAATTAAAATCTCAGTGCATTTTCCTCCAATATTTGAGTGTTTCCCCTCCCCATACTACTTCTGTCTTTGCAAATAAATCAGGAGTCAATTCCTCATCGGAGGTGTAGATAGATATGAAACGGGACCAGAATCCAGTGCCTGTTAGGGTCTACTAAGATTGCATTTTCAAGCAGGTTGAATTGCATGAGTCCAGGGAGTCACGTAAGATTTTGTAGTCTCTGGAGCCATTTCTCCAGGGCCGTCTTTCCAGGAGACAACTGTGATTTGGCCATCGGGCTAAAGTAGAGCCCTTGTATCAGGGAAGAGTGTGTCGGGCAGGAGCCTTTGGGGTTATCAGTCTTCTCTGAGCTCTGGAATGGGGAATGCATGCTTCTCAGCAGATTGGAACTTTCAACATAGGCATCTTCAGGCTGACCGACCAACATCATTTCCTCCGACAACAAACCAAGGCTCCAGGTAGTTCAGGGATACCCTGAACTTCAGGCTTGGACCCATTTATGACTGCAGCATGGGTCCTTTTGCCTCTTGATCTAGTTCCTGACTAACCCTTCCTGAGGTCCATGTTCTCCCAAGACACTCTGAGTACAGCTTGATTTATGTATTTCCTCTGAACCTCTCCAGTACGAATTCAGCAGGATGGGCCACTCTTCTTCTAGAAGAGCCACGCCAACAGTCTTTTGTCCTGGGACTCCACTGAGGCCGATTTATAAGGATTAAGGTCATGTCACCTCTGAATATTCAGAACCTGGGAAGCTGTGCTCCCCTCTCCTTCAAAGGTCCCTTTGGATATTGGCTAACATCTTAAATTAGGCAGGCCTGGGCTAGTGTGCCCTAACCCTACAATGTTTTCAAGTCTTCTCGGAAGAGGTTTGGGCTCTCTTCCCCAAAAGATCCTCAAGACAGACCCCCCGAGATTGCTCCTGCACTTCCTGCCCCCACTTAGCCACAGGAAACCATAGCGCCTCCTGAAAGGCCTGAGCACCCACCAAAGTACGACAGGTGCAGACTGAGGTATGAGGCAGTTTTCGCAAAATAAGCAGGACAATTTCTCATTATGCCAGATGGCAAGATCAAGTGACCTGCGGTGCAGGGAGCCACTGCTATTTTTCCTCCTACTGCCATACCCTGAAAATGCAGATTATCCCAGAGGGCAGCTGAGAAGTAAAAATAGCAGCTGTTATTTATTGAGGCCCAATTATGTGTCAGCTACTATCCTAAGTGTTTTAATTTATCTTCACAAACGTATGTGGCAGGTACAATTATGTCAGTTTTCCGAAAAGGAAAGAGATACTCAAAGTCCCTCCTAAGAATGGGTAGAAGTGGAGTCCAAGCCCCAACCTCTGTGACTTTGCTCCCAATAGAGGGCACTGGCCTTGCATTTTCTAATCTTGGAAGAATTATATTAATAGTTGATGGTAGTGATGGGAATGGTAGGTTTTAGGGATAAAGCTCTTTTGGTTCTTCCTGGAAAACCTTCTATTGCAATATGGTGGGAACAACCAGACCCTGGAAGGGTCCATTCACGTCATTCACACAAGCCATCAATGCTGCTCACCCTGTGGTCTCTGTTGGGTCTAGGATGACTTGTTAGTCCCAGGATGCTCATATCATGAAATGATTCAGGTTTCACAGAGACTGTGGCATCTGAGACAGCTACGGGAGGAGCAAGCATGGCCCCTGGTTGGCTGCCCACCCTCAGGCTTCATGACACTGGCTTGCTTACATCAATATCAGAGAGAAAGGTGGTGGTGGTGAGAGCAGTGTGGACACTAGAAAGAGACAGCAACATACCACTAATACGATGTGACCATATCCAGGGAAAATCCAGCTCAGAAACTGGGGGCAGACTTCTCTGGACTCAGCCTGCCCTGGCATGTGCATGTTTATGTGTATGTGATGGGAAAGGGGGAAGTGGTCAGTGGTCACTGTCTCAGCAGGAGTAGCAGCAAAGGCCATAGCGCTGACCAACAGAACTTCCAGTGATGGTGAAGATGCCCTAAGTGCTGCGTTCAGTCTGATAGCCAGTAGCACATGTGGTTTTTGAGCACTCAAAATGTGGCTAGTGCAACTGAAGAAGGGGATTTTTATTTCAATATTAATTTATTTAAATGTAAATGGTCACTTAAGTCTAGTGGTTATTATACTAGGTAATGCAGGCCTAGAACGTTGCACTACATACCACTTGAAGAGGCTGGGAAATGTGACCCTCTCCTCCTGCAGTTTTCATGTCAAAGGGTTGGAAAGGGTCCCTGAGGAAGTATTAGTTTGGATTCCCTAAGATATTGCAGCCATGACTCCTTTTTCTTTGTCCAGGAAAAAGAAATATCTGCTGCAAGATTTAGAGACCAGAGTGAGGTCATTACTGTATCCTGTACGTCCCTGTCACTGGGGGTCTCCAGAGCTGGCTCTCTCTTGGCCACTTTCAAGCTCTCTTCTGGGGCTCAGAGGAACTTCAGCTGCTGTCTACCATTGCTGGGTGCTCTAGGAAATTTAGACTATTTCAGGATCTCTCTGCTAAAAAATAAAAAATATGCCATGCAGCCATTTTATATCTATTCCTCCCATGCTAGGTGGGGTCTACAGACTTTACCAAACTCCCCAGGCTCCAATTGAGAAGACACAGGTAACAGCTACTCGTGGATTATTCCCTGTCCTACCTGGGTGTTCCATCATTAAGTTATCCTACCCTGGGAGTATGGGCACAGCTCAGGGCACCTTTTCTGAGGACCCACACTGGAGTTTACCTCCAATATCCCATCCTCTGATTCTCTTTCCTTCCCTCTCTCATCTCAGGGGATTTTCTTCTAATGGTGTTTGAGGAGGGAAAACTTCTCTGACCAAATTCTGATCAGTCATCATCCTTCAAGGCCTTGGATTTTAGTATTCAAATGCCCAAGCTTTTAAACTCTTCTCTTTACTTTTCTGGTTTACCAACCCTTTACTGAGGCAGTGGATGCCTCACAGGCTAGTGTCAATGTGAAGACTAAAAGGTAAGTAAGAAAACCGCTAGAAATGAGAATGTATTGGTTAATACTGCAGAATATTTTCATGCCACCAGAGCATGAAGATTAGAACCTGAAGCTCGAAGGGAATCTGGAGCAAGATTGAGAGAGCTTCCCATACCAACCTCCAGATATTTTACAGCTGAGAAGGTATCCACTCACCTTTTCGTGAAAGAAAAAATAGCACTGAAGGTCCCTTTCCCATGTCAAAAGCCTGGCCTCGCATTTGACCTGATTTGCAGGCTAGAGCCTGGCCTTCTTATTTTCTTTAAGCACCTAACCACGGTTGCAGTCCCCTGGTCCTCACTGCAATCAGAAGTCAGTGTTGGAGTGGCAGAGTTCAATGCCAACCGAAGATCTTCAGTTCCTTCCTCCCAATTTTCCTTTTCACAGTCCTCTCTCCCAGGATCAAAAAGAGCTATGCCAAGTATGAGATTCAAGGGATTAGACAAACAGTGAAACCCTTCTCCTTTCCCACGCCAGGGCAAACCCCCTCTTGCTTCCAAGGACAATTTCCATTTCCTTAGGCAGCCACGCGTTATATAAGTTGGAAGGCACCTCTATGGATTAAGACGCTAAGTGAACCCAAGATGGAATGACATATTCTATTCCCTCTCCCAGAGAGAGAACAATGAACATTCCCTGCATGTACAGAAGGTCCGTTAGACTAAACCAGAAGAAATGAGAGATCCAGATGGGCCTAGAAGTCAAAAGGCAAGCAGTGCAACATTGAGGAAATATACATTTTCCATCCCTTTCTTGGGTGTGTAGCTTTTTCTAGAAGAAAAACCATAATGAAACCAGGACATCAAGAAGATAATTTAGCAGTCATTTTCTGATAGCCAACAAGGTTCTGTCCTCAGTGGATGTGCATCAAACAGGAAGGCTGAGATTAAAAACACAGTCAACTAGGACACAATGCAGAATGGTGGCAGGTCCTTTAAAACATGCAGATAGGATGGAATCATCATTAATATACTTTTCACACTGAGGATTCCATGAAAGCCCAAATAGAGTCTGAAACAACTTAAATGTGTTTGATCCCTCTCCATGGCATTGTCATTTACCACTTAACTTCTGTGGCTAAAATTTGCCCTGGGCCAGGCGTGGTGGCTTATGCCTGTAATCCCAGCACTTTGGGAGTTCGAGGCAGGCAGATCACGAGGTCAGGAGATCAAGACCATCCTGGACAACATGGTGAAACCCTGTCTCTACTAAAAATACAAAAATTAGCTGGGCATGGTGGCACACACCTGTAATCTCAGCTACTTGGGAAGCTGAGGCAGGAGAATCACTTGAACCCAGGAGGCAAAGGCTTCAGTGAGCTGAGATTGTGTCACTGCACTCCAGCCTGGATGACAGAGCGAGACTGTCTCGAAAAAAAAAAAAAATTGCTGTGTACAAAATCTGTAAACTCTTCATAGGGTGACTGCTCCTTTCTTGACTTCTTAGTGGAAAGGTATAAGGAATGTCATTCTGATTCCAGGATGGTGCCACATTCTCAAGGTGATGGAGGGGAAGGAGACAGGGCAGCCAGTGCCCAGAGGAGCCATGCTTGACTCAGCACAATGCAAACCAATGGAAATTGCTGATATCTTCATTGGGGATCACATTCATTCATGCGATGGAGCACCTTCTCCATGGCAGACTCTGCAGCTCTTCCTATACCTTTTCTCACTTATTTTTCTCATCTTGTGGTATATTACTACATCCATGCAACAGAGTAATGCTTTGGAAATACTAATGAATTTTTCTCTTTGTATTTACTTTCTTCTCTTGGCTCCATTCTCCTTTCACTCAGGCAGGCTATTTTGTGTTGGTTGCCTTGGGGAGAGAGGGTATGAAATCAGCCATTACAGAAGTCAAGGCTCTTTGGCAACTGGAATCACTCAAGATTGAGAGTTGGGCTCAGTAATAGGTCATGCCTCTAACTCAAAGCCATCTGCCAACTAGAAAAGTGACTCCCAGTCAGAGAAGGAGGAATTAGAAAACAATTTGAGATAGCGTAGATGTTAAGGGTGGAGACACTTTGGAAGTGGCCCAATGCCCTGCTGCCTAGGCTGAGCCTGAGCAGGTGGAAAAAAATATCAGATTTATTTCTGGGATGTGAGGGCAAGATGACCTTGGTTTTACCTGCCAGGTAGAATGGCAGGGAGGCAGTTCATCTCCAGAGAACTGGTTACAAGCTACATCATGCAGTGGTGTGCTGGAGACAGCAAGCTGGAGATGACTGGGACATTTCTAGGATTCTGTGAGCTGACTGTCAAATCATTGGCAGCCTGACGGCCATGGTAGAAGTGTCTACACCCTGGAAATTTCCAAATGCTTCAAATCAGGACTTCCCTGTCTCCACCTTTCTGAATGTAACTCCCTCAGAGCCTGTGGTTAAGTATTTACTAGCACACAACTGGAGGTGTTAGAAGTCTTAGACAGGTCACAGCATGACACTTGTGCTCTCAAAAAACGGCTGAGTAGGAGAATAGAGAGTCCCACATGTAGGGATCCTCCAGACATGAGATTTCCTCTGACAATTGCCTCAATAGACAATGGAGACCCACATAGGGGAGGACAGCTCAGCAAATGCTCAGATGACATCGTGGACCAGTAGGGCCCTGGAAATGATCATGTTGTTAGATAAGGTTCCTGGAACATAAATGTAAATCTGGGGAAAAGGCAAAAAAAAAGCCCAAAGTATTTGAGCATACAATTTTGCCATCCTGCAGAACAGGGACTCAAAATACAAATTACATTCTTACCAAAAGATAGTTACATATCTTGAACACCTGAGTTTGTGAAGCGAAATTTGTATCTGCTACATGTATTTCACAGACAAGAAACACAAGTATTGGAGGGTTGGCCTTGCCCCAGGGTCTTACCATGTGTCTAGCTCCCTCATCTGTGCTGTTTTCATCACACAGGGAAAACCAAAGGCTGGGAGAGCAGCACTGGGAGTGAGCACGGTACCACCTGGAACTGATTTTTGGAACAGGGTCTTAATCAGGTGCAGCCACAGAGAAGTAAAGTGTCCTCCCAAGTCCCAACCCAAATGAAGCAGCAGCTTTCAAATGCCTTACCCGGCATGGGAATAAATAAATGTTAAACAGAGGGTGAAAAGAATTCCTTTGAGCTAGTCAAGTTTTGCTAAATAATTCAGGAGCTGAGTTTGATGAGGAGTAGGAGGGAAAGCGAGATTACTAATGCAACGGATGGCTTGTGTGGGAGGAAGGACACGGTCTGTGGGATCCAAGCAGTGGGCAACAGGGTGATCTGCTGAGGTCTGAGCATGGCTGGGGTCAGCTCTCAATGAGCCTTGGAAGATGGTACGTAAACAGCATTACAATGAAAAGGAGGCAGGGTCCTCACTGATGGACATCACCAGTAGACACTGAACCAATCAGTCAATTACTCAGGGCAGGGTATTCACTGACTCTCCTGCCTGGTATTCCTCCTGCAATGAGAATAGCAATGCCCCAACCAATATCAAGACAAAGGAGTCAAACAGAGCCCAGGCACCAGCCTGTAAGACCTTCTGAAAGTAAGCGAATGGAAATGCCTTACCAGGGAAGCCTCTTCTTAGCAACTGTCTCACCACGGCACAGGGAGGGCACCCCAGGCCAAGGCTCAGGAGGACTCTCACATACCCCTAACTTGATGTGAGAGCCATATCCTACCCTTTTCTTCCAGCTTCTTAGGCACGGCTGAGCCTCTGAATGTTCGGTTTCCCTGAACTTTGGAGGGAGACTTCAGCATGCAGTTCCTCTAACTCAAGTGCCCTAGCTATGCTGGCCATTAAAGTTAGTTTTAGAAACCAAGATGGCATCTCTCTCCTTAGTGCCCAACTGGCATCAGGTGAGGAAGATACAGAGCGCATGGGGCTACTCCAGACTAGGGAACCCAAGTAGTGACCCAGGCCCCTGACCCTCATTCCCCAGTCACCACCCAGGGACTGAAGTGCTCTGGGCAGCCTGGGCTACCTCTAAGCTGCAGGAGTAGAGGCAGAAGCTGCTCTTTCAACACCACTGACATCTTCCCCTTTTACTTTCTAACTGTATGGCTACAATTTTGGCCACAGGGACTGTTTCTGCATCTTTCCCAAGCCAAGATGGAGAGAAAGGGACCTGGCAGTGTCACCTGTAACAAGGCACATGACTTTTGTGTTGGGACACAGAATTTATTTTCTCATTTTTCTTAAACATGTCTTACCACAATATCTTGCAGAAAATGTGCTCATTTAGGTTTTTTTCCCCCAATTTAGCACAACTTGAAGGAAGCAATACAAACAAGGAGGAGGTTGTGCCTGACACATGGTGCACTCTGGTATTTTGAGACTTGATTATCTTCCTAAGAGCTCTGTGAAACAGCTATTAGTACAGTAGCCCCCAATTATCCACCAGGGATACTTTCCAAGACCCCCAGTGGATGCCAGAAACTGCAGAGAGTACCAAATCTGACACATGCTACGGTTATTCTTATTATTTTTTAATCAAATAACCAAGCCAAGTACTAAGTAACTCACAGACAGGTAGCACATATGGTATGGATACACTGAACAAAAAGATGATGCTTTGTCCCTGATGGGATAAAGCAGGGTGGCACAAGATTGCATCATGTTACTCAAAACTGTGCATGATTTAAAACTTATGAATTGTGTATATCTGGAATTTTCCAGTTAATATCTTCAGACTGCAGTTTACTGTGGGTAACTGAAGCTGCAGAAAGCAAAACCTCAGCGGGAGACTCCTGTACATTCATCTTATAGATGAAGACACTGAGGTTCAGGGAGGCAAATAAACTAGCCCAAAGCCACGCAGCTAATACTTGATGAATCTGGGACTTGATCTCAGGTCTGACTCCAAAGCCCAAGCTTTTTTCAATTGGCAGGTTAAAAAGCCGGGTGTTTGTGAGGTTCAAATAAGGTAATACCCACTACTTAACTCAGAGCTTGGCACATAATAAATGCTTAATAGAAAGTTTACCTGTCTATTCTTCTTTTCACATAGGAAAAGATTTTTAAAAATAGATGAATTAGCCTGGTAGTTGAAATGACCATAAGCACTTAAAATGGAGATTTAGGCATCATCCAATCATTGGGATACTGTCTGGAGTTTGAACACCTGGATCCTCACACAAGGATTCTTGACCTTGTTGTGCGACCAGAGGCAGTTTAAGCAACCTCTCTGGGCTTCCAGATTGTAGGGTGTAGCTTCCCGAACTTCTTTGAGCTGGTCATTCACAGCCCGGGGACTTTGGCTCCCTGGAGAATCAGAGGACTAATTCAAGGAACCTGGGAATCATGCGGATGCCAAGCATTGTCTCTAAAGAGGGAACACATAACATCTCACCTACGCACACCATTATTTTCTAATTGTGTGTAGAATTCATGATTAAGAAATTACAAATTTCCTTAAAGGCACTGTTGACCTCAGAAGACATTTATATCATTAAGAATTTATTAGCTACAAAATCTAGGTCAGGTTATTTATACTTTCTGAGCTTAGGATATTCTCATCTGTAATGTGGAAATATTAGTAGTTCTCATTGCAGTGTTTTTTGAGGATTTATTATATATTGAAAGAGTTAAACACAATACCTGGTATGGTAAATACCCAATTAATGATAACCTTAAAATATCGATTATTATTACTATTGAAATGCTTTAATATTAAAAAGAGCTCCTCATCCTCATTCTGCTAAATATTGGGGGCAAAACAAAAGCCAACTATAGGAAAGAGGAAGTTCCAGGTGTGGAAATGCCTCTCCCTAGGGTTTTGGCCTGCAGCTGTTTTGCAGTCAGAAGATCTCCAGAGCCTAGGAAAATGCCTATAATTCTACCTGGTCTTTGACTACATATTAGTATCAGGAGTAGATGAGTGGGTATAAGGATTAAAGATAAGTTAACTACAAATACTTAAAGTGATTTAAGCAAGAAGGGCTTACTAGTACCTCTCTTATCAAGAGGTCACATACAACAAGTCAGCTGACCTCTGGTCTGGGACCTCCATCTTTACATCAAGGTCTTCCACCTTGACCTCTCTGTCCTTCTTCTACCATCCTCAGCCGGGCAGTGCCTCTCCAAATATGGTTGCAGCAGCTCCAAGTACAGCATCCTCAGCAGAATCGAATTCACAGGGAGGAATAAAAGGGAGGCAAAACCTCCTATATATTCTCCTCCTTATTTCACCAGAGAGGAAAATCTCTCCCCAACCTTTCAGCACACCTTCCCTGATAACCTCAACTGGCCATGCGTGGGTCATATGTAGCAACCTCTAAATCAAGAAGAATAATATTGTCTGGGTGAAGACTTGCCCAGGGCTGAGCTCATCTTTTCTGAGCACAGTCCCTCAATGCTCAACTTCTATTAGAGAGAAAGAAGTTCCAGTAGGCAACACCCAAGTGTACCATAGACTGGGCCTAAGAAAACGGGAAGACGGAATAGAGACCTCTCCCTGCCTGCTCAGAGTGTCTCACATCCTCCCTCAATACTCCTTTGTCCACCCACGCCTGACTGACTTTCTAAAGCTCTGCTTGCCCCCTTGTGGCTCCAAATTAAAAAACCCAATATGGCGGTGCCAAATGCTGAACCACATTCTGCAGCAGGTCATTCTAGGCTGACCTTACCTGAGCTGATCTGCTCTCTGCTGCCTTGTCCTGCCTTTCTCCGTCCTTCTTGCCTCTTCATCACCTTTGCCCAAGCTTTCTCCATTTTTTCACCAAATTATATATTGTAAACATAGAAGGCTGAGTTTGTTCCCACTTTTCCCAATGGGTCCAGCCTAACCAGTATTCTGTTGCTTTTCTGAATTCTTACAGTAAAAAAAAAAAAAAAAAAAAAAAAAAAAAGCCTGCGGAAGAGTAGCCTGCTTATTGAAAAGTGCACATATCATACGTATACACTGCTAAGTATAAAATCAGCACCCAGATCATATTTAATTTAGCTTTGAAACTTACTGCGTCTTCTATCACTATGTAACCTTTCCTCTGTATGTTGTCTTCCTTTACCTTGATTGAGGGTAGGAACTCTGACTTACACCCTCTAAAATTATAATAAGTGCTCAATAAATACATGTATGTGGTTGCCCCTTGAACAACATGGGTTTGAACTGCCCAGGTCCACTTATACCTGGATTTCCCTCTGCCTCTGCCACTCAAGACAGCAAGATCAACCCCTCCTCTTCCTCATCCCCCTCAGTCTACTCAATCTGAAGACTAGGATGAAAACCTTCATGATGATCTACTTCCATTTAAGAGTTAACATATTTTCTCTTCCTTATTACTTTCTTAATAACAGTTTCTTTTCTCTATTTTTCTCTACTAGCAAACAATGTCAATATTTTCACAATTGCTCTCCACCTTAGTGCTAAAAAAGAAATATGAAAACTGAAGAATGGCAGCATAGCATTGCAGACATTTTCCCAAAGAATAGGCACAGATCATTAACAGTACACAAGATATGGTTAGGTCTAGCATTGCCCATATAGGATGGCAAAATAAAACTAATTAATTTGGTTATTGGTTAATCCCTTTGGTTACTGAATATGTGGTACACAGGTATGTCATTAGATAGCATTCATTCATACAGTGAGGAAACTATTCTACTTTCAATATTTTTCTATTCACTACTTAGGTTAAAGAGGAAATCTATTTGGTATTGGTGTGTCTTTAACATTTTAAAATACTACTAATTGCCTGTTTAAAAAGCTCTATAGAATCACAATCTTTGCAGGCAGCAGTATCTAGAAAAAATTCATATTATCATATTTTTATGGCAACCTTATTCTGGCAAGAGATACACACAGCTTTTCTAATTTCAATGGTGATAATGTTTCATTTTTTAAAGAATTATGAAAAAGAAGTGAGCTCATTTAAAGAAAAATTGTAAGAAAGGAATACACATGACATGCTGATATTGCAAAACAAGTGATGGTGTTACTTGAGTGACAGATGTTTGATAGTGTGACATAAATGGTAGTCAAAAGAAGATGGAATTGGGATTCAGAAACACCCTCATCCTCAGGCAGTAACTCCAAGAGCCAGTGGGCCTAGTTTCCTTTCCTACCCAGGCAGGTGCTACATGCAGTGAGTTTGTCCTGATGGAATGAAGTGTAGCGGGCATTGCAGTTAACTCCCAAAATTCCATCCCACATCATTTTAGTCTAAGAGCAAAAAGTCAGTTGGCTTATAGCATTTCCTTGGTGATTGATTTTGGCCTAAGACGAGGCAAGTGTGATCTAATTTAGTCCCATCAGGTGAACAGGAAGGGATTTTATACCATGATTCGGAAAGTGGGCTTTCTCTTTCTCTCCTATGAATAAGAAAGCCTGTCACTCCAATTTCTCACGGCTGTCACCTTATAACCATCAAAGAAAGGATTGCGGGCTGAAGGCAAAGATGAGGACACCAGCATGGCGAGATGAAGAGGATAGGACCTTGATGGCACAGCTGAGAATTTCTCATTCTATGCTTAGGTCCTGACCTACTTCTCCACTTCCAGTTACAGGAGATAATCTTCCCTCATTAAGTCAGCTTGAGCTGGGGTTTTCTGTTACTGCTATGGTCCAAATGTTTGTGTAGTCCCCCAGATTTATAGATTGAACCCTAACCACCAATGTAATAGCATTAGGAAGTAGAGCCTTTCGGAGGTGACTAGATTATGAGGGTAGAGCTGTCACAAATGGGATTAGTGCCCTTTTAAAACAGATCTCAGAGAAATGCCTTACCCCTTCTACCATGTTCAGGCACTGCAAGAAGGTACCATTTATGAACCAAAAAATGGTTTGCAAGACATTGAATCTGCTGGTGCCCTGATCTTGGATTTCCCAGCCTCCAGAACTGTGAGAAATAAGTTTCTGTTGTTTACAAGCTACCCAGTTTACAATATTTCGTTACAGCAGTCCCAATGGACTAAGTTATGCACAGCTCAAAGCCCCTACTAATCCTTAACTTTTTGAGGAGTCCCAAAGGAGCTGGATACCCTGCCTGATTCCAGTTAATGACACAGAGGTGAGAGGAGTCAAGCAGATGAATCTATAACCCTGGCTCAGGTGATGTGTGGCTTTCTTCACACCTTTCAGTAGGAATTTATGCCATTTGGCTTCCAATTTCTGACTCTCCTTTCAAGACAGCAATGCAAACAGGTGGTGCATTCAAATAACCCAAAGGGATGATGATGCATTTTCCTGGGATTCTAGGTCCTAATCCACCAATACTGCCCTCAGGCCTGCATGAAACATCATTTGAAATTGAAAGTGGGACACTGACACCCCTCCTCCTGGCCCTGCTATCTTGTTCCACCACCTTGGGGCAATGAACAGTTGCCCTCTCATCCCTTTGCATTAATCTTTGTCACCTAAAACCTCTAAAAATGTCATCAATCTGCCTCCCCATTTTTCTCTTCAGACTAAATCCTTTTAGTCCATTCTTATAAGTATTATTTCTAACTTTTAAATTATTATTTGACTCCAATCCAGATCAGACAGTGGCCAAGATCCTCTACCGTTAAAACTCCTTCTATTACATATGGCTATAATAAGGCCTGAAAGAGACTGGATTTGGGAAACTACACTTTGTGAGTATAAACTGAGTGAAGCACAAAAGTAAGGTACCATGACTGAAGAGAGAAGGAGTTCAATTATGCTCACCACTTTTTTCGGTTGAACTGAACTGTCATTTCAGCTACTCTTGTTAAACTGGCTGCTCTTGCAGGGCTGGTGTATTAGAAAAGCCATAGCCTCTAATTAGGAAACCTCTGCTCTCAGCTAGTGAGCTAGCTACCTGTGTGTGATCTTGAGCAAGTAACATTCCTGACCTAGGCCTCTCTCCGTTTCCACCAAAATTATGTGACCTAATGGCAAAAATGAAGTGATCAGCAGCCCATAGACTGAATCAGAGAATATTCTAGGGTTACAGACCAAGTCAAGGCAAGCAGTGATTTGAAAGGGTAGGATTTTGTTTGAACGTTTTTCCTTCTTGTCTCTTAGTGGCTTCACATTCAGGCTGCTTCATCAGACTCCAGCCAGGTTTGTCTTCCTTTTCCAGGGAGAGAACACGGGGCCCATGCAAGAGATTTTCCCTTTGATATCTCAGTGGTGTGCTGGCACATGCTATAGACCTATGACTCCCCTTACATGCATAATAAAATAGGCTTCCAGGGAAGGAACTCTCAGCTGCAGGGAGCAGTCCTAGATAGAATGGAATGAGAAGCAGTGACTTTAAGATGACCATTGTGTGTGCTATACGTAGCAAGGTACCACATTCCTGGACAACATTCACCAGGCCCTTCTGTGTGCTTGGCCTTATTTAACCCTCAAGGCAAATCTGCCAGGGAGATGTCACGAGCAGGGCATTCAACTTGCATGCATGCATATGACCACACCCGTTGTAAAAATATCAAAATACTTCTACGACAGCTGGCAAATAGCCTCTACCCCAAACCCTGAGTGCCCTTTGCTTTCTTGGCCCCAGCAAGTAAAAGATGTACCTGAGCATGAAGTGGGACTTCCAGAAGCCAACTCCAGTGCTGACAGCATCTGTTATTGTTAGTGCTTTGCTTTCATTGAATATTTTCAATATCATATTTTATGCACAGTGCATAGAATATATAATTATATAGGTCAGGGGTCTACAACAAAGTTTAGTTGTTTACCTATGGAAGTAATGATGAATGGATAAATACAATGTGGTAGAATTGAATCCATAATGGAATATTATCTGGCCATGAAAAGGAATGAAGTACTGATGCATGCTACAACATGGATGAACCTCAAAAAATTAGGCTACATGAAAGAAGCCAAATATAATGGGCCATGTTTGTATGATTCCATTTATATAAAATATCCAGAACAGGCAAATCTAGAGACAAAAAAAGTGTTTGCCATGGCCTGGGGGTGGGAGGACAGCTGAATGGTATGGAATTTCTTCTGGGGATAATGAAAATGTTCTAAAACTTATTTTGGTGATGGATGCGCAAGTCTGTGAACATACAAAAGCTCATTGAATTATATACTTTAAGTGGATGAATTGTATGGCATATGAATTAAAGCTGTTTAAAAGATTACAGGATAAAATGTCCATAAATATTTACTAAGTTTAAAATTATATATATATATGCACACATATGTACCATCGCATTAACTATTATGTACACTATACCAGAAACTAGACTTTTATAGGCTGAAATGAAAAATAAATAGAAGTTTTCATATTTTCTGCCTGTAATCCAGTGGATTGCTTTTGGAGACCCCTGCTCTAGAAGCAGCAGTAGAGGCTCAGAAAGTTTGCAGAACCCATCTCTTCACATTGCCTTTGCTCTTTCTAGCACAGCATACAGATTCCAGGGCTTCTCAGAGGTTGAGGAAAGCCAGAGAACATGGCCATTTTTTGATGCTTACAATCAAGAAAGAAATGCCCAAAATGGGATTAAAATATCAAGAGCTATTTAAATTGTTTACATTTTTAGAATTAAGGCTTTTGACAGAAGAGAATGCTATACAATCATTCTATTCACAAGGTAATTAGAGCTTTCCTAGAAAAAATTAATTCAAAGCACACGAAGGCAGTGGGGTGTGGTTACAGAGAACAATTGGAAGGTTGTGTGTTAATCTCTTCATTATCTCCAGTCAGTCTCTGGGGGAGTCTGTGCACAACCTCATCTGGTGATGGCATTTGAGGTCCCAGTAAGTGCGGAAGCCAAACTAAATCAACCCTGGGCTCCTGCTGGGTTGGGAATATGGACCCTGTGCTTCAGGGCAGAAAAAGGAGAGCTAGAGAAGAGGGCAGGGGAAGTGAGTGGCCTGCAGAACCCCTTTTTCTGCCTGCAAGCAAGCATTCTGCAAGATTGCTTGTCTTTCACCAACAACTGTAACTGGGAAGCAAAGGAAAATGAAAGAAGGTTGTAGGAGGAGCCACCAGTTCAAATGGGAGGAGGATTATGAAGTCTCCCAGAGGCAAGGCAACTCATTAATTCACAGCTGGCAGGATGCTTCCTGTCGAAGGGTGATATTAAGAAAAGTTCAGTTCTTAAAAATGTATTTCATTTATGTGGATTTTGAAATTATTTTTTGAAAAAAAAATTAGTTCTTTTCCTGTTCTGATAGCATGCCCAGGAAACAAGATGGTTTCTGTTTTGGGACAGATGATTCTGGAAAGATGTTAGAAATATAGTACATTGAAACAAAATCTTCCAGTATCATTAACCTACACCTAGTGTTAAGACCTGTCTTTTTTACAATGTTGCAGTCTCAGTAAATGGTTGATAAATAACTTCAGTACATTCATCAAGTTATTTTTGGTTGTTTCTAGATCCAGAGGCCAGGAAAATATCAGTGGAAAGCAGCTAGCATGAAGAACCCACCGTGTTCCTCCCTCTAGTAGTCTGGTATTATCTGGAGCTGAGATGCTGGCTAATATGGTTAGGACATTTCTCCCCTCCAAATCTCATGTGAGAATTTGATCCCCAGTTTTGGGGATGGGGTCTAATGGGAGGAGTTTGGGTCATGATGGGGGACCCCTCATAAATGGCTTTGTGCCCTGCTCACAAGAATGAATGAGCTCTCACTCTACTAGTTCACTGGAGAGCTGGTTGTTTAAAGAGCCTGGCATCTCCCCCACTTTCTCTCTTGCTCCCCCTTCTCACTGTGATATACCTGCTCCCCTTTGCCATCCATCATGAGTGGAAGCTTCTTGAAGCCTTCACCTGAAGCAGATGCCAACACTATGCTTCCTGCACAGCCTGCCATACCATAAGCCAAAATAAACCTCTTTTCTTTGTAAATTACCCAGCCTCAGGTATTCATTTGTAACAATGCAAAGTAGACAAACACAGAAAACTGGTACTGAGGAGTGGGGATTTGCTATAAAGATAGCTGAATATGTGGAAGCAGCTTTGGAAATGAGTAAATTGGCAAATATTGGAAGAAATTAGAGGGCTTAGAAGAAGACAGGAAGATGAGGGAAAATTTAGAACTGTCAACCAAAGGATGATGAGGTTCATAAATGTGGAAAGGAGAGCTGTATTTCTCATAAATGGTTGCAGCCTGCAGGGTGGCCATTCAGAATGACTGGGAAGCATAGCCTCTGGCCAGAAGCCAGAAACAGGCACTTGGAGTGTAAGAATAAAACAAGGATTTGTGCTGAATGAGGTGGCCAAATATATATTCAGCAAGCTATAGGAGGAGCCAGGAATATTTATGAAAGAATAAACACGCACATGTGCAGTTGACCTCCAAGCCCCTTCATGGGGTCCCAAGTTCAAAAAATGGTAGTGTTAGCAAGATGTGAGGGGGGAGTTTTTGGGTCTCTGACTTCAAAAGATGAAGCAGAGGACACAAACCCCTCAGTCAGTGCACAGCCTTCCTAGACTGACCAGAACCTCTCAGTGGTTGGTGGTCTCTTATCAGGAAGGAATGGTGGTTGGTTGTTCTGTTGAAACTGCAAAAGGGAGGGACAGCATCAGGTGGTTGGTTGAAATCAGTGGTGAGGTGACTCTTTTGAAAGGGCTGGTTCCAACCCAAGTGCTCATCAATGATAGACTGGATAAAGAAAATATGGCACATGTATACCATACTATGCAGCCATAAAAAAGAGTAAGTTCATGTCCTTTGCAGGGACATGGATGAAGCTGGAAACCATCATCCTCAGCAAACTAACACAGGAACAGAAAAGCAAATACATGTTCTCAAAAGTGGGAGTTGAACAATGAGAACACAGGGAGAGGAACATCACACACTGGGGCCTGTTGGAGAATGAGGGGAAAGGGGAGGGAGAGCATTAGGACAAATACCTTAAACCCTAGATGTCAGGTTGATAGCTGTAGCAAACCACCATGGCACATGTATACCTATGTAACAAACCTGCACGTTCAGCACATGTATCCCAGAACTTAAAGTAAAATAAAATAATTTTTAAAAAGAGAAAGGGCTGGTTCCTGCTTAGCCTTTAGAGAAGAAAGCCTAGTGGTGGTTAGCAAGGGAGGGGCTCTAACGAGGCATGTTTGACCTCCCATTGCATCATGGCTGGGACTCAGTTTTAAGGTTTCTTTGGGGTCCCCTTGGCCAACAGGGGGGTCCATTCAGTAGTCTGGGTTGGGGGAAGGCTTAGGATTTCATTTTTATTTCTCAGAATGTATTGGAGACTGGTTAAATGATTATGACCAAAATGCTCATAGAAATATGGGCAGTGAAGGCCAGGTTGATGAGTTCTCAGATGAAAATGAGGAACTTAGTGGGAGCTGGAGCACAGGTCACCCTTGTTACACATTAGCAAAGAATTTGGCTGCATTGTGCCAATGTCCTAGGGCTTTGTGGAAGGCTGAGCTTCAGAGTGATGACTTAGGGTATCTGGAGGAAAAAAAATTTCTATGCAGCCAAGTATTCAAGAAGTGGCAAGGCTGCTTCTACCAATTTAAGATCAGATATGGGGCAAAGGAATGACTTAAATTTGGGACTTACAACTTAAAGGGAAGTAGAGTGTAAAAACTTGGAAAATCTGCAGCCTGGCTCATGGTAGAGAAGGGAAGAACATTTCAGGAGAGGAACCCAAAGGATAAGAATCCAAGAGGCATGAGGAACAACCACTTGCTGGAGAGATTAGCACGACAGAAAGGGAAGCAGGTGCTACTAGTCAAGACAATGAGAAAAAGGCTACTCCTCCCATCACAAGCCCAGAGGCCTAAGAGGACAGACTGGTTTCAGGGACAAGGCCAGGGGCATTGCTACTCAGTGCTGCCTTGGGGTGCTGCTTCCCTTATCCCAGCCATCTCGAGTCCAGCCTCCACTCAAAGGGCCCCAAACAGGAGCTCGGGCCTCCACTTCAGAGAGTGCAAACTGCAAGCCCTGGTAGTTTCCACTGGCATTAAGTCTGTAATTGTGCAGAATGCAAGAGTGGTGGAGGCTTGGCAGTTTCCACCTAGATTTCAGAGGATACATCAGAAAGCCTGGGTGCCCAGACAGAAGTCTGCTGCAGGGGCAGTGCCCCCATGGTTAGCCTTTTCTAGGGTAGTTCCAAGGGAAAATGTGGGGTTGGAGTCCCCACAGAGAGCCCCCACCAGGGCACTACCTAGTGGAGAAGTGGGAATGAGGCCACTGCCCTCCAGACTCCAGAATTGTAGAACCACTAGCAACTTGCACCTTAGCCTAGAAAAGCCACAGTCACTCAACTCCAACCCATGAGAGCAAGAACAGCAGCTGTATCTTGCAAAGCAGGCACAGAGGCAGGGCTGCCTAAGCCCTTGCGAGCCCATCCCACACAACCGTGTACCCAGAATGTGGGAAATGGAATCAAGGGAGATTATATTGAAGCTTTAAGATTTAATGTCTTCCCTGCTGGGTTTCAGACTTGCATGGGGCTTGTTGCCTCTTTCTTGTGGCCAATTTGTCTCTTTTGGGTTGGGAATATTCACTCAATGTCTGTGTCACCATTGTATTAATATATTGGGAATAAACAATTTGTTTTTGATCTTATATGCTCATAGGTGGGAGGAACTTGCCTTGAGTCTCAGATGAGACTTTGGACTTTTGAGTTGATGCTGGAATGAGTTAGAACTTTTGAAGACTATTGGGGAGGGATGACTGTATTTTCCAATGTGAGAAGGACATGAATCTGGGGGACCAGGAATGGAATATAGTTTGGATTTTTGTCCCCTCCAAATCACATGTTGAAATCTGATCCCTCATGTTGGAAGTGGGGCCTGGTGGGAGGTGTTTGGGTCATGGGGGTGAATCCTCCATGAATGGCTTGGTGACCTCCTCATAGTAGTGAGTGAGTTCTCACTCCATTAGTTCATGTGATAGCTGGTTGTTTAAAGAACCTGGACCTCCTCCCTTCCCTCTTCCTCCCTCTCTCACCATGTGACACACCTGCTCGCCCTTTACCTTCCACCACAAATGGAAGATGCTGGCACTGTGCTTCTTACATGGTCTGCAAAATGGTGACCCAAATAAACTTCTTTATACACTGCCCAGCCCCAGGTACTCCTTTATGGCAATGCAAAATGAACTAACACACAGGTGGGTTTTTTTGTTTGTTTTTGTTTTTTTGAGACAGAGTCTCACTCTGTTGTCAGGCTGGAGTGCAGTGGTGCGATCTCGGCTCACTGCAATCTCCGCCTCCCGGATTCAAGCGATTCTCCTTCCTCAGCTTCCCGAGTAGCTGGGATTACAGGCACCTACCACCACACCCAGCTGATTTTTGTATTTTTTAGTATAGACAGGGCTTCACCATGTTGGCCAGGCTGGTCTTGAACTCCTGACCTCAGGTGATTCCCCCGCCTCAGCTTCCCAAAGTGTTGGGATTACAGGTGTAAGCCACTGTGCCTGGCTTAATTTCAACTTTTATTTTAGATATGGCAGGTACATGTGCAGGTTTGTTACATGGGTATATCATACCCAGGGACTGTACATAGTACCCAATAGGTAGTTTTCCATACTCCTCCCCTTTCCCCTCTAGTAGTCCAGAGTGTCCATTATTCCTATGCTATGTTCATGTGTGCTCAGTGTTTAGCTCCCATTTATAAGTGAGAAAATGTGGTATTTGGTTTTCTATTCATGCACTGATTCACTTAGGATTATGGCCTCCAGCTGCATCCATGTTGCTGCAAAGGACATAGTCTCTTTTTTTATGGCTGCATAGTATTCCATGGTATATATGTACCACATTATCTTTACCCAATCCGCCATTGATGGACACCTAGATTGATTCCATGGTTTTGTTATTGTGAATAGCATGGTGATGAATGTATGAGTGCATGTACCTTTTTGGTATAATTATCTATTTTCCTTGAGGTATATACCCAATAATGGGATTCATGGGTTGAATAGCAGTTCTATTTTGAGAAATCTCTGTACTGCTTTATTGGTGGCTGAACAAATATACATTCTCACCAATAGTGTAAAAGGTCCCTTTTCTCTGTAGCCTCTCCAGCCTCTGTTGTTTATTAATAGCCCTTCTGACTGATATGAGATGGTATCTCGCTATGTTGATTTGCACTTCTCTAATGATTAATGATGAGAAGTTTCTCATATGTTGGCCACTTGTATATCTTCCCTTAAGACATATCTGTTCATATGATTTGCCCATTTTTAGTGAGATTTTTTGTTTTTTGCACTTTGATGGAAGTTCCTTATAAATTTTGGATATTAAACATTTCGTGGATGCATGGTTTGAGAAGATTTTCTTCACAACACCCATTCAGGAGGTTTTCCATTTACTCTGTTGATAGTTTCTTTTACTGTGCAGAAGCTCTTTAATCAGGTCTCAGTTGACAATTTTAGGTTTTGTTGCAATTGCTTTCGGGGACTTAGCCAAAAATTATTTGCCAAGGCCAATGTCGAGAAGCATATTTCCTAGGTTTTCTTCTATGATTTGTATAGTTTGAGCCTTCATTTAAATCTTTAATCCATCTTGAGTTAGCTTTTATATATGGTAAAATGTAAGGGTCAAGTTTCATTTTTCTGCATATGGTTACAAGTTATCCCAGCATCACTTATTGAATAGGGAGTCCTTTCCCCATTACTTTTGTTGGCCTTGTTGAAGATCAAATCGTTCCAGGTATATGGCTTTATTTCTGAGTATTCTGTGCCATTGGTCTGTGATATGGTTTGGCTGTGTCCACACCCAAATCTCATCTTGAGTTGTAGCACTCATAATTCCCACATGTTGTGGAAGGGACCCAGTGGGAGGTAATTGAATCATGGGGATGGTTTCCCCCATACTGTTCTTGTGATAATAAGTCTCAGAAGAACTGATGATTTTATAAGGGTTTTCCTCTTTTTCTTGACTCTCATTCTCTCTTGTCTCCTGCCATGTAAGATGTGCCTTTCACTTTGCTCTATGATTGTGAGTCTTCCCCCAGCCACGTGGAACTGTGAGTCCATTAAACCTCTCTTTCTTTATAAATTACCCAGTCTCAGGTATGTCTTTATCAGCAGCATGAGAACAGACAAATACAGTCTGTGTCTGTTTTTATATCACTACCATGCTGTTTTGGTTACTGTAGCCTTATAGTGTAGTTTGAAGTTGGATACTGTGATGCCTCCAGCTTTGTTCTTTTTGTTTAGGATTGCTTTGGCTATTTGGGCTTTTTGTTTCCATATGAATTTTGGAATAGTTTTTTCTAATTATGTGAAGAATAGTGTTGTAGTTTGATAGGAATAGTGTTCAATCTGTACATTGTTTTGGGGAATATGTCCATTTTAATAATATTGATTCATTTAATTTATAAGTATGGAATGATTTTCCATTTATTTGTATTACCTCTAATTTCTTTCAGCAGTGTTTTATAGTTCTGCTTGTAGAAATCGTTCTCCTCTTTGGTTAGCTGTATCCCTAGGTATTGCATTTTCTTTGTGGCTATTGTAAATGGCATTGTGTTCTTGATTTGACTGTCTGCCTGGATGTTATTTGTATATGGAAGTGACTTTTGCACATTGATTTTTTTATCCTGAAACCTTGCTAAAATTGTTTGTAAGTTTGAGTAGGCTTTTGGCAGAGTCTTTAGGGTTTTGTAGGTATAGAATTATATCATCGGCAAAGAAAGATAGTTTGACTTGTTTTTCTATTTGGATGCCTTTTATTTCTTCCTCTTGCCTGATTGGTGCTCTATCCCTGATTGGTGCTCTACTCTGTGACTCTGCTGGTACCTAAAGTGCAAGATAAAGTCCCCTTTACTTTTTCCTCTGCTTTTCTCAAGCAGAAGGAGTTTTGCCCCCTAGCCACCTCAGCTGGTATTGTGCTGAGTCTCACCTGAAGCCAGCAAGTCTGAGGCTCACCCAAGGCCCTTGACGTAGCTCCTGTGTATTGTTGCCTGTTGTTCAGGGCCCAAAGGCTCTGCAGTTAGAAGGTGATGAATGCTGCCAGGTCTTGGTCCTTTCCTTCAAGGCAGTGTGTTCCCTTTTGGCCCAGGGTATGTCTAGTAATGTCATCTAGGAGCCAGGGCCTGGAACAGGGACCTCATGACTCTGACCGGCACCCTATCTTGCTGTGGCTTCCCTGGTATTCAAGATGCAAAACAAAGCCTTCCCCACTCTTCCCTCTCCTCTCCTCAAGCAGAACAAAGGGGTTCTCTTTTAGAGCCATGAGCTGTGTATCCTGAAGTTAGGGGAGGAGTAATGCCATCACTCCCTTGGCTGCCCTAGCTGGCATTTCAGTAGGTCACATGCTCCCCAGTCCACTGTCTCTGGGCCTCGTTCAGCACTAGAACTCACTTAAGAGTTGTTGTCCTTTTGGCCCAGATTGCCTTTCAAGTTTAGATACACAGCACACTGTGGGCCTCAGTGGCAAGGTTTGTAGGCTCTCAGGTTCAGACTGCTGGGATCAGTGATTTCCCTCTGGCTAGGGCTGGTTTAAATGCTCCCTCTGCGGGCAGCTATCAGCTGAGTTTGGTCCAGTTTTCCTTTCTGCTCTAACAGGACAGCACTGAGTTAAATGCCTCACAATTGCTGTGCTCTCCCTCCTCCAGCACCCAGAGACATTCTCCGTACTACACCACTGCTGCAGGGGGAGGGGTGAGCTTCATGATTCAATATTCTTTTTTCTATCCCTTCATTGCTTCTTTCAGCGATATGAAGTTAAAACCAGATACTATGAGTGCTCACCTGATTTTTTGTTTTTATTAAGGTTTTTTTTTCTTCTTCTTCTTCTGTGTAGACAGTTGTTAACTTGGTGTCCTTGCCAGGGGATGATCGGTGGAGCCTTCTATTGCTCCGTCTTGCTCTGCCTCTCCCTCCCTGTTTCTCAGTTTTGTTTATTCTTTTAGAAACCAACTTCTTGTTTGTTATCTATTGTTTACTAGTGTCTGTTTCATTTATTTTTCTCTGATCTTTGCTCTTTCCTTCCTTCAGCTAACTTTGGGTTTAATTTGTTGATCTATTTTAGTTCCTTGATGTATGACATTAGATTATTTGACATCTTTCTTCTTTTCTGATATAGGAATTTGTTATAAATTTCCCTCTTAGAACTGCTTTTGCCACATCCTGTAAGTTTTGGTATGTTGCGTTTCTATTTTTGTCTTGATATTTTTTATTTCCTTTTTGATTTCTTCATTGACACATTTGTTGTTTAAAACATGTTGATTTCCATGTTTATGAATTTTTAATGATTTATCCTGTTATCAATTTCTAAGTTGGTGCCACTGTCATCAGAAGACACACTTGATAGAATTTTCAATTGTCTAAAATTTGTTAACACTTGTTTTGTGACCTGACCTTCTTTATTGTGGGTAACATGTACTTGAGAAGAATGTGTATTCTATTGCTGTTGGATGGTTGTGTACATGTCTAAAGTTCCATTTAGTCTAAAGTATAATTCAAGTGCAATGCTTTCTTATTAATTTTATATCTAGGTGGTCTGTTCATTGTTGAAAGTGGGGTACTGAAATTCCCCTAATAACATTATTCTACTATATATAAGTGCTTTGATATTGGGTACATATACATTAAAAATTGTTCTATCCTCTTGATGAATTGACTCCTTTATCATTATATGACTTTTTCTCCTTGTACAGTTTTTTGACTCAAAGTCTATTTTGTTTCATATAAGCACAGCTACCCTTGCTCTTTTATTATTCCATTTGCATGGAATATCTTTTCCCATTTTCTTCACTTTCAGAAAACTAACCAATTTCTTGGAAGACACAAACTACCAAAATGTTCAAGAAAAAAATAGATAATTTAAATAGTACTGTACCTATTATAGGAAGTGAATTTGTAATTTAGAACATTCCAACAAAACAAACTTTAGGCACAAATTGCTTCACTGGCAAGTTCTAACAAACAGGTAAGAAAGAAAATAAAACTGACACTACACAGTCTAGTACAGAACATAGAAAAGAAGAGATTAGTTTCTAATGCATTTTATGAAGTCAGCATTACCCTGATATGAAAACCAGACAGAGAAAGCACAAGTGAGAGGTGAAGCCAGCTGGACTTCCTGGGTCGAGTGGGGACTTGGAGAACTTTTCTGTCTAGCTAGAGGATTGTAAATGCACCAATCAGCGCTGTGTCTAGCTAAAGGATTGTAAATTCACCAATCAGCACTCTGTAAAAATGCACCAATCAGCACTCTGTGTCTAGCTAAAGGATTGTAAATGCACCAATGAGCACTCTGTAAAAATACACCAATCGAAAATGGACCTATCAGCACTCTGTAAAATGGACCAATCAGCAGGGCATGGGCAGGGACAAATAAGGGAATAAAAGCTGGCCACCACAGCCAGCAGCAGCAACCCACTTGGGTCCCTTCCACACCATGGAAGTTTTGTTCTTTCACTCTTCACAATAAATCTTGTTGCTGCTCACTCTTTGGGTCAGTGACACCTTTAATAGCTGTAACACTCACTGCAAAGGTCCACAGCTTCATTCTTGAAGTCAGTGAGACCAAAAACCCACCAGAAGGAACCAACTCTGGACACATCTTGGCAATCCAGCTGGGACACATCTTGGTGGCCAGGAGGGGACCATCGCCAAGTGGTGAGTACCATCAGACACCTTTCACTTGCTATTCTGTCCTATTTTTCCTTAGAATTTGGGGGCTAAATACCAGGCATCTGCTGGCCAGTTAAAAGTGACTAGCACAGCCGCCAGGCTAAAGACATGGTGTCAGGCTTTCTGGGAAAGGGCTCTCTAACAACCCCAGACTTTTCGGAGTTGGGAGCATTGGTTTGCCTGGAACCAGCTTCCACTTTTCCTGTACTTCTGGGCTGAGCTGAGGGTCAATAGAGAGGAAAGCCATTCAGCTCTGAGGGCCTGACAAAAAGTTGGTTGACCCTGTAGCCATCAGCAGAACTCTCAACATCATGTTGCCCAAGTGAGACTCGCCCATCTATCCTATCTATCCTGACCCTTGCCTCCTGGATCCTAATGTCTGCAAGACAAACTTCCTCCTGCCTCTCTTCTCCGAGGCTAGTCCTGCTTCTAAAACCACTCCCTGTCTTTGGTGCTTTTCTAGTTTCTCCCGTAAGATAATTTCTAGTAGAAATTTCGGGACTTGGTTCCTTTCTTTAGGCACCCAGACTCACCAATCAGAAAGACATAATTTTTGCCCAAAGACCCGTCAGGGGTGGGGGACTATCTGGAATTTTAGGATCCCTCCTCAGACTAGCAGGCCTAACAAAGGCTATTCCTGAAGCCAAGATATGGGGAACCTCAGAAATGATACACTTCCTATTCATATGATGAGAAGTGAGGACAAAAGGCGTCACTCTTCCAACCCTGGAGATCTCTTCCTTCCCTCAGGGTATGGCCCTCCACTTCATTTTGGGAGCATAACATCTTTATAGGACAGGGGTAAGGTCTCATTACTAACAGGAGAATGCTTAGGACTCTAACAGGTTTTTGAGAATGCATCAGTAAGCGCCACTAAATCTGATTTTTCTCAGTCCTCTTTATGGTTTAAGAGGACAGGCAAGGGTGCAGGTTTTTGAGAATGTGTCAGTAAGGGCCACTAAATCCAACCTTCCTCAGTCCTCCTTGTGGTCTAGGAGGAAAACTAGTGTTTCTGCTGCTGCACTAGTGAGCGTAACTATTCCCATCCACAGGGTCCAGGGATTGTTGCAGGTTCTTGGGCAAGAGGGGTTTCTACTGCTGCGTCAGTGAGTGTGACTATTCCAATCAGCAGGGTCCAGGGACCGTTGTGGGTTCTTGGGCAGTGGGGGGGG
Organism: Pan troglodytes; assembly: GCF_028858775.2. Classification (NCBI taxonomy): domain Eukaryota; kingdom Metazoa; phylum Chordata; class Mammalia; order Primates; family Hominidae; genus Pan; species Pan troglodytes. The sequence goes on from NC_072414.2 coordinate 84,006,229, forward strand.
CGGGAACAAACCAAAACCATGGGCGTTTTTTTCTTTCAGTTGGGAAGCACTCAGGCATCAACAGGCTTACCCTTGAAATGCATCCTAAGCCATTGGGACCAATTTGACCCTCAAACCCTGAAAAAGAGGTGGCTCATTTTTTTCCACACTACAGCCTGGCTCCAATATTCTCTCTCTGATGGGGAAAAATGGCCACCTGAGGGATGTATAAATTACAATACTATCCTGCAGCTTAACCTTTTCTGTAAGAGGGAAGGCAAATGGAGTTAAATACCTTATGTCCAAGCTTTCTTTTCATTGAAGGAGAATCCACAACTATGCAAAGTGTGCAATTTACATCCCACAAGAGGACCTCTCAGCTTACCTCCATATCCTAGCCTCCCTGTAGCTCCCCTTCCTATTAATGATAAGCCTCCTCTAATCTCCCCCTGCCCAGAAGGAAAGAAGCAAAGAAATCTCCAAGGGACCACAAAAACCCCCAGGCTATCAGTTATGTCCCCTTCAAGCTGTAGGGGGAGGGGAATTTGGCCCAACCTGGCTACATGTCCCCTTCTCCCTCTCTGATTTAAAGCAGATCAAGGCAGACCTGGGGTAGTTTTCAGATGATCCTGATAGATATATAGGTGTCCTACAGGGTCTAGGGCAAACCTTCTATCTCACCTGGAGAGATGTCATGCTGTTGTTAGATCAAACCCTGACCTTTAATGAAAAGAATGCGGCTTTAGCTGCAGCCTGAGAGTTTGGAGATACCTGGTGTCTTAGCCAAGTAAATGACAGAATGACAGCAGAAGAAAGCGACAAATTCCCTGCTGGTCAGCAAGCCATCCCCAGTATGGATCCCCACTGGGACCTCGACTCAGATCATGGGGACTGGAGTCGCAAACATCTGTTGACCTGTGTTCTAGAAGGACTAAGTAGAATTAGGAAAAAGCCCATGAATTATGCAATGATGTCCACCATAACTCAGGAAAAGGAAGAAAATCCTTCTACCTTCCTCAAGCAGCTATGGGAGGCCTTAAGAAAATATACCTGTCACCTGACTTGCTCGAGGGTCAAGTGATCCTAAAAGATAAGTTTATCACCCAATCAGTCACAGATATCAGGAGAAAGCTCCAAAAGTGAGCCCTGGCCCTTAACAAAATCTGGAGGCATTATTAAACCTGGCAAACTTGGTGTTCTATAATAGGGACCAAGAGGAACAGGCAGAAAAGGAAAAGTGAGATCAGAGAAAGGCCACAGCCTTAGTCATGGCCCTCAGACAAACAAACCTTGGTGGTTCAGAAAGGACAGAAAATGGAGCAGGCCTATCACCCAGTAGGGCTTGTTACCGGTGTGGTTTGCAGGGACACCTTACAAAAGATTGTCCAACAAGAAACAAGCTGCCCCCTCACCCATGTCCACTACACCAAAGCAATCACTGGAAGGCGCACTGCCCCAGAGGACAAAGGTTCTCTGGGCCAGAAGCCCCCAACCAGATGATCCAACAACAGGACTGAGGGTGCCCAAGGCAAGCGCCAGCTCATGTCATCACCCTCACTGAGCCTGGGTACGTTTAACCATTAAGGGCCAGGAAACTGACTTCCTCCTGGACACTGGTGCGGCCTTCTCAGTGTTAATCTCCTGTCCTGGACGACTGTCCTCAAGGTCCGTTACCATCCAAGGAATCCTGGGACAGCCTGTAACCAGGTATTTCTCCCACCTCCTCAGTTGTAATTAGGAGACTTTGCTACAGATAGTAAGTATGCTTATCTAATCCTACATGCCCATGCTGCAATATAGAAAGATAGGGAGTTCCTAACTTCTGGGGGAACCCCCATTAAATACCACAAGGAAATCATGGAGTTATTGCATGCAGTGCAAAAACCCAAGGAGGTGGCAGTCTTACACTGCCAAAGCCATCAAAAAGATGAAGGAGAAAAGGCAGAAGGAAACCGTCAGGCAGATGCTGAGGCCAAAATTGCTGCCAGATGGAACCTCCCATTAGAAATACCTATGGAAGGACCCTTGGTATGGAACAACCCCCTCCGAGAGATCAAGCCCCAGTATTCCCCGATTGAAACAGAATGGGGACTTTCATGGGGGCATAGTTTTCTCCTCTCAGGGTGCTTAACAACGGAAGAAGGAAAGGTACTCATAACCAAAGCCAGCCAGTGGAACATACTTAAAATCCTCCACCAAACTTCTCATATGGGTATTGAGAACACTCATCAAGTGGCCAAGTCCCTATTTACAGGGCCAAATCTCCTCCAGACCATGTGACAGGTAGTCAAAGTCCGTGAGGTGTGCCAAAGCAATAATCCCTTGGTCCATTGTAAGGCTCCTCTGGGGGAACAAAGAATAGGTCACTATCCAGGAGAGGACTGGCAGTTAGACTTTACCCATATGCCTAAGTCAAAGGGATTTCAATACTTGTTGGTCCTTTGATAACTTTATAAATTGGATAGAAGCCTTCCCCTATAAGACAGAGAAGACTCAGGAAGTGGTTAAAGTCCTAATTCATGAAATAATTCCTAGATTTGGGCTTCCCCAAAGCTTACAGAGTGACAATGGTATGGCTCTTAAAGCCATGATAACTCAGGGAATTTCCACGGTGCTAGGGATACATCACCTTCACTGTGCCTGGAGGCCACAATCCTCAGGGAAGGTCGAGAAGGCAAGTGAAACACTCAAGAGGCACTTAAGGAAACTAACACAAGAAACTCATCTCCCATGGCCTACTCTTTTGCCCATGGCCTTGTTGAAAACCTGAAATTCTCCTCATAAAATGAGGCTCAGTCCATATGAAATGCTGTATGGACGATCTTTTCTCAAAAATGACCTCCTACTTGATCAGGAACTTGGTCAAAGATATAACTTCTTTGGCAAAGTATCAATGAAACCTTAAAAACTTACCTGAAGGATGTCACAGAGAAAAGGGAACAAGGTTGTTTCAACCAGAAGATCTATTGTTGGTCAAATCTCTCCCCTCTACCTCCCCATTTATGGATTCTTTGTGGGAAGGACCATATTTGGTAATCCTTTTTACCCCCACTGCAGTTAAGGTGGCAGGAGTGGAATCTTGGATTCATCACACCCGAGTTAAACTTTGGACATCCCCTGCAGGACCATCAGCTCAGGAGTCCCAAGATCAGCCAGACCAGCCTCGATATACCTGTGAACTGTTGGAGGACTTGTATCTCCTATTTTGAAAGGAAACATCCCAGACTAAAAAGGCTCCTACCACTGATCCTGAGGAAGAGCCCCTTCCTCCTTAAAAAAGATAAGTGAATACCTACATAATCTTTAACACCTCTCCTCACTCCTTTAATGGAATCCTGTTACTATTTCATCATATTATTAAGCAGCATACTAACCATAGTCTTTGCAATAGGTCTATATACTGTAGCTCCTGCAGGGATGAAAACCCTAATCACATCAACCTTCTTTCCATCTTCCTTCCTTCTGACAGCAATTTACTCCTACCTTTAACTCAAACTGGATAAAATGATCTCATCTTCCAGACCACCCTCTTTACCTTCCTATTTACTCTTTGCCTATCTATCCCTCCTGCTTCCTTGGATAACCCATACAATCACCCCTCCTCTTCCACTAGCTCCTAATTACCTCTACAAGACTCTCAACTTAACCCACTTTCTGTTAAACCAGTTCCGTCCTTCCATAGCAAATGACTGTTGGCCTTGTATCTCTCTATCAACCTATGCTTAGGTTGCCATTCCTGTTCCTGCAAAAAACTGGGTCTTTACCAACTTAACCTACCACCCTCATTATGAAGGAAAAGACCCTTTCTGACTTCTAAATATGCAATCATTAACCAACTTCCCCATCTTTGATGGGACCAAGAATACCCTAACAGGACGTGCAATCCAACTTTTATGTTCTTATATTTCCAACCTCACCTATTACACAAGCAATGAAAAGCCCATACATAACCCTGTAACTATGAATACCATCTTAACTTTCCAAGCCCCTTTATGCATTTAACGCAACCTGTTACCAGGCCTGCCCCTGGGGCCCCTACTACCCCATCTGTGTAATTTCACCCTACAACTTCAAGCCCCAACTGATCATAGTAATTTCCAAGTCCCCCAAACAGCTCCATTTGGATGGCTTGTCCGCTTCTCAGGGCCTCCAAAAATCATTACCTCCTCCCTGCTTAACAAATAGTCCAGGTTTTGTAATGGCAAACGTACTCCCTGCATGACCATTCACCCCTGGACCCCCTGCAGCAGCACCCCCACCACTAGTGAATGCCTTCTCGTCCCCTCTTTCAATCATTCTCTTGAATGGTTCCTAGTAGATACAAAACGGTTTTTTTCTCCATGGAGAAAACAGAACACAGGGAGCCACTCAGTTTGCTTTCAACACCCCTTTCCAGCCACTCACTGGCGCTACCTGGCAAGTACTCTAGGAGTACGGGAAAATAAAAATGACAAACTCACATACCTTTTTAACATACACAACCAGTTCCGTCTACCCAGCGAAGGTATATTCTTCTTATGTGGAACATCAGCCTATATCTGCCTCCCCACTAACTGGACAGGCACCTGCACCTTAGTCTTCGTAAGTCCTAACATTAACATTTCCCCAGGAAATCAGACCCTATCAGTACCCCTCAAATCTCAAGTCCATCAGCACAGAGCCATACGACTAATACCCCTACTTATAGGGTTAGGAATGGCTACTGCTACAGGAACAAGAATAGCCAGTTTATCTATTTCATTATCCTACTACCACACACTCTCAAAGGATTTCTCAGACAGTTTGCAAGAAATAACAAAATCTATCCTTACTCTACAATCCCAAATAGGCTCTTTGGCAGCAGTGACTCTCCAAAACCACCGAGGCCTAGACCTCCTTGCTGCTGAGAAAGGAGGACTCTGCACCTTCTTAGGGGAAGAGTGTTTTGTTTACACTAACCAGTCAAGGACAGTACAAGATGCCACCTGGCATTTACAAGAAAAGGCTTCTGAAATCAGACAACACCTTTCAAACTCTTTTACCAACTTCTGGAGTTGGGCGACATGGTTTCTCCCCTTTCTAGGTCCCGTGACAGCCATCTTGCTATTACTCGCCTTTGGGCCCTGCATTTTTAACCTCCTTGTCAAATTTGTTTCCCCTAGGATGGAGGCCATCAAGCTACAGAAGGTCTTACAAATGGAACCCCGTTTGTAAGTTGTTAGTTGAGCTCAACTAATAACTTCTACCAAGGACCCCTGGATCCACCCACTGGCCCTTTGGCTGGCCTAAAGAATTCCCCTCTGGAGGAAACTACAACTGCAGGGCCCCTTCTTTGCCCCTATCCAGCAGGAAGTAGCTAGAGTGGTCATCGCCCAATTCCCAACAGCATTTGGGGTGTACTATTTAGAGGCGGGATTGAGAGGTGAAGCCAGCTGGACTTCCTGGGTCCAGTGGGGACTTGGAGAACTTTTCTGTCTAGCTAGAGGATTGTAAATGCACCAGTCAGTCCCCTGTGTCTAGCTAAAGGATTGTAAATGCACCAATCAGCACTCTGTAAAAATGCACCAATCAGCACTCTGTGTCTAGCTAAAGGATTGTAAATAAACCAATCAGCACTCTAAAAATGCACCAATCAACGCTCTGTGTCTAGCTAAAGGATTGTAAACACACCAATCAGCACTCCGTAAAATGGACCAATCAGGACTCTGTAAAATGGACCAATCAGCAGGACATGGTCAGGGACAAATAAGGGAATAAAAGCTGGTCACCCCAGCCAACAGTTGCAACCCGCTCAGGTCCCCTTCCACACTATGGAAGCTTTGCTCTTTTGCTCTTCACAATAAATCTTGTTGCTGCTCACTCTTTGGGTCCATGCCACCTTTAAGAGCTGTAACACTCACTGCGAAGGTCCCTGGCTTCCTTCTTGAAGTCAGTGAGACCAAGAACCCACTGGAAGTAACCAACTCTGGACACACAAGGAAATAAACTACAAACCAATATCTCCTGAGAACATAAATACAGAAAACTGTTCAATAAAGTATTGACAAATCAAATCTAACAATATATAAAAATTATAATACCTCACAACCAAATCTAGCTTATTCTGGTAATGCAAGATCAATTCAACATTCAAAAAAAAAATCAATGTAATTTACTATATTCATATATTTAAAAAATCATATAGTCCTACCAATAGATGCAATGAAAGAATGACAAAACTTAAAAGCCATTTTTGATTTAAAAAAAAAACTCAGCAAACTGGGACTAGAAGAAAGGAACTGCTTTAACCTGATAAAGTACATCTACAAAATACCTGCAGCAAACATCCTACTTAATAGCAGACAATTTAATGCTTTCTCTCCTAATGTCAGGGGAAAAAAAAAGATGTTCATACTTAGCATTTCTATTCAACATTTTGCTGAAATTTCTAGTCAGTAAATAAAGCAAGAAAAAGAAATTGAGGGGATATAGATTGGAAAGAAAGAAATATAACGTTTCTATTCAAAGACAGCATAATAGTCTACGTAGAAAACTTTAAAGAATATGCAAAAAAGCTCGTAGAACTAATAGGTGAGTTTAGCAAGACCCTAGGATATAAGATCAACACAAAATTTAGTCACATTTCTTTATACCAGAAATGAACAACTGGAAATCAAAATTTGAAACAAAATACAATAGTACCAAAATTCAAGAAATACTTAAGTATAAATGTAACAAAATATGTATAGAATCTGTATTTGGAAAGCTATACTGATGAAAACAATCAAAGAACCAAATAAATGGAGATATATACTATGTTCATGGATTAAAGACACAGTGTTGTTTATGACATCAGTTTTCTCCAAATTGATTATAGATTCAATGCTATAAAAAAATCCCAGCAGAATCTCCTATAGATATTGCAAGTTGGTTCTATTACTTATATGGAAAGGCAAAGAAAGTAGCAGAGACAAAACTATCTTGAAAATGAAGTTAGAAGACCCATACTACCTGGTTTTAAGACTATTTTAAACCTACAAAAATCAAGTCATTGTGATATTGCTGAAAGATTATATACATAGATTAAGAAACAGAATAGAGTCCAGAAATAGACCCACATACATATGGTCAATTCACTTTTGACAAAGTCACGAAGGCAATTCACTGGAGAAAGAATAGTATTTTCATATGTTTCTGGAACAAGTGAATATTTATATAAAAAAAGATCCTCAAATATACTTCACATCTCATAAAAAGTTATTCAAAATGAATCATAGACAATCTAAGGCTATAAAACTTTTAAATGAAAACAAATGGGGCAATCATTGTGATATTGTACCAGAGTTCTAGATATAATCCCAAAGGCATGCATGATCCTTTAAATAACAACAAAATGAATTATACTTCTCCAACATTAAAAACATCTGCTCTGCAAAACATACTGTCTACAGAATAAAAATGCAAGCCATGAACTTCAAGAAAATATTTGCAAGTCATATATCTGAAAAAGACTTATATCCAGAGTAGATAACCCTCAAAACTCAGTAATAAGCAAACAATCAAACTTATAAAAATGAACAAACGATTTCAACAGACACTTCAACAAAGAAGATACACATGGGAAATAAACCCCTGAAAAATACTCTCAACATCATTAACCATTAGGAAAATGCAAAGTAAAACCACAGTGAGATACCACTAAACACCTTTCAGAATGTCTAAAAATTTTAAAAAGCTGAAAATATCAAATCACCAGCAAGGATATAAACCAACTGGAGGGCTTATACATTTTTGTTGGGAATGCAAAATGGTAGACACATGGGAAAACCAAGAAGTAGAAATAAGAAGAAAATATATTGCCAAATATTTATTTATTCATTATGAATCCTACAGATCAGTGAGAAACACTAACAATATCAATAAAAAGAGACAACATCAATAAGCACTTCATTAAAAATGAAAAGCAAATGGCACAAAAAAGTGGAAAAAATTACAGACCCAGGATTAAGCAAATAAATGAAAAGTGAAATATTAGATACTATTCTTCGTGATTCACCACTGACAAGGATTTTTAAAATAACAGTATTCAGTACTCAAACTACTGGTAGCAATGTTATTTGTTAAAACTTTCCAGAACATGATTTGTAATTATCTGTCATGAACTATAAAAAATTTCATCCCCTTAGAATCAGTAATTTTACTTCCATGAATGGATTCTAAGAAGTAATCAAAAATGAAGATAAAGATTTATATATAAATAAGCTCATCATGGCATTATTTTCAATACTGGAACAGTGGAAACAACCTTAATACACAAAAGGCTTATAACCAGTTGTGGCACAACTATAAAACAGAATAGTATTCAGCCACTAAAAAATATTTATGAAGAGTTTTTGATGACATGGGAAAATATTTCTGATGTAATAAGATTGAAGAAAGCAGGATAAAAAACTGTATATATTATGACACTGATAATATATATATATATATGCATATATATTATTTTTAAGGTTAAGATTGCTTATATATGGATATATATGTGTGTGTGTCTACAAAGAAATATAACCATTAAGGCTACCAGGCTAGATTTTCTTATTCTATTTTTAAAAGATCTAAAATTTCTTTCTCAACTCTGATAGATGTTTTATATTTTAAAAATTATACTACTTGTATAATCAAAAAAATATTTTTAAATAATGTTTTCTTTTATGGCATATGATAAGACCTGGTTTTTATGTCTGCTTCAGCTGGAGACCCACGCTTTTTCATAAGATAATTTTATCTAAAGGGAAAATGCCAAGAATATAGTTTTCTTCAGGATTATATGATACAAGAAGCTTCACCACTCCCTGGATAGCCATGATCTCTTAGTGACAACGAAGATTTCAGTTCACATCATCTTAGGGTTTTATTGACCCCATAATATCCATCAATATCACAAGAATAGGTTTTGTTTTATCCAAACCTGACTCAGAAAATTTTATAAATGATAGCTTACAAGACTAAAATATCTTATCAATATCTTCTAATTTTTTTCATCACTGTGTAACTCACATTCCATAATGAACATAGCAAAATGGACAGAATTGGAGTGTTATTTCATTAGTACAATGAGGCAATTATGTCAAAGCTGTCAATCATTCTAGACTTCTTGGTGCCTAGATATTATGCTTTTGTATATGCCAAGTTGCCTCAATTTTACCAATCAGATTCCTGGGCAGGAATATCATAAAATGTTATAGATGAGGAAAGTGCAAGATTAAAGAATGTTGTTTAAAGCAATTAACTGGGGAAATAAGAAAAATAAATGAAATGAACAATTACCTGGACAAGAAGAATACCGGCTAAAAATAACATTCACCTTGGGTAATTCAGGAACATTTGCCTTGAAAGAATAATGGCAGATAATTGATTCAACTACCTACTAAGGGCCAAGAAATATACCTTAAATACTTTTACCTGAAGTAAAAGTATTATATAATTAATATGAGGCATCATACACTATTAAAGACTTAATTCATTAAGTGACTCACTTTTGTTTGTTTACTGTGGAAAGATCAGTAGCTTGTACTGATTCATTTAAAAGAAGTGAGAGGTATTTCTGCTTTCTTCTTAGGATATAAAAAGATGAAGAGGACATCATTCTAATCCTTACAACAGCAAGAACAACAAAATGCCAGACTATTGTCAAATTTACAACTCATCTTGAACCCATGGGAGAGCTGAAGTTTCAGACAATAAAATCTAAGGAATATAGACGTGTTTAAGGAGAGACAGTCATGAGCACTTCTTAACTGGGGTAGATATTGCCAGACATCAGCAAGAAGAATCCAGCTAATATTAACCAATTGCTAAAGATCACATGTGAGCTAGGGAGAGAGTCCCTGTGAGACAAAGACATAAAGGCAATTTACAGTCCCCTGCAGGGTATTGCCACATACCTTGAGTTCACACGCACAAAAAATATTGGAGGCAGAGCAAGAGTCTTAATAAAGCATCCCTTGTGGGAACAGTAGCCACTGGGGGAAAGGATATGAAGCATCTATTCTTGGATCTTCTCCTCTATTTCCCTCATCAAACAAAAAGCATAAGCTACCTAAGAACAGCAAATTATGTGCTTTTACAGAACTGGTGAAAAACCATCACAGCTGAAGAACACAAACTGAACAAGACCTCTATCCACAGGGATGAGTAAGAATATGTGTTGGGGGATTCAGGAGGTGGGTGGGGGGCAGATCTGTAAGTAGGGGCTGGTCACTAACTCCTGAGTAGGAGTTAACCATCTACTCCTGAGTAGATTGGCTCAACCCCCACTTGGTAAATGCCCAGCAGAAGGAAAAGTAGGCCCATTTCCAGGCATGACTTTTTTTTTTTTTTTTAAGACAGAGTTTCACTCCTGTTGCCCAGGCTGGAGTGCAATGGCACGATCTCAGTTCACCGCAACCTCCGCCTCCTGGGTTCAAGCGAATTCTCCTGCCTCAGCCTCCTGAGTAGCTGGGATTAAGGCATAGTCTCTACTTTCTTATGCAAGGTATCTGACCTTCAGCAAAAAGTTGTGTGGCTTACAAAAAACAGCAAGGACAAAAACCACACTATCAAGAGACAAATCAATCACCAGTAGATTCAGATATGGCACAGATGTTAGAACTATTAGGGAATTTAAAATAACCATGACTAATGTCAAGTGATCTAGCGGAAAAGGTGGACAAGGCACATAAGCAGATGTTAATTTCAGCAGAGCTATGGAAACAAAGAAATAATTAAGTGAAAATACAAGAAATGACAAACACAATAAGAAATTTAAAATTCCTTTTCATGCTCATCAACAGACTCAACACAGTGAAGACAAGAATTAGTGAACTTGAAGACAGGATCATGGGAATCAGCCAAACTGAAACACAAAGAGGTTGGGGACACTGAGGCCCTGTGTTGGTGAGTGGAGAGGGAAAGAAGGGCTCTCAGGAGTTTGAGAGCTCCTGGGAGATGTCCTGGGTTGGCTTGATGGGGAAACCTATTCCATGTAACAAAATCCTCACAAACCCTATACTCTGAGCCGTCCTTTGCCCCTATTCATTTAGTCCCAACATGAGCAATGCCAGTGCTCTCATCATCTGCCTGTGAGAAGAGATTAACCTTTGGCCCCTACATCCATGCAGACCCTTATCCTTCCTTTCTTCCTGCAGCAAGGCTTCCAGCTGATACCTGTGGCATTGATAATAGACACTCCATAGCTCAGCTTTAGGTTCGTAACAGTAAACGCCTTTGTTATATAGATATATAGGTGTCTCTTATCACTCTCAGCCTAGCCAGTATAGATAAAGCAGTGTGGGGCAAGTTTTCTCTACTGGAGTGCTATTTTTAGCACTTATACTTCTACTGGCTTAAACATACCTTACTGTGTGTTTTTTTTTTGTTGTTGTTGTTGTTTTTTATTTATTTATTTTTTTTTGAGATGGAGTCTCACTCTGTCACCGAGGCTGGAGTGCAGTGGCGTGAACTCGGCTCACTGCAACCTCCGCCTCCCCGGTTCATGCTTCTCCTGCCTCAGCCTCCTGAGTAGCTGGGATCACAGGTGCCCACCACCATGCCTGGCTAAATTTTTTTTTGTATTTTCAGTAGACGGGGTTTCACCGTGTTAGCCAGGATGGCCTCGATCTCCTGACCTCATGATCTGCCCACCTCGGCGTCCCAAAGTGCGGGGATTACAGGCGTGAGCCACTGTGCCCAGCCCAAACATACCTTACTCTTATGCACTGTATTTCATCTATGCTCATAAAGTTGTTCCCAATAAATACTATCATTGTTTACACCATGGATGCATCGTGGTGTAGGTCGCCATGTACCATACATAATGTTTGATACACATTGTGGGATCCTTGCCAGTGTCAGTTGACCTGATATTTTGCAATCAGGGAAAGAGTTTAGCTGGGCCAAGGTGGGAGATATGCCCTACTCCTTGACCTTGGAGTAGGGGCAAGTTCCCTTCGCTGAGGTGGCTGGATGGTGCTGTGGATCATGGAAGAAGGGTAGAAGTGCTGTGAGAGGGCCTTGAAGGGAGATAGCATTGCTAATGAATTTCCCCTGGTTCCTTTGCATTTGGATGTGTTTTTGAGCCCTCAAGAGGAGGAGGAAAGGAAAACAGGAAAAATACTGTTGTTGCATCTAGGGCAGCTACTAAAGTCAATCACTTGACCTGGAGATGGGATGGATGGGCATGGTTCTGTACCCACCATCTTCAGTGTCGCCAATAGGACAGTCACTTGGCCACCTCAGACACAGAGGGAATTCTTCCATGAGGGAAAAAAGAATGACTGTTATTGCAGCCATGGAGGCAGTTTGAAACCAGTTATCGTAGGACATATTGTACAGGGAGTGAGGGGAATCATCACTGGGAGGAGGTACCAGATTCCATATGAAAACTAAGTCTTTCCAGGAGGGCTATCAGCAGCCTGCAGAGGGGTGTTTAAAGGCTTGGGATGTTATTTTGAATGAAGAAGTGATGGCATTAGTTTTATTGAATGATGCTGCATAATAAGCAATAGGTAAAATAACATGTGACCCTTTTCAAAAGAATAGAGAACTGATTGCCTAGGTTGGTTAATGTGGGGGAAGGCTATTTCTGTCCAATTCTTGATCAAGAACTTGGTGGATTTGGGAAGTCATGCACTTCATGACATTGTATATGCGGCTAATCATGAACTGCATATACAATGGTGGTCTTATAAGATTACAATGGAGCTGAAATATCCCTATTGCCTAGTGAAGTTGTAGCCATCATTACATTTTAGTGCAATGCATTACTCGTATGTTTGTGATTATGTTGGCATAAATAAACCTACTGTCAATTATATAAAAATATATACTGTACAATTATGTCTAGTACATAATACTTGATAATGACTATGTTACTGATTTTATTATACTGTATTTTGTCATTTTAAAAGTGTACTTTTTTTTTCCAAATAACTCTAAAATAGCTAAGGCAGGCCTTTCAGGAAGCATTTCAGAAGACAGTGTTATTATTATAGAAGATGACAGCTCCATGCATGTTACTATTGCCCCTGAAGACCTTCCAGTGGGACAAGATGTGGAAGTAGAAGACAGTGATATTGATGATCCTAACCTTGTGTAGGCCTAAGCTAATGAGTGTTTCTGTCTTAGTTTTAACAAAAAGTTTAAAAAGTAAAAAACAAATAGAATTTTAAAAACAGAAGAAAGCTTATAAAATAAGGATATAGAGAAAATATTCTGGCACATTTGTACAATGTGTTTGTGTTTTACTAAGTATTATTGCAAAAGAGTCAAGAAGTTTTAAAAATTTAAAGAGTTTATAAAGTAAAAAAAGTTAAAGCAAGCTAAGGTTAATTTGTTATGGAAAAAAGTTTTAAAAATAAGTTTAGTGTAGCCTACGTATGCAGTGTTTATGAAGTCTAAAGGAGTGTAATAATGTCCTAGGCCTTCACATTTACTCACTACTCACTCGCTGACTCAACCCAGAGCCACTTCCAGTCCTGCAAGCTCTATTCATGGTAAATGTCCTATACAACTGTAACATTTTATCTTCTTTATGCTTAGATACGTTGAGATATACAAATACTTATTGTGTTCTTTGCCTATAGTATTTAGTACAATAACATGCTGTTCAGGTTTGTAGCCTAGGAGCAATAGGCTATAAAATATAACCTCAATGTGTATTAGGTTATGCCATTTAGGTTTTTCCTCACCCCCACCCCTGCCCCCCCTCCCCCCAAGACGGAGCCTCACTCTGTCGCCCAGGCTAGAGTGCAGTGGTGCGATCTCAGCTCACTGCAACCTCCACCTCCTGGGTTCATGCGATTCTCCTGCCTCAGCTTCCCCAGTAGCTGGGACCACAGGCACTCACTACTACGCTTGGCTAATTTTTGTATTTTTAGTAGAGACGGGGTTTCACCATGTTGGCCAGGCTGGTCTTGAACTCCTGACCTCAGGTGACTCATCCGCATCAGCCTCCCAAAGTGTTGGGATTACAGGCGTGAGCCACCACACCTGGCCGCCATTTAGGTTTGTATAAGTACACTCTGAGATTTGCACAATGAAATGGCCTAATGATACATTTCTCAGGATGTGTCCTCATCAGTAAGTGACTCAGGACTGTACATATCCCCGTTAGGAGATATTCCTGAGATTATAAATTGGAGTACCTCACTGAGGCAGTTGCCATTTTGAGATGGTTGCTCTGTTAACATAGCTATATGAGAACTTGGGCATCAAAGAGAATAGCTGATAATATGCCTTGATGCAGAGAATGCATGATGATTTCATATGGGCATGCCCTTCTCAAATGGGCAGTGGTTTGCATTTGCTTTCTTCACTGAGGGAAGCTGATATTACTCTGTCTTATAGGAGAAAATAATGAAAAGGGGCCCCAGGATGTCTCAGGATTCTATGTAGAAAGGAAAAAAAAGGGAACCAAGAAAGAAAGGACAGAGTACCCTGTTTCAATTACTTTGGCTGTGTAACAAATGACTCCTAAACTTGGTGTTTTACAACAATTATTTTGCTCATAAATCTACAATTTGAGCAAAATATGGCTGAGATAGTACAGTCCTTGCTCCACCTGGCATCAACTCTGAGAACTAAAGTACAGAGGCTAGAATCATCTGAAAGCTCCCTCACTCATGTCTGGAAGCTGTTGCTGCCATTGACTAGAACCTCAGCTAGGGCTATTTGCCAGAAAACTCACATGTGACTTCTCTATGTGGTCTCGGCATCCTCACAGCATGGTGTCTGGGTTCCAAGGGCTAAAGTACAGAGTGAGAGCCAGACAGTAATGCTATGATGTTTTCTATCCTGGTTTTGTAACCACATAGAATCATTTCTACTGCATTCTAGTAATTAGAAGCAATTGCCTAAAGCTGACATATTCAAAAAGTGGGAGAATTAGACTCCACTTTTTTGGGAAACATTTGTAAATATGTTTTTAAACCAACACCATCTGTCCACTGGCTACAAATTATCCACATTCCTTCCACATGCAAAATACACTAAAACCCTCCGAAGATTCCCCCAAAGTTTGATTCATGCCAGCATCAGGCTCAGGCTCATCATTCCTCCTTACCAGGTGTAGGTGTGGATGAAGCTCCTCAGGGACAGTTTCTCTCAGGGTGAACACCTATGAACTGAAAAGACAATTTTCTACCCCAACTCATCCAACATAAAATGGTGAATGAGGCAGAAGATAATCATTTTTGCACTAAGAGGGAAAACAGAGGTACACAGGAGTCACTGGTTCATAGCAATTTTGAAATCTAGCCAAGCACATGTTCCCAGTTCTTTAATTAGGTCTCAGTCTTGTGAATTTCTTGAAGTGAATGACCTTAGCTTTGTCCCGTAGCTCTATGCTGATGTCGTCTTCCCTATTAGTTAGCTATTGCTATATGCATTAGTCCATTTTCACACTGCTATAAAGAATACCTGAGACTGGATAATTTATAAAGAAAAGGTTTATTGACTCTCAGTTCTGCATGGCTGGGGAGGCCTCAGGAAGCTTACAATCATGGCAAAAGGTGAAGGGGAAGCAAGGCACGTCTTACAGGGTGGCAGGAGAGAAAGAGTGCAGGGGAAACTGGCACATTTAAATCATCAGATCTCATGAGAACTCCCTCATTATCACAAAAGCAGCAGTGGGGAAACTGCCTCCATGATCCAATCACCTCCCACCAGGTTTCTTCCTTGACATGTTGGGATTACAATTCAAGACGAGATTTGGATGGGGACACAGAGCCAAATCACATCACTATATAATAAATAATTCTAAAACTCAGTGGCTTTAAACAGTAATTATTCTCTCTAACTATTCCTCAAGGTCAGAAATTCAGGAGCAGCTTGGTAGGAGGGTTCTGGCTCAGGGTCTTTTATAAGGTTGCAGTCAAATCTTGGCCAGGGATGCAATCATCTGAAGGCTTAATTGGGCTGCAGAATTTACTCCTAAGGTGGCTCAAAATACACAAAGCATATCACACAGATTCAAGGTAACATTCCACATCCACTTGGCAATGACAGTTCTTCACCATCATAGAAGGTGATTTATGTGCTTATCACTGTGCCGTAAATACACAGTGACTCATATGGCCAGCAAGTTGGTATTGGTCAATGGTCAGACGCCACCATCTTTCTTTATGTGGGCCTTTCCATGGAATGCTTGGATGTTCTGGCTCTCCACAGAGCAAGTAATCAGAGAGCATAAGATAGAAGCCATCATGACTTGATGACCTAGCCCTGAAGTCACATATCATTTTCTCTGAATTCTATTTTTAAAGATGCCTAGATTCAGTGTAGGAGGGAACTACACAAGCATGTAAATACCAGATGGTACTAGGAGCCATTGAGGAAGATATAGAACTATGGCTCATGAGTAGAGGAACTGAAAAATATAAAATCCAGAAATTGAATAGGTGCCAAACTGCAAATAATAGAAAATATATCGGGAAACGCGACAGATCCATATGAAAGTCAAAAGTATATCCAGAAGCAATAAGGAAAAAACAAATGGTGTATTGACTACATAGACAGAGATCCCTGAATAGTTTTATGAACTCTCCCAGGCAGTGGCTCACTGTGAAAACTTCCTTTGACACTCAATTTGTCATCCCCAATCTAATGGAGCTTTGGTGATCTTACTGGCATCCTATTCCCAGTGACACTGAGAATATTGCTAATAGCTAGCAAGGTCCAGAGTCCCTCTTTGCTCTGTCCTCTTAAGTGCTTTCACAGCCACACTCATCATGTTCAACTTTCTTCATCCTTTCACATAGGTAGTGATACTCCCATTCTGCCATCTCATCCCTCAGCAGTCTTGTAAATGCCCTAAGAGACCTGGTGGTGTTCTTCTGCATGCTAGTACAGCAATGAGGTTTGCTCCACCCCAACACTAGAACCTAAATGCACGCAAGTTATTTTATCCCATGAAAAACTGTCGTTGCCAAGTGGAGGTGGAACGTTACCTTGAATCTGTGTGGTATCCATCTTGGGACTTGTTTCTTTGTGTGGATATCCAGCTGTGCAATGCCTTCTCCTAGTAATAACCTCTCTCTCACTCTGGGAATAATTCTGTAGCTTTTATAGTGACTCAGAAATCCACTGGAATACTGGTCATTAAGGTTCTTGGGACCAGCACTGGGGTCTCTCTTGTGGTATTAAGGAAACAGAGTTTCACCATTGTATGTGACCATTCCGGACACAGATAAGCACTTCATGAGGCCAAGACATTATCTGCCACCTAGTGGCTACCCTAAAGCACATTGCCCAGAACCAACTGGAGCCTCAATCCTGAACAGAATAGGCTTGTCTCTCCTGCCAGGTCATGTGGATAGCCTTGGATGGAGTCCGTGTTATGGAAAGTATCTCCTGCTCTCAACATTGAACTATCTCAGGAGCAGGCTGGGTGGCTACAGGCTCTTTCTTTCTCAGTCTACACCATTAGGTTTTCACCTCTTAGCCCTGGGCTCCATGGTGGGTTGGCTCAGTAGAGTTCTTCAAATCCCTATGATGTGCTTTACAATGTTTAGAGACTTCTCTCATTATACAGCGACTCCTCAGATGCTGTCAGAAAGCTCTGAAGGCTCCGTTTCAAGACTGGTTTTCCGAATGGGGAAGCTTACAGTTAATGCATCCTAAAGGTCAGAAGGCAGACTGAGAAAGGACAAACCCTTGGTCTCTGGTGGCCGTGCAATGGGATGGTCCTTTCTAATGAAAAGTTTGTTCATCTTGTCTGCACAAGCTCACAAAAGGACAGCAAGTTCTATTAGCAACAGTGATATTCAAACTCCCTCACTGAGCACCCAAGTAATAAAGGTTACTTTCTGGATCAGGACTCCCCTTTATTTCATAGAAAACCAGGCATTCCATACTCCACCTTAATCTAGGCTATAAATATGTAAATTGGTGGCAGGGAGATGTTTAATTGGAGTGCACATTCAGCTCCACTGCTCCACTCCTCAAGCACACCACTCTAGGGAATAATATTGGGTCTCAGGGGATGGCATGTTCTCTGTTCTTTCCTGATTTTAAGTTGCCTTTACAGTTTGTCATCACATGCACCATAGGTGCCACCATGCAGCTTAATGACAGTTTGGTTGTCTTGTACACCCTCTGGAGAACAATGCCCCAGGACACATAAGCTTTAAGGGCCTTTCGGGTTTCTTAAGGGGTAAAAGGTGGTTCAAGGTTCCCAACCTGGAAGTGGAATGGAGTCTGTTAGTACACTCTGAATATGACAAAGGGGATTGGATGTCCCTGTTCCAGGTGGGGGTTCTTTCCAGATACTTTAACTTGCAGATGCCATGTTCTACACAATGTGCAAGTTGAAGTAACCCAGAGCAGCCCCAAACACAGAATAGTTACCTGAGGCTATGGTTTGAATGATTGTATCTTCTCCAAAATTCATGTTGAAGCTTCATCCCCAATGCAATGGTATTAAGAAATGTGGCCTTTAGGAGGTGATTGAGTCATAAGGGCTCCACCCTCATGGATGAGATTAGGTGGTCTTATAAAAGGGCTTGATGGGGAAGTTTATCCTCTTTCAAACCCCTTCTGTCCCTTTTTGCCTTGTGAGGACACAGCATTCCTCCCCTCCAAAGGATACAGCTACAAGACCACATCATGGAAGCAGAGAAAGGCCCTCACGAGATGCCAGTCCTGCCAGCACCTTGATTGTGGACTTTCCAGCCTTTAGAACTGTGAGTAATAAAGTTCTGTTCTTTATAAATTGCCTAATCTAGAATACTGTTACAGCAACACAAATGGACTAAGACACCTGGTCACATTGTTATTTTCCCTCTGTATCATGCCAGTTGGGCATTTGACTAGGTGTATCTGACACCAGGATGGGAAAAAAACTTTCTTAATGCATTCAGTTAGTGATAAGTCCAAGATGCAATCCAACTCACTTTAGTAAGCATGGGGCTTCAATTAGACATTCCCTTTTGTTCAGTTCCTTCAAAGATTCTGCTTAACCTTAACAGGAAAGATATAATATATAAGATTATATCTTTATATACAATTAAAGACATATAATTTACCCATGTAAAAAACCTGCACATGTACCCCTGAAATAAAAGCTGGAAAGAAAAAGATAGAAGTTTTACAGGCAAAATAGATAAATATAACTTCCTTCAGAGGGAAGATTAAGATCTATTTTAAAGGAACAAGAAAAAAAACAGTTGATCCTAGGAACCTTACCTTAGGGTTTCAAGTACTTTCAGTCACTCACCTCATCATGCACACAACCACATCCCCCAGTGTTCCTCTGCTTTCCTGTGCAATCAAAACCCAGCAGGACCAGGCATGGACATTGAGAGAGTTTACTGTAGGGTGCCATTTTTTTTTTTTTTTTAAAGAAATGATTCAGAGCTACGAGAGATCTTTTTTTTTTTTTTTTTTTTAAAGCCTTTTTAAGCTAATGACTGTTCCAGTTCTTGCACATCAAATGCCATTTACAGGGTCAGTGAGTGGAATAAAAAGAAAAATGACAGTCTTTGAAGAGAGACATGGCTGGCATTTAACTACCAAAAAGCACAAAAATGGAGGTATATTTTAAAGAACTACAGAGTATAGACCGCAATGAGAAGGAAGAGAGAAAATGTGTCGTGACTTGGAAGAAAAGGATGAGGGGGTTGGGAGGAGGTGTGAAAACCTGAAAAATAAGAAGGAGCTTACAGGGAAAAGGAGGAGGATTTCTTCACTGCTTTGAAAACTTTAATGGACTTCAAGTTTCAAGACGGAGATATGAGCTCACATGTTTATCTCACCTCCATCCTAGAAACTCATTAGGGTGACCAAGAAGATGCAAAATAAAAAGAATGTCTACAGCAGCATTGAAAAATAAGAAGGGGAAGCAGAACAAGAAAAGGACTACTGGACAATAAGAAGCATGTGTCAGTCAGGGCTCTCCAGAGAAACAGAACCAGCTGGATGGAGATATATGTTTTATGATTATGATGAATTGGCTCACAAAATTATGGAGGCTAACAAGTCCCAAGATCTTCAGGGTGAGTCAGTAATCTAAAGATCCAAGAGAGCCAATAGTGCAATTGCAGTCCAAAGGCCAGTAGGCACAAGAGCCAGGAACAGCTGATGCTTCCATTCGAGTCAGAAGGCAGGAGCAAGCCAATGACCAAGTCTGAAAACAGGAAGGAGAAATTCTCTCCTATTCGAGGGAAAGTCAGTCTTTTAATTGTATTTTGGCCTTCAACTGACTAGATGTAGTACACTTGCATTAGGGGAGGGCAATTTACTTCACTCAGTCTACTGATTTAAATGTTAACCTCATCCATCTCCCCGCACGAAAGAAAAACCCTTACAGACCCGCTCTATAATGTTTGGCCAAATATCCGGGCACTCCATAGCCCAGTCAAGTTGACATATAAAATTAATCATCACAAAGCAGATGATATTTTTAAGAGGAAAATACTGATCAATGGTGCCCAGCACATAATTTTATAACTAAAGTTGGGTTGGAGGATAGGGGTCTGTTTACAAGGAAGCATCTCCACCAGAGATCCTGAAACAAAAAACAAAGAAACCTACAGTTTTGATGCTGAGGACAGTAGCAGACTAGGCCATGGGCAGTTGGCAGGGCTCAGAAAAAGGGCTTCATGGACTGTGATGGATCAGCAGCTCTGGCCACATGCCTATCCCCAAAGTTTGCTTGATGTAGATGATTTAAAAAGAAAATATGGGAGTATCAACTAAGTGGGCACTGTCTCACCGCATCCTGTGTTTGTCTTACTACCTAGTAAAGCTCTTTTCAGACACTGAAATATGCTTAAGTCCTGCCAGCAGGGGCTGGATGAAAGGGTCACACTGGAATATAGTTGGGAGAACTTTGGGAATCTCACTGGAGCCCTGCACATAAAGCACTGCTCACCTCAGCTTCCACCCTCTCCACCACACTGCCTCTGTGCAGGGTTCCAAACAAGGGAAAAATGAGGATGGCCAAATGAAAACATGGCTTGGTGCCCAAGCTGACTTGATGGGGTGGGATGAGTGTGTGGATCCCCTTCACCTCTGTCTTTTCTTTCCTTCTTGGAAAGATTTTAATCATAATAATGCATCCCCCAAGATATGCAATGGGTGGACCAGCAATATTAGAAGAAATCTTGCTTGTCTCTATTACAATGACTCTGAAAGAGCCAGGACTCCTCAGAAAATTTTGAGGAGATCTATAAGCTCTCACAGGAAGAAGCTAAAATAGGGAGACATGGGGAGTAGAGAGTTATGACCCCTAGGCTCACTGACCATTTCTTCAGGATTCTTTCACAATTCCCTTTGAAGATACAGCTCTGGCCAGATGTGGGCACTCCTATGTTCCTGGGGCTGTGGTCAAAGAAGGCAGAGAGTCAGAGACAGGAAGCAAGAGGCAAAGCTCAACCTTGTAAAGAACTTCTGGGCCTTCTTGGGGCCAATACCCACCAGGGCACAAGGTGATTTGGGGAAGAAAGTGCTGAGCACAGCTGTTAACATGCCTCACTCTTTCATCTCTCCCAACTCTTGGTAAAGCAAGAAGGAAGCCAAACAAAAACTAGGGAAAAAGAGTTTTCCCTGTTTCTCTTTGCCAGAGATTAAGTAGTTTGAATAGGAGCCCCTGGAATTTTGGGAAAAAGCCATCACAAGTTGTGATACTAAATTTTTTTTAAAAAGCTACCTCTTAAAGGGTGAGCAAAGAAAACAAAATAACCAGATCTCAGTAGACTGAGTAATCCAGATAGATCTTTAGAGGAATTAGACAAACATTACTCATGAAAAGTCTTCTCCAGGAACCAGAAGACAATTTTTAAGAAATCTCTAGATCACTCTCACAAAATTGCTCAAGAAGACATTATATCTGTGGAGAGGGAGAACTCCAAAATCAAAACATTGGGCTAAACTGTATAAAATTGCTGATGTTTGATCATTTTGACCAACAAAACTAGCAGTTTTGTATGGATCAAATAGATTGCCTGTCAATGAAGAACTGAAGAGTCAAGGGGCTTGGGTATGGATAGAAATAGATCTAATGGATATGAGAAGAATTAAGTAGATATGTCAAAAAAATAAAATGACAGTGGTTCAGTTTGAGAAATTATGGCAGGATTTAGAGGTAAAGGATAAAGAGATTAAGATGATAAGTAAACCTATTTTAGAAATTCCCTTGCCATTTCATACCCACTAGGATGGCTACAATCAAAATGACAGATTACAACAAAGTCAGTGAGGATGTAGAAAATCTGCAGCCCACATACACTGCTGATGGAAATGTAAAATGGCACAGCCAGTTTGGAAGATAGTCTGACAATTCCTTATAAGGTTAAATAAAGTTATGACCTAGTAATTCCATTCCAAGGGATATTAAGAAGAGAGAAAAACACATCCACACAAAAATATAGTACATGAATGTTTATAGCAGCATTTTAAAAGGTAGCCAGAAAAGTGGAAATGATCCAAATGTCCCTCAACTGAAGAGTGAATGTGTTATATTCATACAATGAAATATTATTTGGCCATAAGAAGGAAGTACTAATATATACCACGATATGGATAAATCTTGAAAATATTATTCTAAGCAGAAGAAGACAGTCACAAAAGATCACACGTTGTATGATTCTATGCATGAAATGTCTAGAATGGATAGATCTATAGAGAAAAAATACAATAGCCTCCCTTCATCCAGTTTTCCTGAGGTTTCAGCTACCCACAGACGACCATGGCCCAAAAATATTAAATGGCAAATCCCAGAAATAAATAATGCATAAGTTTTAAATTGTGTGCTGTTATGAGTAACGTGATAAAATCTCTCAGTCTGGATCCATCCTGCCTGGGACACAAATCTTTGTCCAGCATATCCACACTGTCTACTCTACCCCCCCGCTAGTCATTTAGCAGCCAGCTCAGTTATCAGATCAACTGTCATGGTATCACAGTACCATGTTCAACTAACCCTTATTTTACTTAATAATGGCTCCAAAAATGCAAGAGTAGTGATGCTGGCATATTACTGTAATTGTTCTACTTTATTATTATTATTGTTAATCTTATACTGTGTCTAATTTATGAATTAAACTTTATCATAGGAGTGGATGGAGAGGGAAATGTATATAAGGGTTGGTACTATACACTGTTTCAGGCACCCACTAGGGATCTTGGAATATATCCCCTGCAGATACGGGGTTGCGGGGGGCACTACTGTGGTATATTAGTGGTTGTCTGTGGCTGGAGGGAGGAGGGTGTGGAACACAGAGTGATTGCTCATGGGCATGGCGTTTTGTGAGGGGGGCTGAAATTATACTAAAATTGACCATGATGATGGTTGCACTACTCTGAAGGAGTGGGAGAGGGAAAGGAAAGTGCTGTTCTGTGGAAAAGGACAGAAGGAGGGGGAGAAAAAGGGAACAGAAACATGGCGGTCAGCTGTTGGGACAGGAGCACTGAGGACAGCTCCTAGGCAACCTGCCTCCCACGCTGCATCATGGTTTTAAGCACCAGCATGGGCTCACACTCCAGGCATTACTCGTAGCTGCAGGAGGCACCCTGAAACCAGCCTACAAGGTGGCACAGCTGAGATCTGGCTGTGGTGACAGTGGCCACAGGAGCTAGGTCCCTGACCTGCTCTGTTGAGAGTACCCAGGCCATGAAGCCAGAGCTTTAATGCCCCAGGAAGGAGCCATGTCAAGGTGGCGCTGATGGAGGAGCCAGCAACAGAAGCAATACAGGAACTTAACAGGAAAACTAAAATATACAGACCCTTTGAAAGAAGTGACAGGCTGCAGCCTACACTGTGAGGCAGGTGAAAAACAAAACAAAACTCCACTCATCTCCAGGTAGATTAACACTGCACCCGGGAAGGAGAAAACTTGTGTGTGACCTCAGCTATCATCACTGCCTGTACCACCCTGGCTAGTCAGGAGGCTTTGAGTCTGCCGTGTGACCAGTTCATTACTACTACAACCAGCATTTGAGAGAGCCAACATACTAAGGCTATCCATAACCAAGGAATCTCAGAGTTTATGTCTCCCCGCTTCCACCCCCATCAGAGCTGTAGCTGTGCTGGTACCCACTGCTGGGCAACTTGAGGACAGGTCACATATCTGGATCCCTTGCAGACATTCCCTTGCACCATCCTGGAGTATGGCAGCCCTACAGGGCAGCTAGACCCAGAGGAGCAGCAGCATTTACAGCAGTCTGGCTCTCAAGGACTTCTACTCCTAGGGAAGGGGAAGTGTACCACATAAAGAGAATGCCTCATGGGACCAAAGAACTCAGACAGCAGGTCTTGAGTCCCAGGTCTTTCTCCTAGTGGGAAGTTTCTTTCAGCTGAGGCACAGTTGCAGTGCTGGGCACAACAGGACAAGTCTGTAGCTCTACCCAACAGTCAGCCAGTCCTGGTTCTCATGAAGGGTCTTGGAGAAGGGGACTTCTTTGCCCCCTCATCCACTACTAAAGACACAGCTGGGGTTTTTCCCACAGGAGCTTAGCAGGGGTGTACCTATAGACAACCTCTTTGGACACTTCAGGGTAACTGCATCCCCACAGAAGAATGCCTTTCAGGTGCAGGCTTGCTGAGAGGTAGAGTCACAGTTCCTCTCTACTTGGAATATGAACATTCCTGCAGATTAAAAGATGTGCCTATGTGATCTGAATAGCCAGAATACTGGGTCAGGAGTTGTCTGGGAAGTGGATAGCAAGAAAGCTATTTTCTTGCTGTCCTGGCAGGAGAGCTGAGGTGGCTCCAGTCCTTTCCTCCGATAAGACCTCAATGCATTTTACTAAGAGCTCCCCCAGCCACCTCTGTCAAGGACCCACCATTGGGTACTGCATTTACACAGCTGCTTTAGCCAGAGCCACTTTTTACCCATGAACACCTCCCTTATTGGCCTGAAGCCTGAACTATTCAACCCAGTAAATAAAATACTGAGGAAAAAATATTTATTTTTAAAAGTATACACCATGGGGGAATGAGATAAGCTTTAAGAGATCTCTGCCATTCCAACACTATAGGAGACAGTGAACTTGCTTGTACACTGAGCGCATTGCTACTACAACCAGCATCTGAGAAAGCCATCATCCAAAGACTCTCTACCACCAAGGAACTCATAAAGAATCTTTGCCCCTGAAAGCACCAAGAGCCAAATTAGGCTACAATAAACTATAAACATTAGGGCCACATCCTTAAGGGAGGAAAAAAAAGGCATTAAAACAAGCCACACAGTCAAATAAAAAATAAATTCAAGAAGAATTAGAAGGAATAAATAGGAAGAAAGCAGAAAAATAATTCTGGTAATATGACAAAACAGGGTTCTATAACACCCCCAAATATCACACTAACCCTCCAGCAATGGATTCAAACCCAAGATGAAATGTTTGGAATACCAGATAAAGAATTCAAAAAGCTTATTATTAAGTTACTCAAGTAGATACAAGAGAAAGATGAAAACCAATAAAAAGAAATTTATAAAACAAGTCAGGATATGAATGAAAAATTATCTAAAGAGATATTTTAAAGAAAAACCAATCAGAACTTCTGGAAATGAAAGATACACTGTAGGGGAATTACAAAATGCAGTGTAAAGTTTCAACAATAGACTAGAACAAGTAGAAGAAAGAATTTCAGAGCTCAAAGAGCAGGCTTTAGAATTAACCCAACTGGACAAA
Organism: Pan troglodytes; assembly: GCF_028858775.2. Lineage (NCBI taxonomy): Eukaryota > Metazoa > Chordata > Mammalia > Primates > Hominidae > Pan > Pan troglodytes. The sequence goes on from NC_072414.2 coordinate 84,031,831, forward strand.
AATAAAGAAAAAAGAATAAAAAGAAATGAACAAATTGCCCAGGAAATAGGGGGTTATGTAAAATGGCCCAAGCTGGGAATAATTGTTGTTCCTGAGGAAGAAGAGAAAGCAAAAAGTTCAGAAAACTTATCTGGGGGAATAATTAAAGACAAATTCTGGGACCTTGCTAGAGATTTAGATATCTAAATACAAGAAGCTCAAATAACTCCTGACAGATTCGTTGCAAAAAGGTAATCACCAAGGCATATAGTCATTGCCTATCTAAACTCAAAATGAAGGAAAGAATTCAAAGAGCTGTGAGACAAAAGCATCGGGTAACCTATAAAGGAAAATGTATCAGACTAATAGGAGACTTCTCAGCAGAAACCTTACAAGCCAGAGGGGATTGGGGTCTTATCTTTAGCCTCCTTAAACAGAATAATTGTCAGCCAAGAATTTTGTATCCAGCAAAACAAAATTTCACAAATGAAGGAGAAATAAAGTCAGACAAACAAATGCTGAGAGAATGTTACCACCAGACAAGCCCTACAAGAAATACTAAAAAAAAACTTCTAAATCTTGAAACAAAAAGCTCAATGTGCATCAAAATAGAACTTCTTGAAAGCATAAAACTCCCAGGGCCTATAAAATAACAAAATGAAAAAAAGTATCTAGGTAAGAATTAATATGATGAATGAAACAGTGCCTCACATCTCAATATTAATGTTGAATATAAATGGCCTAAGTGTTCCATTTAAAAGATACAAATTGACAGATTAAAAAAAAAAAATGAATTACAAACCAAATATCTTCTGTCTTCAAGAGACTCATCTAATACATAAAGATTCATAAACACTCAAGGTAAAGGGGTGGAAAAATACATTCCAGGCAAATTGAAACCAAAAGTGAGCAGGAATAGCTATTCTTATATCAGATAAAAGAGACTTTAAAGCAACAGCAGTATCATATAAGATTCCTATAATTCTGATATGTCTCAGTATATGTCATGAGTAATAATTATAATTATTATGTTAAATTGTTAGGTATCACAGAGATGGCCAAAGTTCCTTGTTAATTGCACCTTTATGGCTTTCCTGAGTCTTTTGTCATCCATGGATAATTTCTGTCTTGTTTTGATCCTTTTCAAAACGCAGTTTATAATCAGATATAGGACTCTGACAGATACTCTTGAATGCAGATCTCTGATAACATTAGAAATTTTGCCATTGGAATAGAGGGGAAAAAACTTCTAAGTACTCTTGTGGAGAACTGATGTCTTAAACATTGCTAAACATTGCTAACCCTTTTGTTTTTCAGAGTCAAAAAATTTCTTTTGAGCTATTTAACAACCTTGAGCAATTAAGTAAAATGTATATTCCTAGGAGCAAAATTTGGAGCATATTGCTTTCTACCTGATTTCTCCAAAATTTAAAAACTATTTGTAAGTATTCACAACTTATGGCAGTGTAGTTATTTGCATAAGTAAAATAAGAATCTGTTTTATTTTGTAACAGGACACAATTGGATAAACTAGTTATTTTACCAAGGCTTTGACTGGAATGACAGGCTTTAAGTAATCAATGTTGACTTATAGAGCCAGTAAAAGTCCGTTAGGAAATCTGGCCTCATAGCTTATCTATACAGTCACTGTACAGTGTTCCTGACCTGTAGTAAGTAAAGAGTGTCACTTTTTGACAGGCCCAGGAGCCCCAAGTTATCTTGAGACCTCAAGGTGAGGAATTCATCAAATTAATACAGGTATTTGCAGCCAGGTATGGGTTGGGGTCAAGGCTTTCAATTCGGGATTACTTATAGAATAAATTATCAGCAAAGGCAATTTTTAAAAGAAGTCTATATGGCAAATAATTATTCATGCCGACTTTTTGCAAAGTTTTTTTCTTGCAAGTTAGACCAAATCCTAAATTCTTTATTGGCTACAAATCCCCACACTAATGATTTCAAATCTTTATTTTTTAAACTGGGAATTGTACTTCTTATCCTAGAACTCATTATTTACCTTATAGTACACTGACAACTTAAATGCTGTACTAAAACTATAGATGAGAATACTAACACCTTTGTCAGGAAAGCCTTGGAACCCTAGCCTGACCTTCGGGAGTATTCTCAGACAGCTCAGACAGCTGCAAAATGGTTCCACTCCTCTCATCTTGGGGTCAACACCTACCCCCACTATGCCCCCTTGTCATCAGGAAGAAGTCAGAGCAGTTGTCATCCTTTTTCCATCTTCATTAGCTCACACTTGAAGATTAAGGTGTTATAAAACCCAAAGGGAGTAACTGAAACTGCCATTGCAAAATTATAACTGAGACAGTAAAAGAGATCTAACCTAACCAACTCCATCTTCCTCCTGAACTCCAAGCTGTCTTTGTTCATTCCTGGGCATAGGCCAAACTTACTTTGAGAGGAACTTAGTTTATAGTTTGAAACAAAGACAGCCCTTTCCCAAAACAAACGCTCCTTTTGCCTGGGGACTAGACTGACTTTGTAGGATTAACAAATTACCCAAATGATTAGGAATTATGGTTTAGGAGTCTTGCAGCTGGAGGCTGCAAGATACTAAACCTCCCCAAATTGCTCCTGGAGATAATATCACAATTGCAAAACCTAAGATCAGTACTTCAGATACTTGATGGATCTTAAGTACTCAATGGATCAGCTGGCACCACTCAGATTGGTAAACTGGCTCATAAGGTCTTGTGGCCCCTGATCAGGAAGTGACCCAGCACAAGAGGACAGCTTCATCTCCCTGTGATTTCATCTCTGACCTGACCAATCAGAATTCCCAACTTACTGGCCCCCTACCCACCAAATTATTCTTAAAAACTTCGATCCCCAAATTCTTGGGGAGACTGATTTGAGTAATAATAAAACTTCAGCCTTTGGAAAAAAAAAAAAAAAAAAAAGAAGGTCATTATATAATAAAAATATCAATCCCATAAGAAGTTATTATAATCCTAAATTTATATGCACCTAGCCACTGGAGCTCCCAGATTCATAAAACAATTACTACTAGACCTAATAGATAGACAGAAACACAATAATAGTGAGGGACTTCAATACTCCACTGACAGCACTATACAGATCACCAAAAATAGAAAGTTAAAGAAACAATGGACTTAAACCACACTCTAGAACAAAGGAACCTAACAGATATTTAAAGACCATTCTACCTAAGAACTGCAGAAAATATATTCTTCTCATCAGCCCATGGGACATTTGCCAAGATAGGACACAAAATAAGTGTTCAATAAACTTTTTTTAAAAAAATCAAAATCATATCAAGTATCCTCTGACATCAGTGGAATAAAACTAAAAATCAACTCCAAAAGGAACCCCCAAAACTATACAAATACATGGAAATTAAACAATTTGCTCCTGGATGATTTTTGACTTAATAATGAAATCAAGATGGAAATTAAAAACTCTTTACAGTGAATGTTAAATGACAACTTATCAAAATATCTGGGATACAGAAAAAGCAGTGCTAAGAAATTTTATAGTGCTAAATGCCTACATCAAAAAGTCTGAAAGATTACAAATTGACAACCTGACGTTACACCTCAAGGAACTAGAGAAACAAGAACTAAACCCAAAGCTAGCAGAAGAAAATAAATAACAAAGATCAAAGCAGAACTAAATAAAATTGAAACAAAAATAATATAAAAGATCAATGAAACAAAAAGCTGGTTCTTTGAAAAGATAAAACTGATAGACCATTAGCTAGATTAACCAAGAAAAGAAGAGAGGAGATCCAAATTAGCTCAATTAGAAATGAAACTGGACACATTACAACTGACACCACAGAAATACAAAAGATCATTTGAGACTACTATAAATACCTGTAGGTACACAAACTAGAAAACCTAGAGGAAATGGATGAATTCCTGGAAACATACAACCCTCCTAGATTAAATCAGGAAGAAATAGAAACCCTGAAGAGACCAATAACAAGCAGAGAGATTGAATCAGTAAAAAAAAAGAAAAAAGAAAAAAAAATGCTAGCAGAAAAAAAGCCCAGGGCCAGATGGATTTACAGCTGAATTCTCCCAGACATTCAAGGAAGAATTGGTATCAATCCTACTGAAACTGTTCCAAAAGATTGAGAAAAAAGAAACCCTCCCTAAATTATTCTGTGAAGCCAGTATCACCTTGATACCAAAACCAGGAAAGCACATAACAAAAAAGAAACTACAATCAATATCCCTGATGAACATGGGTGCAAAAATTCTCAACAAAATACTAGCTAACTGAATCCCACAGCACATCAAAAAGATAATACACCATGATCAAGTTGGTTTCATCCCAGGGATGCAGGGATGATTTAACATATGCAAGTCAATAAATGTGATACGTCACATAAAGAGAATTAAAAACAAAAAACATATGATCATCTCAAAAGATGCAGAAAAAGCACTCAACAAAATCCATCATCCCTTTGTCATAAAAACCCCTAACAAACTAGGTAAAGAAAGGACTCACCTCAATTAATAAAAGCCACTATGACAAACCCACAGTCAACATCATACTGAATGAGGAAAAGTTCAAAGCATTCCCCCTTGAAACTGGAACAAGACAAGGATGCCCACTCTTACCACTTCTATTCAACATAGTACTAGAGGTACTAGCCAGAGCAATCAAGCAAGAGAAAGAAATAAAAGTCATCCAAAGAGGAAGTCAAAACTATCACAGTTTTCTGTTAATATGATCATATACCTAGAAAACTTTAAAAACTCCTAGATTTAATAAACAAATTCAATCAAGTGTCAGGTTACAAAATCAATGTGCACAAATCAGTAGCACTGCTAAATGCCAACAACAACCAAGCTGAGAATCAAACCAAGAACTCAGTCCCATTTACAACAGCTTCAAAAATAAAATAAAATACCTAGGAATACACTTAAACAAGGAGGTGAAACATCTCTATAAGGAGAACTACAAAACACTGCTGAAAGAAATCACAGATGACATAAACAACTGGAAACACATCCCATGCTCATGGATTGGAATCAACATTGTGAAAATGACCATACTAACCAAAGCAATCTATAGATCTGATGCAGTTCACATCAAAATACCAATATCATTTTTCAGAATTAGAAAAAAAATCCTAAAATTCATATAAAGACCAAAGAAGAGTCCAAATAGCCAAAGCAACCATAAGCAAAAAGAATAAACATGTAGGCACCACATTACCAGACTTCAAGTTACACTACAAGGCTATAGTTACCAAAACAGTGTGGTACTGGTATAAAAGTAGGCACATAGACCAATGGAACAGAATAGAGAACCCAGAAATAAAGCCAAATACATACACCCAACTGATCTGCAACAACACATACAGAAATATAAACTGGGAAAAGGACACCCTATTTAATGAATGGTGCTGAGAAAATTGGCTAGCCACATGTAGAAGAATGGAACTGGATCCCTCTGTCTCACTTTATATAAAAATCAACTTAAGATAGATCAAAGACTTAAGTATAAGACCTGAAACCATAAACATTTTGGAAGATAATCTTGAAAAAAAACTCTTCTGGAGATTGGTCTAGGGAAAAAATTCATGGCTAAGACCCCAAAGACAAATGCAACAAGAATAAATGGGACCCGATGAAACTAAAATGCTTCAGCACAGCAAGAGAAATAATCATCAGTACAGACAATTCACAGAATAGGAGAAAATATTTGCAAACTACGCATCTGACAAAAACCAGTATCCAGAATCTACAAGGAACTCAAATCAGCATGAAAAAAAAGATCCCATCAAAAAGTGAGAAAATAATATGAACAGACATTTCTCCAAAGAAGATATACAAATGGCCAAACATATTTGGAAAATGCTCAACATTGCCATCACCAGGGAAATGCAAATTAAAACCACAATGTGATACCACCTTACTTCTGTAAGAATGGCCATTATTAAAACGTCAAAAAACAATGGCTGTTGGCGTAGATGTGGTGAAAGGGGAATGCTTATACACTGCTGGTAGGAATGCAAATTAATAGAACTCTATGGAAAACAGTATGGAAATCCCTTGAAGAGCTAAAAGTAGACCTATCATTTGATCCAGCAATCCGACTACTAGGTATCTACCCAATAGAGAAAGAGTCATTATATGAAAAAGACACACATGTATGTTTATTGCAGCACAATTCACAATTGCAAAGATATGAAACCAACCTAAGTGCTCATTGACCAATGAGTAAGAAGGATAAAGAAAATGTGGTATATATACACCATGGTACACTACTCAGCTATATAAAGAAATGAAAAAATGTCATTTGCAGCAGCTTGGATGAAGCTGGAGGCCGTTATTCTAAGTGAAGTCACTCAGGAATGGAAAACCAAATGCTGTATGTTTTCACTTATAGGTGGGAGCTAAGCTATGAGTATGCAAAGGTGTACAAAATGGTAAAATGGACTTTGGAAATGCAGAAGGGAAAGGATGCGATAAAAGAAACAACTGCATATTGGGTATGATGTATATTAGTTGGGTGCAATAAAATCTCAGAATTCTCCACTATATAATTCTTCCATGTAAACAAAAACCACATGTATCCCAAAAGTTGGTGAAATAAAATATTAAAAAGTAAGTAAAAAATAAAACCATTGAATTGCCCACTTTAATAGATTGTTGGTGTGCGATTTTTATCTCAATGAAACATTTTTAAAGTTACCTTGAATTACAAGATTTCATTGTTTTTATGGCTGAATAGTATTCCATTGTGTATATATACATTTTCTTTATTCACTTAGCACTGTAGGATGCCTGTAGTTAACATACTAATATATGACATACATTCAAGTAGCTAGAGGAAACATATTGAATGTTCCCAACACAAAGAAAGAATGTTTGAGATGACTGATATGCTAATTACTCTGATCTATGTACCCTAAAAATATGTACAATTATAGTCAATTTAAAAATAAAATAACATATAGGCCGGGCACGATGGCTCGCGCATCTAATCCCAGCAATTTGGGAGGCAGAGGCGGGTGGATCACCTGGTCAGGAATTCAAAACCAGCCTGCCCAACATCGTGAAACCCTGTCTCTACTAAAAATACAAAAATTAGCCAGGCATAGTGGCGCGTGCCTGTAATTCCAGCTACTCAGGAGTCTGAGGCAGGAGACTTGCTTGAACCTGGGAGGCGGACGTTTTGGTGAGCCGAGATTGCACCACTGTACTCCAGCCTGGACGAGGCAATGAGACTCTGTCTCAAAAAATAATCAAATATTTTAAAAGTTGCCACGGCCAAATAATATCTCTAGCTTTAAGGTTCCATCAATTTCCCAAACCGTTAATGAAACAGAAAAACATACTCTGAATTACTACTATGTCAAGCAAAAAGCAAATATCTTACAAATCCAGTAAGTCCAGATTATCTAGAAAGAAGAATTAGATTGGCCTCAGTTCTCTTTCTTAATTCTAAACACCAGAAGAAAATGCTATACAAGCCTTGTTTCCAGGGTTTCAGGCTATTATGCACAAGGGAGAACAGCAGAAAATATTCTACACAAGCAGATACTTAACGCATTCACCCAAACATTCCTGCCTGAAGCAATAACTGATAAATTCTCCTACCTACCAAATAAGGGACTTAAAAAACTAAAGATCCTAAAGAATGAAGAGATATCATATACACACAGTCCAAGTTAGGATAGTTCAAGTTAACTGTTTTTTTTGACTTTACAATGGTATGAAAGTGATACACATTCAGTAGAAACCATGCTTCAAGTACTAAATTATACGTACATAATTATATAACCATACTGTTTTTTACTGCCAGTATAGTATTCAATCAATTATGTGAGATCCTCAACACTTTATCATAAAATAGGCTTTGTCTTAGATGATTTTGCCCAAATGTAGGCTAACGTCATCATTCTGAGCACGTTTGAGGTAGGCTAGGCTAAGCTATGATGTTCAGTAGGATAGATGTATTAAATGCATTTCTACCTATGATATCTTTGATTTACAGTGGATTTCTTGGGACAGAGCCCCATCGTAAATTGAGGAATGTCTGTATAAGAACAGGCATAGACCATTGTAGAGTGGATGTGAACCTGTAAAGAAACACCGGGCTGCATGAAGCCAAGCAGTGGTCAAGGGAGTTTTAGTGACAGTGGCAAATTTGTTTATGCCCTACTAAATTTCCTGGTAGCTATCTATTACTGAGTGCCCATTGTGGGCAAGGTACCTCATTTAAAATATTGCTTTTATTATCATGTTTAATCCTCTCAATGACCCCATTAAGAAAGCATTGTTACTTCCATATTGCTGAGGAGGAAACCAAGGCTTAGAGCAGGGTTGTAAATATTAAAATTATTCAACCTTTAAATATTAAAATTATTCAGCGCTTTTGACATTTGAGGCCAGATAATTCTTTATGATGGGGCTGTGCATTGTAGGATGTTTAGCAGCATCCGTGGCACTAGATTCCAGTAGTGTCTCCAGACATTGCCAACTGTCCCCTGGGGAGCAAAGTTGACCCCAGTTATGAACCACTGCCTTAGAGTGATTAAACGTTTACCCAGTTCAAAGCCAGACCTGTCTGATTGCAAATATTGCTATGGGGTAAAAAACTAGTCACATATTTATAGAAAAACCATTCTAGAATTCTGGAAGCCCGAGTTCTTATCTTCGTGCCCCCACTAGTAGCTTTCTAACCCTGCCTAATGATGCCACATCCAGCCTCTGAGGCCCTTGTCTGCAGTAACCCATGTGGCAGTCAGGTCTAGGGAACTCCAAACTGTTGAGGTTGATGCTCTGAGGTGTCCAAAGCTGAGCCATGCTGAGGAGAACAAAGCTCCTTTGAACTCACACTATTTCAGCCACATCAAACAGGATTTCTCTGAACTCTTGAAGTGCTCTTAATATGATTTCAGTCTCCTAAGAAAAGATCCAGTTCCCTTTCCTTAATTAGGCAGGCTGGCCAGTTAAAACGATACATTTTCTTGTGAGTAATATTGTGACTTGGCATTGCTCTTAGTCCTTACACAGAGCCCAAGAAAAATTAAAAACCAAGAAAGACACAATTATCGATGGAGAGGCTACCAGGGTCCCTTGTCCAGGTCACTTCATGCACCAGGAAGGTTGGATAATTTTACTATTTAGCCTATGCCAAAGAAAACTGGGGATGATAAATCTGCTGTCTCTGAATATCTTATAATGCTTTCTAACAAAAAAGCCCTTTTTAATTCAGAGTAATTATAAAAGAGTTTCCTTAGAATTAGAGATCACGTTTCAAGAAATGTAGCTTTATGCTTTCTGGAGTATAACAATAACTTTTACCAACAGCTCCAAAGTGGTTCCCAAGGGAGATTCAACTAGAATAGCTTTAAGGAACTTAAGACTATTTGAAATAGCATATTAGAAACTTTCATGCAGACTATAAAATTTTAGATCTACTCTATTTGAATGATCAGAAATTCCACATTTTGAAATCTGACTTCAGTTTTAATTTCAAACATTTTTCTCTGTATTATGTCAAACCCTTATGAACATGGACAGCCCTTCTGTTTATTAGAGTAGGTAATCGAAAGTTAAATATATGCATTTTCAGACAGCATGATGAATATGTGCATTCGATTCCAGTTTATCATATAGGAGTTCTTCTTTAGCCACGAACCTTCCACCCAAATAAAATTATTTCTCCACTGGCAAAAGAGAAATACAATTAAGCCACATTACAAAACACTCAATTTAACCTCTCAGATCTAAGGTGACACAAAGGAACTAAAGAACTAAGGTTAAATTTGTGAGAACTATGGTAAAATTAGGATTTCAACCATCTCTCTATCATAGGTGAAAGAAAGTATGAAATCAAGCACAGTTGGATCTTGTCAGGTGATGCATAATTCCCAAACTTCCTGGTTTGAAGATCTCTTCAGCAGAGAAAGATTATGTGACACATTCATCAAAATATCTAGATCGGTGCCACCAAACCATTCGTTCCTCCATATAATAATTATTTTTTGAACACTTACTGTATGTCAGACACAGGGCTTGGCTCTGAAGCAGGGTATATCCAGTTGCTTGACTGCTGGTCAAATTAGTGGTTTTATTAAACCTCACATGGCTTAGCGATGAGATCTGTTTCTTTCCGTCTTATGACTAGATATTATTCAGGAGAAATTTCTAAAACTTAAATATTAAGTGGCTCTGGGGGGAAGGATCACTATACTTCTGTTACTCAGATGCTCTCAGGGGTGTGACGTCCACACAGCCCACATGGGGGTTATTCACAATCATTGTTCTCTAGCCTTGGTCCAGATACTGGCCCCATGATCTCAGAGGGTGGTGGGAACCCACCTTCCACCAATCCCTTAGTCCTGAGCACAGGCTAGATTCTATAACATAATTTAGCAGAATAGGGAAAATGGCATTGCTTTTATGAGATGCCCCTGAAGAAATTCCAATAGTTTATCATTAGTAAAATTGTATCTTACGTATCACATGTATGTTCAGGTCAAGAGACCTGCCCATAGGACTCCCAGACAGTCTTTACGAGTCACAACTAATCTCAAACTCTACTTAAATACCATGATATGGATTCATCTTCCGATGGCCATGCAAAAGAATCTTTTCATGTTGATTTTGTGGTTTCTATAAATTTCACATGTAAACTATTGAATCTGAAGCTAAAAGCTGTCAACTCTGATGGGTCATTTCACTGCCCGTTTGATTCTTGTTCCTGTGCCTAACTCCCCACCACGTTCCCAGCTGCTCCCACTCCCGGGCTGGCAACTATTGCTGGAGTCATCAAGACAAATGATCCCATCACAACCCATGCTTTAGTCAGTTAGTTTATTCATTCAACCAAAATGCATTAAGAGTTCTGATGTGCTATTCCCGTGCTAGGTGCAGGAGATGCAAAGATGACTGAAACCATTTCCTATTTCTCCATGAGCTTACCATCTATTCGGGGACATAAATGAGTAGAAGATAAATAGAGTAGAATGTACTAAATGCATACAAGGGGTAAAGAAACAGAAATGGGATGCCTAACCCATCCTTGAATGGTCACAGAAGACTTCTGACAAAGTCTATGCTGGATCTAAATTAGCAAGTAAACAGCCAAGGAGGGCAGGGGGTAGTGAGGATATAACTGGTGTCAAGTCCTGGGAGTTTGGGGAGGAGGCAGGAGCTTGAGTCCATGGGTAGAGCACAGAGAGTGAGATGTGGAATGTCAAGAGATAGAGCAGAAGCAGATCCTGCAGGGCCTTGTATGGAAACTTAGAGAACAACAAGGAGCAATGAGAGGATTTCACTTGGGTGACTGATGTGATCGGTGTTCATTTTACTAAGAGTTGCAATGTCACCCAAATATTGATACATGGTCAAGCACTGCCGGTTGCCTCCTCAATATCCCCTTTCCTCTTCTTTATCAATAGAACCTCTATTTATTGGGAACAGCAATATTTCCAATTAAACTATTTTTCTTGGCTTCCATTGCAAATAGGGGGCTCCGTGAGCTGCAAGTAGAGTTTGTGGGGATAAGGCTCCTGGAAAAACTTCTTAGAGGGGGACTGATGGCAAGGCGTACTCTGCCCCTGTTCTCTTCCTCCTTGCTGTGAATGGGATGGCCTTAGCAACAGTGCCCATTTTGCTATCGTGAGGCAGCCTTGAGGATGGAAGCCACATGCTTAGAATGGCAAAGCGGAAACACAGTCCTCTTGTCCATGGAGATGGCGTACCAGCCCTAGGAGTCTCTTTAGCTTCAGACCTCCTCTACTGGAGGAAAAAAATATATGTATCTTTATTTTACGTTGCTGTGATTTGTACTTAGTTTTATAGGCAGCAGAAAATTAATCATAACCAATAAGGAAGGAAAGCACAGCTAGAAGAGATGCATCCACAGGTTTCTGCAAGATGACAGGTGGTAGCCTCAACTCAGCAGTGAATGGAGTACAGAAGAGTGGACAGATGTGAGAAATATTAATGAAGTATGATGAACAAGACTGGTGATTGATTGGAGGCAGGTGATGAGAGGGAATCTGAGTTCCAACTTTCTGGTTTTAGACAATGGAGGTAATAAATCATCATCTGTTTACAATAAACTCTCAAGATGTTTGCTATTGAAACGTAGACAATCTGAAAAATCCCTCAAATCTTCACTCAGCTTTCAACCATGCCCTCTCAACAAAACATGTAATAAACTCCATAAGATTTCAAGCAAACTTTTAAATCAGACTTATCAAATCACATCCCCAAACACTTTGAAGTATAAAAGACTTTAACTTCAAGGGAAATTTATGTTAGCTATTTTCCTTAAAAATTGAATGTGCTATGAAAATTTCATGGTGGAATTCCTTTCTAGAACTCTTAGTCCCTTTAAAAGTAAGACTTAGGTTAACTGGAAAAAGGAGAGAAATGAAGACTTTAGCAGTTTAATTCTTATCCCCCTTGTCAAGGGGCAAGCTATCTATCCTTTAATAGCTAAGACACCTTCACCTACATAAATCTGTAGATTATTATATCATTTATAGTTGTCCAGGAAAGAATTTACATTTAGAAAATACAGAGAAGTGGTATGATTTTTAGAGGTTTCCTCTATTCCTAAAGTGTTCCCAACATTGTATAGCTAAAATTTTACACATCTTTTTCGGTCCAACTCAATGTTATCTCTCTCCTGAAGCCTGTTGCAACCACTAAACTGGAAGCAGCTCTTTTTTCTCTCAACTTGCATGCTTTTTAGACTATCGGATACCAATAGCTGATTTAACTGGGCCAGGGTAATCAGTTAGGAATATTGCACATGCTATATCCATAAAACCAATTATCTTACTCCTAAGGAAGGACTCTAGAGTTTTTCTTCCATTTTCACAAAGCAGAAAATTTGGTTTTTACATTGCAGCAACCCTTCATTGTTGTGTGAGGCACTAAATACATCGAAACTTACTTATGACACACTTTGCTTTCAATGTCACGTTTCAGCTATCATATCCATTCTAGTCATTTCATTTTTGCAGTCTTGTAGGAAATTGAAAGATGTTAAAGAACAAGGTATTTAGTCATTTTACTGCCTGAACTGGAAAGATGGGAGAAGGACAGAAGATACAGAGGGGAAATTTTGCTTGAGTTATCCCTTCAAAAAATCTGAAAAATGGGAGGAATTTATGACCGTTCTTAGCACTACTCAAGGTACTAGAAAGTCATTTTGTACTTGAACAAGTATTTCTTGAGCACTCTTTCTGTTACATGCCAGAGGAGCCGTGGCAGTGGTGTGCTGGACCAGCCCTTTCAGCTGGCAAGGGTTCACTCTTAAAATTCCAGGGAATTTTTTTGAGCCAATTGTTAGGGCATTGGTAGCTTGAAATTGGCCACAATTGCAGTATTTACATGGCAGAAGTTGGCAGACACTACAGATCAGGGCTTTTTACTTTAAGGGAGCCAGTTTACCAGCATCCACTGGTAATACAGTCATGAGCAAGATGCATTTTAAGTCCTTAGGTATTTGCTTCCTAGATGGGAAATAAGACAAGTGCAGCAACAGTCAGAACGCAGGCAGCATTTACTGTGCTCTAATCCGTAGGTTGTTAGGATATGTGAGGCTCAGTCCACAGCAACACTGCACTCAAGAAATATAGTCACAAAAGAATTATAATTGTGTGACATATAATACAAATCCAAGGGTATCACATAACACAAATCTTAGAACATATATCTCTGACAATATGATTTGAAATTCTGATGGCAAATTAGGTAACAATTCTGCATCACGCACGTGCACGCACACACATACACACACACACTTTAAAATGAATACATTGGGAAGATAAATTCCACGAGGCAATGATTGAACAGGAGGTTAAAAGGAAGTAGGGGCTAAGAAGGGAAGTGAGCCACAGGCATTGCCATGGAGTCCTCTGTGCGTGGTTACTTGCTTAGTCTAGGTTCTAGGTACAGTGTTTTTTTTTGTTTTGTTTTGTTTTTTGTTTTTTTAAATAAAGCCACTCCTGAGCCATAAGCTAGCTTATATATAGTAGCGAAACAATCCACATGTGTCCCAAAACCTCTCCCGGAGAATTCTACTTAACAAAGACCTGGTCTGTAAGTTACTACCAGTCTCTGGGAGAAACAAATACTCCCTAGACAAATGCAGCCTTATTCCTGGTTTGGAGAAATTAAAATGAATCTCAAAAAGTACAACTTCACAAATAATCACAAGACATAAATTATCCTAAGCAGAAAAAAGGCTGCAATGACAGACCACATTAAGATAGATTTCATATAACAGAATTATCAGATATAATATATAAATAAGGATGTTAAACATGGTTAAAGAAGAATTAAGAGGTGAGTAAAAGTAAAGTCTATTAGAAGTTAACAAGCAGATTTGAAAAAATTTCTAAGAATAAAAATATAATTTAGTTTTAAAATCCCATGGAAAGGTTAAAGAACATAATAAAATTAGATGAAATTTGTGAACTAAAAGGTAGATCTGTACTTCTGGAGACTCTTTAATTATTAGACATTCCTTTCACGAGGAATTAAAGCACATAAACCCTTAAATTTTTGTGGGTACGTAATAGGTGTATGTATTTGTGGGGTACATGAGATACTTTGATACAGGCATGCAATATGAAATAATCACATTATGGTAAATGGGGTATCTATCCCCTCAAGCATTTATCCTTTATGTTACAGTCCTATTATATTAAAAATGTACAATTATTAACCATAGTCACCGTTTTGTGCAATCAAATACCAGGTCTTATTCATTCTAACTACTTTTTGTACCCATTAACCATCCCTAATTCCCCTTCACCCCCTGGTAACCATCATCCTACTATGTCCATGAGTTCACTTATTTTAATTTTTAGTTCCCACAAATAAGTGGGAACGTGTGAAGTTTGTCTCTCTGCCTGGCTTATTTCACTTAACACAATGATCCCCAGTTCAGTCCATATTTTTGCAAATCACAGGATCTCATTCTTTTTTATGGCTGAATAGCACTCTGTTGTGTATATGTACCACATTTTTCTTACCCATTCATCTGTTGATGGACAGTTAGGTTACTTCCAAATCTTGGCTATTGTGAACAATGCTACAAACAGATGTGGAAGTGTAGATATCTCTTAGATATACTGATTTCTTTTCTTCTGAGTATACACCCAGTGGAGGGGTTGCTGGATTGTATGGTAGCTCTACTTTTAGTTTTTTGAGGAATCTCCATCCAACCTGTTCTCCATAGTGGTTGTACTAATTTATATTTTGACTAACAGTGTACAAGGGTTCCCTTTTCTTCACATTCTCACCAGCGTTTATTGCCTGTTTTTAAAAAAAATAAATAAAACAATTTTAACTGGGTGGAGATGGTATCTCATCGTAGTTTTTATGTGTATTTCTCTGATGATTGATGATGTTGAGCACCTTTTCATACGCCTGCTTGCCATCTGTATGTCTTTTGAAAAATGTCTATTCAGATCTTTTGCTCATTTTTGCCATCAGATTGGTAGTTTTTTTCCTATAGTTTGAGCTCCATACATATTTTGGTTATTGATCCCTTTTCAGATGGGCAGTTTGTGGATATTTTCTCCCATTCTGTGGGTTGTCTCTTCACTTTGTTGGTTGTATCCCTTGCTACACAGAAGCTTTTTAACTTGTTATGATCCTACTTGTTCACTTTTGCTTTGGTTATTACTTAAGAAATTTCTGCTTGTGAGTTATTACTCAAGAAATTTTTGCCCAATGTCCTGGAGAACTTCCTGTATTTTCATGTAATAGTTTCACAGTTTGAGGTCTCAGATTTAAGTCTTTAATCCTTTTCGATTTTTGGGGTTTTTTTAATTATAATTCAAGTTTTAGGGTACATGTGCACATTGTGCAGGTTAGTTACATATGTATACATGTGCCATGCTGGTGTGCTGCACCCACTAACTCGTCATTTAGCATTAGGTATATCTCCTAATGCTATCCCTCCCCCCTCCCCCCACCCCACAACAGTCCCCAGAGTGTGATGTTCCCCTTCCTGTGTCCATGTGTTCTCATTGTTCAATTCCCACCTATGAGTGAGAACATGCGGTGTTTGGTTTTTTGTCCTTGCGATCGTTTACTGAGAATGATGATTTCCAATTTCATCCATGTCCCTACAAAGGACATGAACTCATCATTTTTTATGGCTGCATAGTACTCCATGGTGTATATGTGCCACATTTTCTTAATCCAGTCTATCATTGTTGGACATTTGGGTTGGTTCCAAGTCTTTGCTATTGTGAATAGTGCCACAATAAACATACGTGTGCATGTGTCTTTATAGCAGCATAATTTATAGTCCTTTGGGTAGCTACCCAGTAATGGGATGGCTGGGTCAAAAGGTATTTCTAGTTCTAGATTCCTGAGGAATCGCCACACTGACTTCCACAATGGTTGAACTAGTTTACAGTCCCACCAACAGTGTAAAAGTGTTCCTATTTCTCCACATTCTCTCCAGCACCTGTTGTTTCCTGACTTTTTAATGATTGCCATTCTAACTCATGTGAGATGGTATCTCATTGTGGTTTTGATTTGCATTTCTCTGATGGCCAGTGATGGTGAGCATTTTTTCATGTGTTTTTTGGCTGCATAAATGTCTTCTTTTGAGAAGTGTCTGTTCATGTCCTTCGCCCACTTTTTGATGGGGTTGTTTGTTTTTTTCTTGTAAATTTGTTTGAGTTCATTGTAGATTCTGGATATTAGCCCTTTGAAATCAGAGCAGAACTGAAAGAAATAGAGACACAAAAAACCCTTCAAAAAATTAATGAATCCAGGAGCTGGTTTTTTGAAAGGATCAACAAAATTGATAGACCGCTAGCAAGACTAATAAAGAAAAAAAGAGAGAAGAATCAAATAGACGCAATAAAAAATGATGAAGGGGATATCACCACCAATCCCACAGAAATACAAACTACCATCAGAGAATACTACAAACACCTCTACGCAAATAAACTAGAAAATCTAGAAGAAATGGATAAATTCCTCGACACATACACCCTCCCAAGACTAAACCAGGAATAGGTTGAATCTCTGAATAGACCAATAACAGGCTCTGAAATTGTGGCAATAATCAATAGCTTACCAACCAAAAAGAGTCCAGGACCAGATGGATTCACAGCCGAATTCTACCAGAGGTACAAGGAGGAACTGGTACCATTCCTTCTGAAACTATTCCAATCAATAGAAAAAGAGGGAATCCTCCCTAACTCATTTTATGAGGCCAGCATCATCCTGATACCAAAGCCGGGCAGAGACACAACCAAAAAAGAGAATTTTAGACCAATATCCTTGATGAACATTGATGCAAAAATTCTCAATAAAATACTGGCAAACCAAATCCAGCAGCACATCAAAAAGCTTATCCACCATGATCAAGTGGGCTTCATCCCTGGGATGCAAGGCTGGTTCAATATACACAAATCAATGAATGTAATCCAGCATATAAACAGAACCAGAGACAAAAACCACATGATTATCTCAATAGATGCAGAAAAGGCTTTTGACAAAATTTGACAATGCTTCATGCTAAAAACTCTCAATAAATTAGGTGTTGATGGGACATATCTCAAAATAATAAGAGCTATCTATGACAGACCCACAGCCAATATCATACTGAATGGGCAAAAACTGGAAGCATTCCCTTTGAAAACTGGCACAAGACAGGGATGCCCTCTCTCACCATTCCTATTCAACATAGTGTTGGAAGTTCTGGCCAGGGCAATTAGGCAGGAGAAGGAAATAAAGGGTATTCAATTAGGAAAAGAGGAAGTCAAATTGTCCCTGTTTGCAGATGACATGAATTGCATATCTAGAAAATCCCATTGTCTCAGCCCAAAATCTCCTTAAGCTGATAAGCAACTTCAGCAAAGTCTCAGGATACAAAATCAATGTACAAAAATCACAAGCATTCTTATACACCAACAACAGACAAACAGAGAGCCAAATCATGAGTGAAATCCCATTCACAACTGCTTCAAAGAGAATAAAATATCTAGGAATCCAACTTACAAAAGACGTGAAGGACCTCTTCAAAGAGAACTACAAACCACTGCTCAATGAAATAAAAGAGGATACAAAGAAATGGAAGGCCATTCCATGCTCATGGGTAGGAAGAATCAATATTGTGAAAATGGCCATACTGCCCAAGGTAATTTATAGATTCAATGCCATCCCCATCAAGCTACCAATGACTTTCTTCACAGAATTGGAAAAAACTACTTTAAAGTTCATATGGAACCAAAAAAGAGCCCGCATCACCAAGGCAATCCTAAGCCAAAAGAACAAAGCTGGAGGCATCACGCTGCCTAACTTCAAACTATACTACAAGGCTACAGTAACCAAAACAGCATGGTACTGGTACCAAAACAGAGATATAGATCAATGGAACAGAACAGAGCCCTCAGAAATAACACTGCATATCTACAACTATCTGATCTTTGACAAACCTGAGAAAAACAAGCAATGGGGAAAGGATTCCCTATTTAATAAATGGTGCTGAGAAAACTGGCTAGCCATAAGTAGAAAGCTGAAACTGGATCCCTTCCTTACACCTTATACAAAAATTAATTCAAGATGGATTAAAGACTTAAACGTTAGACCTAAAACCATAAAAACCCTACAAGAAAACCTAGGTATTACCATTCAGGACATAGGCATGGGCAAGGACTTCATGTCTAAAACACCAAAAGCAATGGCAACAAAAGCCAAAATTGACAAAAGGGATCTAATTAAACTAAAGAGCTTCTGCACAGCAAAAGAAACTACCATCAGAGTGAACAGGCAACCTACAAAATGGGAGAAAATGTTCACAACCTACCCATTTCAATTTTTATATATGGAGAGAGATAGAGGTCTAGTTTCAGTCTTTTCCATTTGGATATCCTGGTTTCCCAGCACCATGTATTGAAGAGACTGTTTTTCCCCCAGTGTAGGTTCTTGGCATCTTTGTTGATAATGAGTTTACTGTAGGTGTATGGATTTGTTTACTGGTTCTCTATTCTGTTCCATTTGTCTATGGTCCATTTTTAAGCCAGTACCATTCTGTTTTAGTTACTATAGCTCTGTAGCGTAGTTACTATAGCTCTGTAGGGTAGTTACTATAGTTCTGTAGTATAATTTGAAGTTAGATAATTTGATTCCTCCAGTTTTGTTCTTTTTAGTCAGGATAGCTTAGGCTATCTGTGTCTTCTGAGGTCTCATATAAGTTTTAGAATTTTTTTTCCTATTTCTGTGAAGAATGTCATTGGTATTTTGATAGGGATTGTACTGAATCTGTAGATTGCTTTGGGTAGTATGAACATTTTAACAATATTGATTCTTCCAATTTATGAACATGAAATCTCTTTCCATTATTTTGTACCCTCTCTTCAATTTCTTTCAGTACTTTATAGTTTTCATTGCAGGGATCTTGCACTTCTTTGGTTAATTTCTAGGTATTTGATTTTATTTGTGGCTACTGGAAATGGGGTTACTTTTTAAATTTCTTTTTAGATCGTTCACTGTTGGTATATAGAAATGCTACCGATTTTTATATGTTGATTTTGTATCCTGCAACTTTACTGGATTTCTTTATCAGTTCTAATAGTTTTTTGGTGAAGTCTTTAGGTTTTGCCAAATATAAGATCATATCTGCAAACAAGGATAATTTGACTTCTTCCTAATTTGGATGCCCTTTATTTCTTTCTCTTGTCTGATTACTCTGGCTAGGAATTCGAAGAATATTCTTATTTCATTCTCACTCTTTATATTTTCCACTTTTTATTATGAAAAGGTTTAAAATATAGAATGGTTGAAAGAATAGCAAAAAGTAAGAAAAAAACAATTTGTACACTCACACACACACTTTTTTCCCTGAGCCATTTGAAAGTAAAGTGGAAATATCATAGCATTATGCTGTTAAATATTTCAGCATGCATCTAGGATCTAGGTTAAGAGTTGGAAAATGTGAGATTACAGGCATGAAAGACTGAGCCATAATGTCCGAAAACCATCCAACTAGATGTCAGAGGTGGAGGAGAGGCAATATTTGAAAAGATAATGGTTTCATTTTTCCATAGTGGTGAAAAGATAAATTTTAAGATTCAAGAAACCCAATGAATAGAAAAGAAAATAAAGAACCCCACAACTAGATACAACATAGTTAAGTTATAGAACACCAAAGAAAAATATCTTGAAATCATCAAGAAAGTGTTGAAATAATGTTTTCAAAGTACTGGGGAAAATGATACCTACCTAGAAATTTGTAACTGTGAGCCAATATCTTTTTTTTTGAGATGGAGTCTCACTCTGTCACCTGGGCTGGAGTGCAGTGGCATGATCTCGGCTCACTGCAAGCTCTGCCTCCCGGGTTCGTGCCATTCTCTTGCTTCAGCCTCCCAAGTAGCTGGGACTACAGGCACCCGCCACCAGGCCCGGCTAATTTTTTGTATTTTTAGCAGAGACGGGGTTTCACCTTGTTAGCCAGAATGGTCTCGATCTCCTGACCTCGTGATGAGCCTGCCTTGGCCTCCCAAAGTGCTGGGATTACAGGCGTGAGCCACCATGCCCAGCCACTGTGAGCCATTATCTTTCAGGAATTAGGCTGAGCCCTAATCAAGTGTTTATACTTAGCATCTCTAATGTTATGAGAAAGTCAGACAAACCCAGAATGTGACAAATCTAGAATGTGTTTAAGAAAACTACATTCAAAAATGTCAACTTATTTTTTAAAAGTAAAAGGACAGTTTTAAGTTAAAAGAGATTTAATAACCAAATATGTGAACCTGATTATAAGGCAACAAAATTAGAAAAAAAAAACAAGCTATTATGTTGGAAGCAACTGAAAAATTCTGATGAGATGATATCATGGAATCATTAATTTTTCTTCAGTGTGATAGTGGTATTGTGGTTTTATAGAAGAATGTCATTTTTAAGAGATGCATGCCAAAATATTTAAGAATGAAATGTCGTAACATTTGCAGCTTACTTTCAGATGTTTCAGTAAACAAAATTAATTTTTAAAAATCTACTTGTACTATTTTTCTTTGTGTTCCCTTATCAGTATTTTAAACATTTTCATAATAAAAAGTTGGATATTTCAGAAGGAATGGTACCAGCTCCTCTATGTAGTTCTGGTAGAATTTGGCTGTGAATCCATCTGGTTCTGGGCTTTTTTTGGTTGGTAGACTATTAATTACTACCTCAATTTCAGGACTTGTTATTGGTCTATTCAGGGATTCAACTTCTTCCTGGTTTAGTTTTGAGAGGGTGTACGTGTCCAGGAATTTAACTATTTCTTCTAGATTTTCTAGTTTATTGGCATAGAGGTGTTTATAGTATTCTCTGATTGTAGTTTGCATTTCTGTGGGGTCAGTGGTGATATCCCCCTTATAATTTTTTATTGTGTCTATTTGATTCTCCTTTCTTTTCTCTATTAGTCTAGCTAGCTGTCTATCTATTTTGTTATTTTTTTCAAAAAACGAGCTCCTGGATTGATTTTTTTGGAGGATTTTTCATGTCTCCACCTCCTTCAATTATGCTCTGATTTTGGTTATTTCTCGTCTTCTGCTAGCTTTTGGATTAGTTTGCTCTTGTCTCTGTAGCTCTTTTAATTGTGGTGTTAGGATGTCGATTTGAGATCTTTCTAGCTTTCTGATGTGGGCATTTAGTGCTATAAATTTCCTGCTTAACACTGCTTTAGCTGTGTCCCAGAGATTCTGGTACATTGTCTTTTTGTTCTCATTGGTTTCAAAGAACTGCCTTAATTTCATTATTTACCCAGGAGTCATTCAGGAGCAGGCTGTTCAATTTCCATATAACCACTGCTCAAAGAAATAAGAGAGGACACAAACAAATGGAAAAACTTTCCATTCTCATGGGCAGGAAGAATCAATATTATGAAAATGGCCACACTGACAAAACTAATTCATAGATTCAATGCTATTCCCAAACTACCATTGACATTCTTCACTGAATTAGAAAAAAACACTACTTTAAATTTCATATAGAATCAAAGAAGACCCCACAACAGCCAAGACAATCCTAGGCAAAAAGAACAAAGCTGGAGACATCATGCTACCAGACTTCAAACTATACTACAAGGCTACAGTAACCAAAACAGCATGGTACTGGTACAAAAACAGACATATAGACCAATGGAACAGAACAGAAATCTCAGAAATAACACCACACATCCACAACCATCTGATCTTCAACAAACCTGACAAAAACAAGCAATGGGGAAAGGATCACCTATTCAATAAGTGGTACCGGGAAAACTGGCTAGCCATATGCAGAAAACAGAAACTGGACCCCTTCCTTACACCTCATACAAAAGTTAACTCAAGATGGATTAAAGACTTAAATGTAAAACCCAAAACCAGAAAAACCCTAGAAAAAAACCTAGGCAATGCCATTCAGGACATAGGCATGGGCAAAGACTTCATGAAGAAAACACTAAAAGCAATTGCAACATAAGCCAAAATTGACAAATGGGATCTAATTAAACTAAAGAGCTTCTGCACAGCAATAGAAACTATCATCAGAATGAACAGGCAACCTACAGAATGGGAGAAAATGTTTGCAATCTACCCATCTGACAAAGGTCAAATATCCATAATTTACAAGGAACTTAAATTTACAAGAAAACAAACAACTCCATCAAAAAAGCAGGCAAAGGATATGAACAGACACTTCTCAAAAAAAGACATTTACAGCCAGGCGCAGTGGCTCATGCCTGTAATCCCAGCACTTTGGGAGGCCGAGGTGGGTGGATCACGAGGTCAGGAGTTCCAGACCATCCTGGCTAACACGGTGAAACCCCTTTTCTACTAAAAATACAAAACTAGCCAAGCGTGGTGGCTGGCACCTGTAGTCCCAGCTACTCGGGAGGCTGAGACAGGAGAATGGTGTGAAACCAGGGAGGCGGAGCTTGCAGTGAGCCGAGTTCACGCCACTGCACTCTAGCCTGGGCGACAGAGCGAGACTCCGTCTCAAAAAAAAAAAAAAAGAAAAGACATTTACGCAGCCAACAAACGTATGAAAAAAAGGCTCAACATCACTGATTAGATAAATGCAAATCAAAACCACAATGAGATACGATCTCTCACCAGTCGGAATGGCAATTATTAAAAAGGCAAGAAACAACAGATGCTGGTGAGGCTGTGGAGAAATAGGAGCATTTTTACACATTGGTCGTAATGTAAATTCATTCAACCATTGTGGAAGACAGTGTGGAGATTCCTCAAGGATCTAGAACCAGAATTACAAATTGGCCCAGCAATACCATTGTTGGGTATATACCCAAAGGAATATAAATCATTCTACTATAAAGACACATGCTCACTATGTTTATTGCAGCACTATTTACAATAGCAAAGTCATGGAATCAACCCAAATGCCTATCAATGATAGACCGGATAAAGAAAATGTGGTAATACACACCAGGGAATACCATGCAGCCATCAAAAGCAATGGGATCATGTCCTTTGCAGGGACATGGATGAAGCTGGAAGCCATCATCCTCAGCAAACTAATACAGGAACAGAAAACCAAACAGTTCATGTTCTCATTCGTAAGTGGGAGTTGAACAATGAGAACATGTGGACACAGGGAGGGGAACATTACACACCAGGGCCTGTTGTGGGGGTGGGGGCCGAGGGGAGGGAACTTAGAGGATGGGTCAATAGGTGCAGCAAACCACCATGGCACATGTATACCTACGTGACAAACCTGCACATTCTGCACATGTATCCCAGAACTTAAAAGTTGGATATATAAAAAATGAGGTTGAAATAAGTGTGTTTTCAGATGAAGAAAAAAGGAGTTGTGAGCTATCATTTCTCAATCTAAAGATTTATATTCAAGAAAATACAAGAAGGAATGGAGACAAAAGAAAATAGTTAACGTGTGGATGTCGAAACGAACTGCATAAAAGAGTAATTGTTTCTAGTTTATGGAGTTAAAATGCAACAAGATGAAGCTAAATACCTGGACAACAATAACACCCAGGCTGGAAGAGGAAGATTGATGTTAACATATTCTAAAGTTCTTGTATTGGTCAGGAGGAGGGTAAATATTAGACTTAATTATCGGTGTTATAATTTTAAGGATAACCACTAAAATAATAACATTGGAAATAAATCTTCAAACTAATGCAAAGTAAAAAATGAACAAAGAATCTAATTAAAAATAAGGCAAAGAAGATACAAAAAGAAACTGGAGAAGTATGACAAGTAGAATACACAAAATTATATAAAGCCAAATATTTTATCACAATAAATGAGAATAAAGTGAAATCTCCTGTTAAAAGTCAGTGATTTCTGACATGATTTAAAAGATAATTGAACTGTCTATTTATGTAAAGGATGCCTAAAATTGAGAGAAATGATTAAAAAATAAAATGATTGAAAAATATATTTCATGTACATACTAAAGAAATCTGGTGTAACTGTATTAATATCAGACAAAGTAAATTTTAAGGTGAAAATCATTAGTCAAGATTAGAAGGGTAAGCATATAAAATTTTGTTCCCCAGGAAGATGTACTGAATCTAAATTTGCAAATCTCTACTAAGACAGCTTAAATGAGAAAACTAAATAAAGGTTGATGAATGATGCCGAGTATCTTCTCATGTACTTATTGCAATCCATCTATCTTCTTTGGTGAAATGTCTATTCAAGTCATTTGCCCATTTATTTAGTTGGGTTGTTTGCCCATTGCTGGGTTTCAAAAGTTTTTCACATATTCTGGATACAATTACTTTATTAGGTATGTGATTTACAAATGTTTTCTCCTAGTCTGTGGCTTGTCTTTTCATTCTCTTAACAGAATTTTTGAAAGCAAAAGGTTTAAATTTTGACCAAGTTTAATCTTTTTTTTTTCCTTTTATGTATTGTCTTTTGGGGTTATCTCTAATAAATGTTTGCCCACTCCAAGTTTACAAAATTTTCTTTCAGAATGTTTACACTTTTAGGCCAGGTGCAGTGGCTCACACCTGTAATCCCAGCACTTTCGGAGCCCAAGGCGGGCGGATCACCTGAAGTCAGAGTTCAAGACTAACCTGGCCAACATGGTAAAACCGCATCTCTACTAAAAATACAAAAATTAGCTGGGTATGGTGGCGGGTGCCTATAATCCCAGCTACTCAGGAGGCCGAGGCAGAAGAATCACTTGAACCCGGGAGGCGGAGTTTGCAGGGAGCCGAGATTGTGCCACTGCACTCCACTCGGTCTCAATTAAAAAATAATAATAATAATTTTTATATTTTTAAATTTATATTTAGGTGTATGATCCAATTTGAGTTCAATTTTGCATATTCTGTGAGGTATGGTTGGAAATCCATTCTTTGCATATGAGTATCTTATTCAAGCCGACTTGAATAATTTCAACTAAAATTTTAAAGTCAGAAAAAGAGATTATATTTCACATATTTATTATAGAACAAGTTACCTAATAACAGCCCAGCAAATAATATTTTCAAATTCACACAGAACATTTTCCAACACAAACCCTTTTCTGGGCCATAAAACAATTCCCAATAAATTTATTATTATTATGTATTTATTTATTGTGACGGAGTCTCACTCTGTCACCCAGGCTAGAGTGCAGTGGTGAGATCTTGGCTCACTGCAATCTCTACCTCCCAGGTTCAAGTGATCCTCCTGCCTCAGCCTCCCAAGTAGCTGGGATTACAGGCACATGCCATCATGCCTTTCTAATTTTCATATTTTTAGTAGGGATGGGGTTTCACCATGTTTGGCAGGCTGGTCTCGAACTCCTGACCTCAAGTGATCCACCTGCCTCAGTCTCTCAAAGTGCTGGGATTACAGGGGTGAGCCACTGCGCCCAGCCCCAATAAATTTAAAAGCACTGAAATAACACATTGTATATTTTCTGACCATAAAGAAATTAAGCTAGAGATTGATAACAGAAATATATTTGGAAAAATCTCCAAATATTTAGAATTTGAACTCACCCCTAAGTAACTCATAAGCCAGAGAAAATTACCACAGAAATTAGAAAACATTTTTAACAGAAATGAAAACATGTTATTAAAAGTGGTGGGGTTCACCAAAAAATAGAAAATAGAAGGAAATTTACAGTATTAAAAGCTTACAAGAAAAGTCTTGAATGATCTAAACTCTAAGAAACAACAAAAATAGCAAATTAAACTCACATAAGAATAAAGAACATTTTAAAGCTAACAGCAGAGCGTGCTTCTCAGATTTACAACAGACAATGTCAGAATTATTTACAATAGACAAACATGGAAGCAACCCAAGTGTCCACTGACAGATGGATAAACAAAGTGTGGTATATACATGAAATGAAACATTATTCAGCCTTGAAAAGAAGTGAAATTGTTGGCTGGGCGCCATAGCTTACACCTGTAATACCAGTACTTTGGGAGGCTGAGGCAGGTAGGTCACCTGAGGTCAGGAGTTGGAGACCAGCCTGGCCAACGTGGTAAAACCCCGTCTCTACTAAAAATACAAAAATTAGCCAGGTGTGGTAGCAGGTGCCTGTAGTCCTAGGTACTACAGAGGCTGAAGCAGGAAAACGCGTGAACCCAGGAGGCAGGGGCTGCAGTGAGCTGAGATCTCACCACTGTACTCCAGCCTGAAGGACAGGCGAGATTCCATCTCAAAAAAAAAAAAAAAAAAGGAAATTCTGACACATGCTACAACATGGATGACCCTTGGTTCTGCTAAATGAAGTAAGAAGTCATGAGAAGACGAATGCTGTATGATTCTATTTATGTGAGGTGCGTAGAGTAGTCAAATTCACAGAGACAGAAAGTAGAATGGTGGCTGCCAGGGCTTGGGGGAGAAGGGATAAGGAATGGGGAGTTAAGAGCATAGAGTTTCAGTTTTGTAAAATTAAGAGTTCTGATGATTGGCCGTATAGAAGTGTAAATGTACTTAACACCATTAAACTGCATGATTAGAAATTGTTCTGATGGTAAATTTTAAATTATGCGTATCTTACCACCATTTAATAATAATAAACAGAAGCTCTACACATATTAAACAGCAACTTCCCATTCCCCTGTCTTTAATTTGGTTGCTTAGACCATTTACACGTACTGTGATTATCAATATTGCTTAAGTCTACCATCTTCAAAGTTGTTTTCTATTCACACCCCCATAGTTTCTTCTCCCCCACCCTTTCTGACTTTTTATACAAAAGGAACATTTTTATATTCCTTTTTATTTCCATAACAGAGCCATTAGTTGTATTTTTTTTACTGATCCATATAGCATTTATAATATACATCCTTCAATTTATAAAAGTTTTCTTACGAATAATACCGTATCACTTCACATAGAGTATGAAACATTACAAAAATATTCTCCCATTTCCTCCTCTTGGCATTTGTGCGGCTACTATCGTGCATTTTAATTTTATACATGCTATAGACACATTATCATTCTTGCTTTAAACAATTTTTTAAATTTTTTGTGTTAGAAAAAGAAAATGTTATATTTTCACAAATATTAATCATTTCTAGTTCTCTTCATTTATTTGTATAGATCCCAATATGCATCTAGCATCATTTTCCTTCTGTCTTGTGAAAGGAAAATCTTGGGGCCCCAAAACTACTAAGCTAAAGGGAAAAGTGAAGCTGGGAACTGCTCAGGGCAAACCTGCTTCCCATTCTATTCAAAGTCATCCCTCTGCTCACTGAGGTAGATGCATATCTAATTGCCTCCTTTGGAAAGGCTTATCAGAAACTCAAAAGAATGCAACTACTTGGCTTTCACCTTCCTGTGACCTGGAAGCCCTCTCCCTGCTTCCAGTTGTCCCTGCCTTTCTGGACAGAACCAATGTGCTTCTTACATATACTGATTGATGTCTTATGTCTCCCTAAAATGTATAAAACCAAACTGTGCCTCTACCACCTTGGTACATGTCGTCAGGACTTCCTGAGGCTGTATTATGGGTGGGCATCCTCAGCTTCCACAAAATAAACTTTCTAAATTAAGTGAGACCTGTCTCAGATTTTCAAGTTTCAGTCTGAATAATGTAACATTTTTGTATTGCTATTCTGCTGGCAGTTAATTCACGTAGCTTTTTTCTGTCTGAAAGATCTCAATTTTGCCTTAATTACTGAATGCTTTGTTTTTCTGGCTATGGAATTCTAGGTTGAGTTTTCAATTTTTCTTTCAATAATCTAAAATGTCACTCCACAGCATTCTGGCTTTCATTGTTTCTGATGATAAGTCTGCTACAATTCTTAGTTGTGTTCCTCTGTGTATATCTTTTTTCCTGACTGCTTTTAAGATTTTCTCTTTTTCATTATTTTTGGCCATTGGGTTATGACATGCTCTGGCATTTGTTTTCTTCATGTGTCTCCTGCTTGGCTTCCATTGAGCTACTTTGGTCTGTTTCCAGTATTCGTTTGAAAAATATTCTGAAGTTATTGTTTCAAACATTTTTTTCTCCCCACTCCTTTTCTGGTATTCAAATTACATGCATTTAGGCTACTCGACATTGTTCCGTAGTTCCCTGATGCTCTTCATTCACTGTTTTTAGTCTTTGTCTTTTATTTTGGGTAGTTTTTATTGCTATAGATGCGCCAACTTTTCCTCTTCTGTATCTAATCTTCTGCTAATCCCATACAGGATATTTTTTATTTCGGTTGTTGCATTTATCTTTAAAAGTTCGATTTGGGTTTTTTTTATATCTTCTATTTCTCTCCTTAGCATATGGGCATATCTTCTTGAGCCTATGTGGTGTTTTTTGTTTGTTTGTTTGTTTTTTGAGATGGCGTCTCGCACTGTCGCCCAGGCTGGAGTGCAATGGCCTAGTCTCGGTTCACCACAACTTCCACCTCCCTGGTTCAAGCGATTCTCTTGCCTCCGCCTCCCGAGTAGCTGCCATTACAGGCACCCACCACCACGCCCGGCTAGTTTTTTGTATTTTTAGTAGACATGGGGTTTCACTATGTTGGCCAGGCTGGTCTCTAACTCCTGACCTCAAGTGATCTGCCCGCCTCGGCCTCCCAAAGTGCTGGGATTACAGGCGTGAGCCACCATGCCCGGCCATATTTCTAATAACTGTTTCAATGTGTTTGTCTACTGATTCTATCATCTGTGTCAATTCTGGGTCTGTTTCTATTGGTTGAGACTGAGTTCTCCTCTGGGTACAAGTCATATTTCATGCTTGGTAATTTTTTATTAGATGCCAGACATTATGACTTTTTACTTTGGGGACTAGATTTTGTGGCATTCTTTTAAATATTGTTCGGCCATTTTGGGGATGCAGTGAAGTTATTTGTAATCAGTTTTATCCGTTCACATTTTGTTTCTAAGCTTTGTTATAGCAGATCCAGAACAGCTTTTCAGCTAGGGCTAACATGACCCCACTCCTGAGGCACTATTCTTTTATGATGCTTGCCAATGCCATGTCTATTAGGAAGTCTTTCCACTCTAACTGATGGGAATGAAAACTGTCCTTGGCCTCATGTGAGCTATGGAAATTTTTCTTCCTCCTTCTTTCTGGTGTTTTTTTTTTCCCAGTCCCAGTAGTTTCTTCACATGTTGCAGATCAGTGCTCAAAGACTCCAGGGGACACATCAGAAGGTCTTTGGAGCACTCTCTCTTTTCAGTTGCCTTTCTAGTATTTTCCTCCATAAATTCTAGCTACCTTAGCTTTTCTGAACATCAATGGAGCCAGGCTGATGGACTCTGGATTACCCTTCCTTGTGTTTTGGCCTGAAAATGGTGGCACTTTAAGGGCACACATAGTTTTTCTCCTTGCTCTCAGGGATCCCTGTACCATGATCTCTATTCTCCAAATACCTGAGAACTATCATTACATTTTTACTATGACCCATGTTCAAGTATTAAGATGGAAGAGTAAATCTAGTTCCTTTTGTTCCATCATTCATCTAACATGCCAAATTTTAAATGGATGTAAAAAAGCAAAAGACCAGGAGGAACCGAATAGACTTCACTACTAGATATCAAGACTTACCATAAATAAATCCTAATTAGGACAGGGATTTTAGTGAGTGGATGGAAAATAGACCAATTAAAAGCTAAGAAACAGACCCACACATTTATGCAATTGGACATATCTCTGGGGAAAGAAGGGATTATTTAATAAATAGTGTTAGGATTTATTTTTAATCTGAGAAAAAGATTGAATTTATGCCTGCATTATGCCACATAAAAATGTAAAATCCAGGTATGGTGTTGACTCTGGCACTTACGACCAGGTAGATGTGTCAAAGAATATTAAGTAGTAGCAGTGTTCATAATGGCAAGGTGGGAATAACCCAGGTACCCATCGATAACGAACAGATAATTGTGGTGTACTCAAAGAGAATACTATGTAGAGATACAAATAAATGAATTATAACTACACACATGAAGAGAGATGAATCTATAAAGTATGATCTGAGTTTAAAAAATACAAGCCATATGATGCCATTTTATACAAAGTACAAAACAAGAAAAAATGAAATAAAGATATTAAACACAAATACTTAAGTGATAAAACTATAATGAGAGCAATGGAATAATAAATTTCAGAATACTGGT
Source organism: Pan troglodytes (assembly GCF_028858775.2). Classification (NCBI taxonomy): domain Eukaryota; kingdom Metazoa; phylum Chordata; class Mammalia; order Primates; family Hominidae; genus Pan; species Pan troglodytes. The sequence goes on from NC_072414.2 coordinate 84,062,336, forward strand.
TACTATATTTGGCGGGGCAGGACAGGTGATGGAGGGTTTTGGAGTGGATAGGGAGAGAGAATTGAGAAAATATGGAGAAAGTGTGAATAGTTTCTGTAATGCTCTATTTTTTTAAGTTGGGCAGTGGGGTTATGAGTGTCTGATTATTACAATTTATAACATAATACATAATTTTTTAGCATAGTAAACTTCATAGAAGCCAAGAAAACAGACACCCTCTATGGTCATATTCTCGAGTGCTCTGCAACTTCTAGGAGCCCTCCACACAGTTGGCTCTGGAGAAGTCCTCTTGTGTCACATGAGACCTTCACCCTCCTGCCCCCACTTAATTCTACTACCCCCTCTTTTCATAATGGGCTCAGAACACATCAAGTCCCCCCAGTTCTTAACACTACCACTGCAGAAAGTAATTCATCTGCAGTTTGCCTGCTTTTCTTTCACAAATGTGCCCATTCTATCTTCAGAGGGGTAGAGTGGCTCTCTAGTGATTTTAGAACAGCTGAAATAGCACAGATAGAATGCTGTGTTGGGCAGCAGGATGGGAATGGCTCAAAGCATCTATGTTAGTAATTGTGTAGCCAATGGTCTTCTGGAGGAAACTGGGGGTTCGGGAAGGGCTTCAAGCGGAAGACAGCAACAGAACTGGAATTTGAAAAGCAGGAAGAATTTTGATAGATGGGAGAAAGAAAATTCCCTGCAGAGGGAAATGTCATCACAAGAGAAAACTGCAAAGCTTTTGAAACACTGAGTCTTTCGGTTTGACTCGTTCACAGGGGAAAGGAATAGGTGGCAAAAATGGGATTGAGGTCACGTCAAGGCGTTGGTATGGCATGTCAGGGAGTTAGATCCTGATTCTTTAGAACATGAGAAGCCATTCGAGATTGTCGAATAAATAGCGACATAACCAGAACTCTCTATGAAGATTTAAATAGGTATTCACGTATTTACTGTGGATAAGTTACTGTATATACACAGTATGTGGGGCGGCGGCGGGGGGTGGTAGGTTGGGGGGTGGGAAACAAACCCAAACCAGAAGCCCTCAGGACACAATGCTTGCCCTAGTGGCTCAGAATCCAGTTGCAGTTAGGGAACACAATCTAGAGGGGAGGAAAAAGCAACAGGACAGTTTACCAACTTCCCTGAAGCAGGTCTTCAGATTGTGGTTGCCTTATCTGGTGGCAATCAGTGTGAATAACCAGAGTGTCTGAATTAGAGCACAAAGGCAAATACTACCTTTCTGCCTTGCTCAGCACACTGTAAATAGCAATGGGTGGTAATCAGGTGGTATAATGCTAGGAGAGTGTTCATTATGGATTCTCAGCAAATGCACATCCCCTTTCTGAGGAATAACAACGGGATCTGTGTCCATGAGTCCCATAGACCTTATTTTTAAAGGTCCAGGCCACTGAGACTTGCACAGACACATGGTATGTGGGTCAGTGTGCTGCCCATTAGAGGAGGGGTTGGACTTTGCTGGGCAGTAAGCTCTGAGGAAGGAATGTACCAACCTCTTTCCCAGACAAGCAGCGAGTTATTGATGCCAACCGTGTCCGATGGAATCCTCCTCTGCATTTCTTTAGCTTGATGTTGCAATTGCCTGTATTGTGAACCCCCTCGGTTATCAGTCCGGATAAATGCACCAGTCTGCCTCGGGGGTGGTGAGATGATCTATTTATTTTTATCACTGAATATTGACTGAGCTCTTGATGACACGAAGCAAGCTGGGCCTCTCTTTCTCTCCACTTATCCATCATCCCCCGACCGCCAACACACCCTATCAAAAAGGAAGAGGCTGCCAAGACATATGCTAAAATTATATTGTATTTCATCTTACTTTGGAAGTAATGAGATCGTTTAACATGAAATGTAATTTACAAGTGCAGTGGGGCTTTTTTCCCACTCCCCTCCCTTGGTAATAGCTTTAGACGCTGCATGCAGCTGAGTGACACATCAGTAACAGGTAGAGAATGATATCTATTCCTTTCAGAAAATGAGTGTTTGCTGAGAGAGCAGGACAGAAAGCAGTGATGACATGGGTCTTTCAGGACTTTGGCTGTTCCTCCAGCTCACCTCCCAACAGGTTGGGATCCATTACTCCAGGCTCTGCACAAAACCACAACAGCAGACAGGAGGCTTCCAACACATACACATTAAGCTAACTCCAGAATGAGACACTAAGAAGCAGCTGCAACTGCATTTTCCTCTGACCACCCCCTTTAGAAAATGATATGCTTTACATCCACACAGAAATATAGCAGCTGATTCTAATCAAAAGATGCCTAAACCATTAACAGTTTCAGGTGTGTTTATTACCCCTCGAGGGGAATAATAGAGGAATCGGCAGCACTGGGCAAAGCTGGAAATGTAATCTTCTGGAAAAATGTCATGTTCAAGATAAAGTCACACTTCAGAAGACAGCTAATAGCTTTAGATTCACATATTCAAAGAGAATGTGGTAATTGTATGATAAAATATTAGCAAACCTCAAAAAATAGAAATAAAAATGCTAAGCATGTTAAGAGAATAGAAGATTGTGGCACCAACAGATTGGATTTTGATTTGCTTTTTAGTCACCCAAAAGTTATTACCTTTGAATGTGTTTTAAATTCAATCAACGTTCAAAATCATGCAGTAGAAGTCGAGTTGTAGCAGTGAAGAGTCACATACCTGTGTGCGTGGCTCCAGCAGGAATAGCTGTGCAACCTCAGGGAAGTCACTGTACATCTCTCTGCCTCATTTTTCTCATCCAGAAAGGAAGCTATGACCAGCACATAACTTATAAGATGCTTACGTGTAGTACCTGGTCCTTTTTTAAAAGCTCAGGTTCATGCATTTTGTAAAAGTATTAAAAACACCCAATACATACTTGTTATTCCTAGTGTAGTCCGCAAACCGACCAGCATCCACATCGCCTAAGCGCTCATTAGAAATGAGCAGACTCTCAGGCCATACTCCAAACTCACCTATTTAGAATCTGAATTACAACAAGATTCAGGTGATTCATATTGCGCTTAAAATGTAGATTTGGGGCTGGGCGTGGTGGCTCACGCCTGTAATCTCAGCACTTTGGGAAGCTGAGGTGGGCAGATCACCTGAGGTCAGGAGCACGAGACCAGCCTGGCCAACATGGTGAAACCCCGTCTCTACTAAAAATACAAAAAAAAATTAGCTGGGCATGGTGGCAGATGCCTGTAATCTCAGCTACTCAGGAGGCTGAGGCAGAAGACTCTCTTGAACCTGGGAGGCAGAGGTTGCGGTGAGCCGAGAGGGCACCATTGCACTCCAGCGTGGGCAACAAAAGCAAAACTCCGTCTCAAAAAAAAAAAAAAAAAAAAAAATTGCAGATTTTGGTTCAGCAGGTCTGGGAAGGGCCTGAGGTTCTGAATTTCTAATAAGCTCCCAGGCGATACTATGCCACTGCTCCAAGGACCACACTTTGGGTAGCAAGGGTTAAAAGAATGTCTGGCACATTGGAGGTGCTTAATATGACAGCCTACAGCTGTGATTCTTACACTGGATTCATCACACCACCTGGAGGGCTTGATAAACACAGATGGATAGGCCCTGCCCCTAAAGCTGCTGGTTCAGTAGGTCTGAAGGGGAACCAGTTTCACAATTTCTAACAAGTTCCCAAGTGATCCTGATTGATGCTCCTAGCCCAGGGACCACATTTTGAGAATCATTGGTCTACAGACTGGAGTGGAAAACAGTAAAACAAGATTAACTATGAAAGCATAAGGAAAAACAGGATAATAGCACAGTACGATTTTTAGTTACAAATAATCTACATGTTAAGAAACCTAGAAGGAAACGTACAAGGGAGATTGTTTTATGGAATTGGAACTATGGGTGAATTTGAGGGTATTCTATTTGCCAAATTTAATTGAAAGTAAAAGTCATTTTCTATTAAACCACTCCTTTCTTCATACGCTATTGCTCCAGATGCAGCAGCTCTCCTGAGCTCTGACCTGTCTCACTTATGTAATACAATGAGGCTACTGGCTTTTAGACATAAACAGGTTGATTCAGATTGAAAACAGGAGGAAATTAAGCATGAGAGAGTCAATGATGAAAACCGTAGGTATAAATCAACAAGTGGGTAAGCATATGAAAGGCTGCTTATCCTCAGAGATTCTGCAGGGTGGATGTGTCCATAGTATTCACTGGGATAATTTGTTTACTTGCTTTATTATTTATGTCCTATTGCATTCTGAAAAGGTTTTAAAATGTTTTAAAAATGCATCCTGGCTTTATCAACCTCAAGTTGGTGAACTTTTGAATATTAAGTTTCCATGGCACAGGATGTGCAGTACTAAGAGTCACCATCATTGCCCTTAGCAGTGGAGCTGTGGCCAGGCACTGTCCTTTGCCAAGAGGCAGCCATCTCCACTGAGCATGGATTGTACAAGGCCTGGCTCAGGTCCAGTCCCAAGGGCCCTAGCATTTCAATGCAAACTTCCTCTCAGATTTCAAAAGGCTCTAACACCCAGTAACTGCAATCCAGTTGATGCTCAGTAAAGGTTTGCTGTTCTTAAAGGGTAGCTATCCCATCTGCTGAAGAAAGAGCTGATGCCCCAGAATTGGGGGCCCAAACAAAAGCAAACGATAATAACCATCATCATCACTAAAAACAACCTACATTGGTATTGGAAGTCATTACAAGGAAACAAGGAAGAGAGATATTTATTGCAGTTATGCTTGGAAAAGTGACAGATTGTCAACAATTTAATGCCCAGCATTAAATCAATAGAATATTACATGGCCATTAAAAATTATGTCTGTGAAGACCAATGAATAATTATGGTATTAGCCGGCTGCGGTGGCTCATGTCTGTAATCCCAGCACTTTGGGAGGCTGAGGTGGGCGGATCACAAGGTCAGGAGATCGAGACCATCCTGGCTAACATGGTGAGACCCTGTCTCTACTAAAAATACAAAAAATTAGCAGGGCGTGGTGGTGGGCACCTATAGTCCCAGCTACTAGGGAGGCTGAGGTAGGAGAATCGCTTGAACCCAGGGGGCAGAGGTTGCAGTGAGCCGAGATTGTGCCACTGCACTCCAGCCTGGGTGACAGAGTGAGACTCCATCTCAAAAAATAATAATAACTATTATTATTATGGTATTATAACAAAAATATTTTCTAGGTTAAGTTTTTAACAAAGGCTACAGACTGCACCTAGAGCTTGATTACAGCTGTATTTTAAAAACGTCCTACCCAGGAACACCTGGAAGAAAACATTGCAAAATGTAGGCATTAGTCATGTTTGCAGCTCTTTCAAGTTTTGCTCATTTATCCAAAATTTTTGTTTAATAAGTATGCATTAAATTGATAATAAAAATGAGCCTTTTTAAAGATCATGGTTTTAAAAATGTTATTTTCATGCTGATAACATTAACAGGAAATAGGAAGATAAGAAATCATTACTCTATAATTACCATTATGCTAAAACATCTACATGTTTAAAAAATAGAAGTGCATTAACACTGATTGCTTCTTTTGGGACTCAGGGCAATTGGGAGAGGGGTAGGATCCTTTAGTTACCAAATTTATTCACTGTGGTTTGAGAATGAAATACAAAATATGAATGTATGAGTAGATTTGCAGCTCGTATGCACAAATTTCTCAAAGATGCACCTGAAATTTTGGGAGTTAATCTTTATTTAAAATAAAATAAACAACAGCTTGTACTTTGGCTTACTGCTCCTGTTGAGGTGTTCTCAGGCTGTATCCATGCCTCTCTGAACCACCCCGGTACTGGAGCCTGTGCTCCCACGTGAGGTAGCATGAACAGGGGTTCATTGGTTTTCTCACTTGGAAGTGAACCCAGCCAAGGAGTATGACTCACTCCTCAGAGCCTCAGGAATAGTCATAATGGCCGTGAACCAGAATCTTGTCCCCTAGAAGCTCCACTCCTATAGCTGTTGGCTAATGTGTCTTTGTGCCCATCAGCTCTGTAACATACAAACTTCATGGAACCATAAGTGACCCCATATTTGGGGCTTAGGATAGGTACATGCAGAGAACAGAAAATATCATTGTTTTAAACATTTAAGCCAAAGTAGTGTTACATACTTCATCAGTCAAGGTTGATGGTGAATCTTTGGAGGGCCTTACTCAAAAACAAAAGTTTCATCCTGAGCATTGAGGCCCTAGGAATTTTGCAAGCAGACTTAGGAAAATTGAACTCGTTCATGTTGCAAGGCCCACAGAGATGCGAAAACCTGCTCATGCCAGTCCACAAATAACTTCCTCTAATAGTTCCCATTACCACACAGCAAACCATTCACTGAAAATATGCAGGACAATGCAGAAATTCATTAACTAATTCATTCACCCATCAAATATTCCTTGAGTCCCTTCTGTGTGCAGACGCCAGGTGCTAGAAATAAAGTGGTGCTTAAAACACGGTAGCTGCCTTAAAGCAGTGCAAGATCTAGATTCAGAGACAGAAAAGGTAGTTTCAGTGGAGTGTCACAAGGCCTTCCATGAGGACAACATAAGAGTTAAGGAAGGACAGAGGGCTTGCTGGAGGACGTGGTGCTTCAGCTGAGAGGGGAAGCCCGAATAGATTTTAACCTGACAAAAGAGAGTAAGAGTGGGGAAGTAAAGAGGGGAAGAATTTTCTAGGAGGAAGAGGAGCAGAGTCAAAGCCTGAGAAGAAAGCGAACATGATGGGTGCTCAGCATTGCAGCATTGCAGCAAAGTAGGGTGCAAGAGCAGTGTCAAGAGATGACTCATAAAAGACTTGATAAGCTGTGTTGCCCTGGTAGCACATTTCAAAGCTTCCTGCCTCCCCTACCTACTGGGGATGAGAAAGGGAGCTGATGTTGACAAAGCCCAGGACAAAATTGGGCCAGCATAATTGGTATGGAGCTTCCCCTGTAAATGCAATGAGCTTGAGAATTCCAGCCTGTTGGTGCATTCCCTTTGCTGGACTATTTGTGTTCCCTTCATTGGCCTCTTCCTTGGAATTTGCTGTCTTCTATCACTTTCTTATCAGAGCATCTGGTGTCTAAGGGGTGCTTAGAGCTGTCTTTTATTCCAGATGGGCCCTACCCTGTGGAGGCTAAGTGGCGACTGCACTGGAGCCCAAGGAAAAGGAGGCAACCTCCAGAGCCTGATATCTACCTGGTCTCTGCTTAGGATCTTTTGGCTGGTGGCAATGATTTCACACGATAAGCACAAATTTCTGTTCACTGGGTAACATATAAACTGGACACAGAAGAGGCAGCTAAGGGTGTCAACATACCAAAGGACAGGTTGTATGGAATTTGAATGTATAAAAGTTGAGGGGTTGCTTAGATCTTTCTTGGAGAGTGGGTATGACAATGATATCATATTAGGATCTGGCACAAAGTAGGTGCTCAGTAAATGCACGCTTTCTTTCCTGCCCTTCACGGCTAGCTGAGCTCTAAAGTTCACAAAAACTTAGCCAAATTAACAAGTCAGCTGTGACAATCAGTTGCAAGACACAAAACGGGCCCTAAAGAGGATAACAGGTTGGAAACATTTTAGGGGAAAAAACAGATCATTGCACCCTAAACACACATTTAGGACCTACACTTTCTCAGGCATTGCACAAGGGATTGTGAACCAGGTGAGTAGTTTGCCCTTGGGAAGCTATCGGTCTTATGGTGAGCCAAGTCCACACAAAGGATACTACTATTTGACATCCATGCACATAAAGAGCCAAGAGATGGGATGACTTGGAGAGGCATCCTCTCTCTCCCAGCTGGGAAAGGTATGGAAGGGTTTGTGGAGGAGGGGACATTTGAGGAGGGAGAGGTAGGATTTGGATTCTAGGGCATAGTATCACTGGAATAGCTTCCAGGGCAAAGGGAATAGAATGAGTCAAGGCAGACATGAAGGAAACATGGGGAAGAGCAAGCAGTTCAGTTGTTATAGCACATGAGATATGCCAGATGTCAGAACCAGGGGAAGGCAGGTTGGCAAGTCCTATTGGGATTAGATGGCGGCAGGTCTAGAGGGCCAGCCTTCACGCTTACTCCAGGAATCCATCCTGCTCTGGCTGGAGCACCCCAAGGACACTGTGGCAGGACTGGATGTAGTGGATGTACATGGCTGAAGATTAATGCTTGTGACCACCGGCTCTGCACATGTTTGCTGCATAACGATGGAGCACCAAGCCAGGCTTCTTCCTACCAACTGCACTGAAGGAGCAGTTGCACTATTCCCAGCTCTGATAACTGCCTGCCTGGCCCCTTTTCCCTTTATCACATTCCAGAAAACTGCTGTCGCACTCTCTAGGGTCAACCTGTCCCAGGCAATGTGGTCAAAAGACACAATCAAGACCCAGGACACAGAACTGCAAGCAGACCTGCAGCAGAGCATGCCTGGGGTGATTAATTACAAGAGGCAGCTGCATCCCTGACAGCTGCTTGGCAGACTCGGGGTCACAGCTGTGCAAAAGTAGCACCCGCTTTGCTTCAAGAACTTCTTCATGCCCGTCAAGCAGCCTTTTACAAGAAGACAGCAGAGTACCTAAATATGTGCCTCCCTTGAACAAGCCACGTTCCATGTATTAATCTTGCCAAAGGACTTTTTATTCCAGCATGTTTCCACATCTCAATTTTTACTGCTCTTACATCCTAACTAGCCTGTGGCCAACAGCTGTCATATTCATCCATTTAGATAACACTCAGGTGTTTCCTCTTCTTCCTTAGCCTGGAACATTCCTGATTGATGGTCATTATATTTGCCCTCTTTCAATCCTCTTCACATCTGTATTCCACATGGTAAGAGGAAGGCCCTCCTACCAGGGGTGGTGATTGACAATTAAAATTACAAGATATATTTCCAACTGAATGCCTTGTTAAACAGATATAAGAAACCTCAAATAAAATGACATGCTGCTGATAAAAAACCATTGGCCCCAAAGGGATGATCCCAGGGAGAAACATACATTCCTGGCTAACACGGTGAAACCCCATCTCTACTAAAAATACAGAAAATTAGCCAGGCGTGGTGGCAGGCACCTGTAGTCCCAGCTACTTGGGAAGCTGAGGCAGGAGAATGGCGTGAACCCGGGAGGCAGAGCTTGCAGTGAGCCGAGATTGCACCACCGCACTCCAGCCTGGGCGACAGAGCAAGACTCCGTCTCAAAAAAAACAAAAACAAAAACAAAAACAAAACAAAATATTCCGTGACCAAATCTTCAACATAAGCAATAAGGAGGCACCTGCTTTAAAAATTACCTCATGAAATCCAACAGCAAGTGGCGCGTTAAAGAAAGTCAGCATTATTATCATTGGCAGATTAAACTGTGCTCACAAAAGACTCAAAGATGATATAAAAAGGCCTTCACTGCTAAAGACGTTTTCACTTCAAAGTGCATTGTCTAAAAGATTAGAACATTTCTTTTTCATAGAAACAATGATGGTGAAGGTCCCAGGCTATTCAATAAAATTTTGTTAATCCACAATTATAATGAAGAACAAAATTGCCAAGCCACACCACTTCCTATTCTCCAACACATTCTGCTCCCCCATCTGGGTGCCCTTTGCTTGTGTATACCTGTCAAATCATACCTAATTATGGAGACATGGAACAGGTACCTCCTCCTCCAGGAAGCCTTCCTTACAACCTCAGACAAAAGAAAGCCCTCTCCATTGCATGTTTCTGGAGTCCTCTCCTTTATCATTTTCTATAGCAGTTCTTACACTGTGTGTTATACAGGCATCTTATTTGTCCTCTTCAGCTGGGAGTTCCTTGTGGGAAGAGATTATATCTTAATAATCTTGGACATCCTACAGCCTCAATGATGATGTCTTAAGAAGGCTAGCTCTTTCATAAAAGTGTTTAAATTGAAAAACAAATGGCTGCTGTTAAACCAAACAGAATAATGAAGACTAAATGGAACTTTAAAAAAGTGACTGATCATGCCTGATCTATAGTTAGGTGCACAGGAAAGGCTAATTGTAAACTGAAAAACAACAAAGAATTTTTTTAACACAGCATTCCATTGTATGTTTATGCTATACTTTATTACATTAACCTTTAATTATTGAACGTATCCAGCATTTTTTTTCATTCATGAAGAATCCTGCAATGAACATAAATGTACTATCAATTCTGTGAATGAGTATTATTTTAGAATAAATTATTGGAAGACATAAATGGGCATATGCACTGTTAAGAGTTTATGCAAATTGATACTTCTAAATGGAAATTCTTTTAAAGTTCCACCAATAGGTATAAGTTTTGCTGTTGTTTTCTGGTAGATTATTTGGCCCCAGTTAGGGACATTTTTTAAATCCACAGTTTGTTAATAGTTTGCTCTTGAATGGGTGCTGAATCATATCTAGGGCTTTATCCAGGGCAGATAAAGCACCTGCTCTGGATGTTCTTCTCGGTTCAACCCTCAAATCCACACTGTACACCTTTTCTAACCCGCTCTGTGTGAGAAGGGTGGCTTCTTTGCCCTCTGGCTATTGGTTGGGGTCAGCCAATGGGAAGGACCTTCAGGAAATCTAAAGGGGTATGGGTGGGGGAAGAGGGAGAAATTCAGCAAATAATGCTTTCCCGGCATCCTCCTTAGTAACTCATCAGTAGCTTCATTTCTCTACCAAAGACCACAGATTCTACTAGATGTTTCCACACCACCATTTCTGAAAACCATCCCTCTCCTTGCCTTTCAGGCCTTGGGGGTCAGGGGATGTGCAGGTGGAAGCTCCCTACTTTTCCTGGGCCTGGGATGCTTCACCATGTCTTATTGGGTTCCCTTAACCCAACTGCACCTCTGCAAAGGGTTCCTTTGTTAGACTCTCCCCATTCACCCTTCTGAAATTTCCATCTATTTTTTGACAAGATTAGACTAACATTGTAATTGGTAACAGGAGTAGCTCCAGGAGCAGAGTGGAAGCCCTTAACCATGAGCAACAACATAGACACAATTTCTAAAATGAGCAGGGGTGTCTTTTGTGGCAATGGAAGTATTTTGACCCGCAGCATCTATGACTAATTGAATTGTAGGGTCCCTAGAAATGAAATCGATGGGTAGACTTACTCAAGTGTACTTGACTCATGTGGAAAGAAACTTTCTGGTTCTGGTGAGCAGAATCCTAATACAATGAATCCTAATACATGGAATCACTGTAATGGGATTCCATGGCCTCCTGCCCACTTTCCAGACCTAGGCCCGTTCACAGAACCAGAGTAGGCTGGATTCTTTGAGGAAGAAACTCTATAGTGCGACCACATGTATACAGTGTGCATCTACCTCCAGGCCTTCCTCAGAGGGCCCTGCATTTATTTCCAGGGTGACTATGCACTAAGGAAAAAGAAATATCCAGACTTTCCAAGGGCTATAAGAGTCATCTCTGAGCAGATGTCAAGCCCTAGAAATTGAATTAATTTCTCAGTGGGTCTGGTGGGACCCACCATGACTTATTTGTCCAGTTCCAGCATGTAGAAGGCCATCATCAAAGATCTGAGAAAGACAGGGGTGCTGGGTCTTACCATAGTGGCCATTTATTTAGCTTGTTGGGCCTGTACAAAACTCAGATAAGTCTGGAGAATAACTGTACATTATCACATACTTAATCAGGTGAGGATGACAACTGTAGCTTTGGTTCCAGATGTGGTAATTTACTGAGAAAATCAGTACAGCCACTGGCTACAGATATGCAACTATTAACATAGCAAATGCCATTTCTTCGATTTCTGTTGAAAAAGATAACCAGAAGAGATTTGTCTCCACATGTTTTCCCTTGAGACCATGATAACTCCCCTGCTTCTTTGTCATAATATAATGCACAGGGATCTCGATTATTTTGATATCCCATAGAACATCACGTGTGGGCACTCCCTCAGTGACAGTGTGCTCATTGTACATGGTAAGGAAAACTTCCCATCATGAACTGGGTAGCATCTGAGTCACCAGATCATAGAGGTGGGCACAGCACCTGTAGTTACATGGAAAAGATCTAAATGAGACTGACTCAAACAAGTACAGAAGGTACAAGTAAATGGCATCAGCACGTAGCTCTCTCCCTCAAGGTGTCTCTTCCTTATGCTTCACTACTTCTCCCTCTACCGACACTGATGGCCTCATAGGGAATTCCTGCTCACCAGTCTCCAGTTTATGGAGGGGTTTTCAGGGTGTAAAATCCACTAGGAGTGGCCTTCAAAGAGTGGTGAAGGGAAATCCTCATTTGGGCAGACTTTGGGTAGTACAGTCAGATGGCTGCCTATTTCACCTGGAAGAGAAGAGCAGGAGTAAGGCTCAACATTATGTCATTGGCAGAGGTTAACAGGTAAGTGACTGGCTAGAAACTTGGAAAGACCAATACTGGAAAATTGGTGATAGGGAAGCCTGGGCTAGAGATGTATGGGTGGGTCTCTCAGAATGAGCACAGAGAAGACAATCATTTCTTACAAAAATGCCCACCAGAGGGCATCCACTCCAGTGCCAGCTCTCAGTAATGACTAAGTGTGGATGCCAGTTAGCCTCTTTCCCCAGCCACCCCAGTGCTTGCTCAGGCTCTTATCCCAAGTGGCCCTGAAGGCATGACTGGGGTCAGGAAGCCTGGACTTTCCCCAGCGAGGCTTATTTGGTTCCCGACACCACTGAGTTCCCTATGAGCCAATGGCAAGTATGGCCCTAATCCCTGAGTATACCAAGCAGCCACATAGGACACATTGATTCCATTGCTCCTTTCATCATGGAGGGGGCAACAAATTTGGCCTCACCAGGATAAATGCCTATTCTGTTAATAGACTTACTTTTCTTGCCTATTGTGCTTCCACGTGCCTCATGATTGGTGTCTTATCGGCTGCCACGTTACCCCAAACAACATAGTCTCCAGCAAAGCAGTTGTTCTATAGCAAAAGAAGTATAGCCTTGACGGGGCACGGTGGCTCACACCTGTAATCCCAGCACTTTGGGAGGCTGAGGCGGGCGGATCACGAGGTCAGGAGATCGAGACCATCCTGGCTAACACGTGAAACCCTGTCTCTACTAAAAATGAAAAAAAAAAATTAGCCGGGCGTGGTGGCAGGTGCCTGTAGTCCCAGTACTTGGGAGGCTGAAGCAGGAGAATGGCATGAACCCGGGAGGCGGAGCTTGCGGTGAACCCAAGTCGCATCACTGAACTCCAGCCTGGGCGACAGAGTGAGACTCTGTCTCAAAAAAAAAAAAAAAAAAAAAAAAAAAAAAAAAAAAAGTATAGCCTTGAGATTTACAATGTGCTCCATCACCTAGAAGCAACTGCCTTAATAAAATGGCAAAGGTTTGATTACAAGAACCGGGGGGAAACAACATTCTGCAAGGTTGGGGAGCTACCCTACAGGACGTAGTAGATGCCTTTAATTAGCAGCCAATACGCAGAGCCACTACAATAGCCAGAATGCATGAGTCTGGGAGGCAAAGTGTGGATGTGGGAGTTGTCTCTCTCCCTATTTTACCAAACAATTCACTGAAGAATTGCTTTCCCTTGTTATGACCTTGAGTTTGATGGGGTTGGAGTGTCTGGTGCCTAAGGTAAGAAAACTCCCGCTAGAGATCACAGTGATATATCAATAAAATTATAGCTTGACACTGAACCCCAACCACATTATTTCTCATACCACCAAACTAACAGGCGGAGGAGCCACTCTACTGACTGGGGTAATTAATCCCAATGGCTACAGGGAAACTGGGTTGCTGTCGTGCAATAGAAGCAAGTGAGACTGTCTGGTAGACAACGGTTCACCGTATTGTTGGAAAATTGCAGAAATCCAGTAAAGACAGGACCACCCAGAGCTTGGATCCTGTGGAAATGAAGGCTGGCATCGTTTCACCAGGAAGGAAACTCATTCATCAGAGTTGCTGGCAGAAGGTAAGGGGAACAGGAAAAAGGTGGTGAAAAGTAGAGCTAGGATAATCAGCTTAGGCTTTTGACCAGTTACAGGAGCAAGTACTGTATTAGCTGCTGTGACTTACGTTCCAAAATTGTTTCCTGCCCTCCACCTTTTGGGCCTGAACTTACACTAAAAAAAAAAACAGGCGAGGTTTCACATGGTGATACTATTGAAGTCATATTAGCTCAGATAATTTCTTTAATTTTCTCTTCTTCATCTTCTTCTGTTTCTCCTCCTGGAACTTCTATTCTACTGACTGAGTCCTAGCTCTATTCTTGATTTTATCTTTTGATTATTATGGCTCTATTTATTGTTTTTATCTTTTATCTCTATTAATCGCTTGATTAATTTATCTTTTCATTTGTAATTCTCATCTCTGACTTTTGGTTTTGCATTCCAAGAGAATAACATTAGTTGGTCTGATTTCTAAGACTTTTTCTGAAGTATCCATTGTGATATTTAGGCTATTTTTTCTCTTGGAAATTATGTGTTTTTCCAAGATCTGTTTTTTCTTAGCATTGCCCTTTCCCATGGCTGTCTGCTCCTATTTTATAAACATGATCTCTTTCCCAATCTCACTGCAAATATGAATTCAATGTGTTTGAATTCCTGTTTTCTGGCACTCTGCTTGATTCACCTCTTCAAGCTGCTAATTTTTGTTCATTTTTATGAAGAAAAGTTGAGATCAGTGGTTTGAGGAGTAACATATCATAGTCACTTGGAAAACGTTTTTTCAAAATACATATACCCAGTTTCCCTTTTTTTCTTCCAGTGCCCTATTTCCCCACTCCCAATAAAAGTATAACAATCTCCAGTAAAAGGTGTCTAGATAAAGATATTAATAAAAAACATAATCTATCTAGATAATTCTGATATGCTTCCTTCCTCCACATGGAGAATCAGCAGGCTAGTGTGCACGGCACACTTAAATGATGTAAACTCTGGGAACTCAGGCCATTATTTGATTAACATGTTGGTTTACTGTGATAGTAGGTATGTAGGTGCTCTGTGTGTTGGCAGTGGTAGCTCATAAGATAAACTTCCTTCCAGGGACAGCATGTCAGGAATGTTGTTGGAGTCTTAGAACAACCTGGTTATTCCCCAGTCTCTCTTTCTTTGTAGCATTAACTAAAAGGGCCACATATCTCAAACACTGGAGCCCCAAGATGGTAGAGCACAATCAGTTGAGAATCCATAGTGACTGCTGATCCCTATGAATCATAAGCTTTTGCTGTGTTAAAACACCAAGACTATGAAATTCTTGTTTTAACACAGAATAACTTAGTGCATTCTGATTATTTTGTATCTTGAGTGTTGTTTTCCACATGATACATCAGAATTTTCCTATACCCTTAAAGACTATACAAGAATGAGACTTTGAATGGCTCCACAATATTTCATCGTAAGTTTATGTACCGTAAATTTACTGACCTAATCCTCTATTGTTGAACATTTGGTTGAAAACAGTTTTAGAAACTATAAACAATATTGTAACAAACTCCATTGTGTTTGGCATTCGTTCATTGTCAAAATTTCACTAGTGCTACTCACATGATTAGAAATGATTACATACTGCTACAAATAACAAAATATTAGTGTACCATAGATTTAAGAACTATAATGTTTTTATTTGAAGATGACATGATTGTTTACATGGAAAATTCTTGAGAATCTACAAAACAAGTAAAACTAATACATTTATTTAACAAGATCAGACGATGTGAAATATGCATGCAAAAATCAATTGTATTTTATGTACTAGTGGCAAACAGTTGAAAATGGAATTAAATAAAAACAATTAAACAGAGAATACCATAAAAAAATAAAAATTTTAGGATTTAATTTGTAAATACATGCAATATCTCTACATTGAAAATTATGAAACATAACTGAGAGAAATAAAAAATAGCTAAATAAATAAAGAAACATACCATTTTCCTGGATCAAATACTCAACATTTTTAATATGGCAGTTCTCTCCAAAGTGATATATAGATTCAACTAATCACAAGCATAATCTTACCTGGGTTTTTATAGAAATTGACAAGTTGATTCTAAAATTTATATGGTAATTCTTGCCTCCCTGACAGTAGCTCAGCCTCCAGGACTCTCTTCCAGCATGGCTGAAGACACCTCTTCACATAAGATGGTGACAACAAATCACAGGCGCAGTCTCACCAAATTCACAGATCAGTTGAAAATCCTCATCAATACCTTCAATCAAAAACCTTACCCAGGTTATGCTACCAAACAAAAACTTGCTTTAGAAATCAATACAGAAGAGTCCAGAACCCAGATTTGGTTTCAGAATCGAAGAGCTGGATTCCAGAAAAGACCAGAACCTGGGACTTTAGAATCAAGTCAGAGCCATGGGCAAGATCGACCTGACGCAGAGTTTCAAAGTAGAGAAGCCAGATGGTGTTGTACCACCTACAGCGCCTCTCAATTAAGCACTCTCATCAAGGCATCTATGAAAAACCCATACCCTGCGATTGATTCCAGAGAACAAGTTGCTGAAGAAATTGGTGTTCCAGAGTTAAGAGTCCAAATCTGGTTCCAAAACTGAAGATCTAGATTTCATCTCCAGAGAAACAGGGAACCTGTTGTGTCCTTAGAACAAGAAGACCAGGGGCAAGATTTCTGAGGGACATCAAGGTACAGAAGATACACAAAATGGCACCAACCTCACTAGCAATTCTCATTTCTCTAGAGCCAGAAGATGGTGAACACAGTCAAGTTCAGCGTATTTGATATTATCAACTTGGGCCCCAAATCTCTCTCACAGTCTTCCTGGGAGTCTATCCTTCTGCTGAAACTGCAAGCTAAGCCCTCTGAAGATGGTAAAGGACACGGCCAGGTGCGGTGGCTCATGCTTGTAATCCCAGCACTTTGGGACACCGAGGCAGAAAGACTGCCTGAGCCCAGGAGTTCAAAACCAGCCTGGGCAGCATAGCAAGACCCTGTCTCTATTATAAAAAATGAAATAAAATAAATAAAAAGGACTGTAGGAGGCAGAGACAGGTACAGGAGGCACCACACTACCCTATTGACACAGCCTGGATCCAGAGTTCAGCGGACCTTGAGACAATGAAAATAAACTTAGTAATAATCAAAATAAATAAATAAAAATAAAATGAATATGGTAATTCAAAAGACTTAAATATCAAAGTCAATCTTGAAAAAGAAGAGAAAAGTTAGAAGACAAACAATCTAAATCAAAACTTACTATAATGCTATAGTGATCAACAAACTCGTCCTGGTATGAAGATCAACAAATAGATCAACAGAACAGACTGGAGTTCAGAAATAGGCCTATAGTTACAGAACGTGATTTTTACAAAAGTGTCAAATCTTTTCAACTAATAGGGTTGGAGTAACTAAAATCCATATGGAAAACAACAAACCTTGACCCCTTACCTCATACCACACTCAAACACTAATTCAAGATAAATCAGAGACCTAATTATGAAAGGTAAAATTATAGGGCTTCTTGGAGAAATCACAGAACATCTTTGCAAGCTGGGGGTAGGCAGAGTTTCTTTAGCAGGTTACAGAAAGCAGTGACCATAAATGGGAAAATTTTTATAAATTAGACTATCAAAATTAAATACTTTTGATTAAAAGACATCATGAAGAAAATATATACTAGACTACAGATAGGAAAACAATATTTACTAAAAACAACTCAATACAAACTCAATAATAAAAGCCAAACAATCGAATCAATAACTGGAGGAAAAAAAAAAAACATGTGAATAAGAAGATATGTGCATGGCCAATAAACATGGAAAAAGGTTCTGAAAAGCATTTGCTATTGAAAATGCAAATTTAAACCACAATAGGACACCAATCAACACTCATTAGCATGGATAAAATTAAAACGAGTAACATCAAATGGTGGGAAAGGTGTGGAGCAACTGAAATCTGTGTACGTTGTTGGTAGAAACGTAAAGTGGTGTGACCACTCTGAAAAATATCTGCTCATTTCTTTATTTTTTTAGATTTTATTCTTATTTTTTAGATGGAGTCTCGCTCTTGTCGCCCAGGCTGGAGTGCAGTGGAGCGATCTCGGCTCACTGCAGCCTCCGCCTCTCAGGTTCAAGCGATTCTCCCTCCTCAGCCTCCCAGGTATCTGGGATTACAGGCGGGTGCCACCACACCCTGCTAATTTTTGTATTTTTAGTAGAGACAGGGTTTCACCATGTTGGCCAGGCTGGTCTTCAGCTCCTGACGTCAGGTGATGCTGGGATTACAGGTGTGAGCCACTGTGCCTGGCCTGATCGTTTCTTTAATAACTAAGCATATATGTGTCAAGTTGGCTAGGCCATGGTACCCAGATACGTGGTCAAACACCAATTTAGATATTGCTGTGAAGTTATTTTTTGGAGGAGATTAACATTTCAATCAGTAGACTGTGAGTAAGGCAGATGACCCTCTGTAATGTGGATGGGCCTCATTCAATCTGTTGAAGGCCTTAAGAGAAACGACTGATGTCCCCCAAACAGAGGAAAGCCTCCAGATTGTCTTTGGATTTGGGCTACACCTTTAATATTTCCCTGGCCAACCCTGCTGGCCTACCCTGCAGATATTAAACTTGCCAACCCCACAGTCATGTGAAGCAATTCCTTAAAATAAACACACACTCTCTCTCTCTCTCTCACTCTCTCTCCTCACACATACACTCACACATACACACACACACACACACACACACACATTGATTCTGTCTTTAGAAAACCCTGACAAATACACTATTACTTGACCCAGCAATTCTATACAAGAAAATGAAGTCAAATGTCCCTAAAACTAATTGTACAAGACTGTTCATGTGGGTTTATTCACAATAGGCAGAAACTGGAAACAGATCAGGTGACCACTGATAGCAGAATGGATAAACAAACCATATTATATTCATACAGTGGAATACTGCTTAGCAGCAGAAAGCCATGAACTACTGATAAATACAACAACATGGCTTAATCGCAAAAACATTTTATCTGAGTGAAAAAGCCTTACACAAAAGAGTATTTACGATGTGATTCCATTTATCTAAAGGACAGGGAAAACTAATCAATGATGAAAAAGGAAATCAGAATAGCAGTTGCCTCTGGGGATGGGATGGAGGCCGGGGCTTACTGGAAACAGGAATGAAGGAGCTTTCTGGGGTAAGGGTATTGTTCCATGTGTTAATGGAGGATGGGGTATACAGGTGCATGCATCTTTCAAAGCTCATCAAATAGTACAGTAAATATATCATTTCATTTTAGGCAAATTTTATCTTAAAGAAAAAAGAAATATAACTAGATATTAAACTCTAGGTAGCAGTATACATGGTGAAGTGTTTAGGGGTGAAATATGCTGATGTTTGAATCTCACTTTGAAATGCACTAAAAATAAGAGAAATTAATGGATAGAGAGATGGATAGGTATATCAGAATAAGTGTAGAGAGATGTTAATTGTAGAAACCAGATGGCAGGTGTTTGCTATACAGTTATTTCCAGTTTCCTACATGTTTGAAATTTCTCCTAATAACATGTTGGAAAAAAAGAGAAGTTTATTTCTCTTCAAGAAATAAAGATCCAGAAGCAGGCAATCCTGGACTTAGATGGCAACTCCATCATGACTAGCAATTCAGCCTCCTTCAGTTTTCTTCTACTTTCCTTAGCATGCCACCTCATAGCTGGATCTCTCAGCAACTATTCCACTCTGCAGCCAGCAAGACACTCACAAGCAATTCTTTCCTGTCTCTCCTGCCTCATCATTATTTCTCTCTCTACTGGATTGCTGTCATCAGCATACAAAACTGTAGTTATTTTTCTCATCTGAAAAAGATTCTTCTCTTGGCCAGGCATGGTGGTTCATGCCTGTAATCTCAGCACTTTGGGAGGTTGAAGCAGGAGGATCACCTGAGGCCAGGAGTTCGAGACCAGTGCGGCCAACATGGCAAAACTCTGTCTCAACTATAAATATAAAAATTAGCTGGGTGTGGTGGTGCATACCTGTAATCCCAGCTACTCAGGAGGCTGAGGCAGGAGAATCACTTGAACCCCAGGAGGTCACAGTGAGACGAGATTGTGCCACTGAACTCCAGTCTGGGCAACAGAGCAAGACTCCATCTCTCTCTCTCTCTATATATATGTATATATATTCTATATATATGTGTATATATATGTGTATATATTCTATATATGTATATATATTCTATATATGTGTATATATGTATATATATTCTATGTATGTGTATATATACACATATATATGTATATATATTCTATGTATGTGTATATATACACATATATATGTATATGTATTCTATGTATGTGTATATATACACATATATGTATATGTATTCTATGTATGTGTATATATACACATATATATGTATATATATTCTATGTATGTGTATATATACACATATATGTATATATATACACATATATATGTATATATATTCTATGTATGTGTATATATACACATATATGTATATATATTCTATGTATGTGTATATATACACATATATATGTATATATATTCTATGTATGTGTATATATACACATGTATATGTATACCCAACTTCCTCTTCTTTTAGCTGCTGTCCTGTTTCTTTGCCCTCCTCTACGCAAAAAAAAAAAAAAAAAAATCCTCAAAAAAATAAAGATGCTGCCCGTGTGTGATTCCGTCCTGCGCAGCTGTTCTCTTGAGCAGTGGTTGTTTATATCCATCCACCTTCTCTCCCATCTAAGTGCGTGCCGCCACCTGATGGAAGATTCGATGGGCATGTAGGTGGACATGAGCCCCCTGAGGCCCCAGAACTATCTTTTCGGTTGTGAACTAAAGGCCTACAAAGATTACCACTTTAAGGTGGATAATGATGAAAATGAACACCAGTTATTTTTAAGAACAGTCAGTTTAGGGGCGGGTGCAAAGGACGAATTGGACATTGTTGAAGCAGAGGCAATGAATTACGAAGGCAGTCCAATTAAAGTAACACTGGCAACTTTGAAAATGTCTGTACAGCCAACGGTTTCCCTTGGGGACTCTGAAATAACACCACCAGTGATCTCACGGTTGAAGTGTGGTTCAGGGCCAGTGCATATTAGTGGGCAGCACTTAGTAGCTGTGGAGGAAGATGCAGAGTCAGAAGATGAAGAGGAGGAGGATGTGAGACTCTTAAGTATATCTGGAAAGCGGTCTGCCACTGGAGGTGGTAGCAAGGTTCCACAGAAACAAGTAAAACTTGCTGCTGATGAAGATGATGGTGATGATAAAGACGATGATGGTGATGATGATTTTGATGATGAGGAAACTGAAGGAAAAGCACCAGTGAAGAAATCTATACAAGATACTCCAGCCAAAAAATGCACAAAAGTCAAATCAGAATAGAAAAGACAAAACCATCATTAACACCAAGAACAAAAGGACGAGAATTTTTCAAAAAACAGGAAAAAGCTCCTAAAACACCAAAAGGACCTAGTTCTGTAGAAGACATTAAAGCAAAAATGCAAGCAAATGTAGAAAAAGGTCTTTCTTTTCCCAAAGTGGAAGCCAAGTTCTTCAATTATGTGAAGAATTGCTTCCGGAGGATTTACCAGGAGGCTATCCAAGATCTCTGGCAGTGGAGGAAGTCTCTTTAAGAAAATAGTTTAACAGTCCCCACTGTGTGATGTTCCCCTTCCTGTGTCCATGTGTTCTCATTGTTGTGGGGTGGGGGGAGGGGGGAGGGATAGCATTAGGAGACATACCTAATGCTAAATGACGAGTTAATGGGTGCAGCACACCATCATGGCACATGTATACACATGTAACAAACCTGCACGTTGTGCACATGTACCCTAGAACTTAAAGTATAATAATAATTTAAAAAAAGAAAAATAGTTTAAACAATTTGTCAAAAATTTTCTGTCTTATTTCATTTCTGCAACAGTTGATATCTGGCTGTCCTTTTTATAATGCAGAGTGAGAACTTTCCCTACCGTGTTTGATAAATGCTGTCTAGGTTCCATTGCCAAGAATGTGTTGTCCAAAATACCTGTTTAGTTTTTAAAGATGGAACTCCACTCTTTGCTTGGTTTTTTAAGTACGTATGGAATGTTATGATAGGATATAGTAATAGCGGTGGTCAGACATGGAAATGGTGGGGAGATAAAATTATACATGTGAAATAAAACTCAGTATTTTAATAAAGTTAAAAATAAAAATAAAGACGCCTATGTTTGTTATTTCTGGTTCAATATTCTGTGGTCAGCCCTTGGGGTTCATCTTGCTTGCTGCATCTGCAATACTCAGTGCAGCACATTGATCACTGTTTCCTCCATAATACAGCTTCCTAGACACCAAAGTCTTGACTTTCTTCCCACTTCCCTGTTTCCCTCGCAGTGCTTTCTCAGTCTTCTTTGTAATTTACCCCTTTTCCTGGACATCTCAATGTTGGAGTGCCCCAAGGCTCAGTTCTTGGACCTTGTCCTTTCTCCTTCCCATCCAGTTCCAAGAACTTAATACCACCCTCTTGCTTATGACTATCAAAATTCCATCTCCAGTTCAACCTCTCCCCCAAAGTCCAGACTCATAGATCCAACTGTTACTATCAGATATTAACTTGCACATCTAATAGATATATTACACACGACATGTCTACAACCAAATTCCTGGTCCTTCCCTCAAAGCCTGTTTTAACCTCAGCTTCCACTATTTTCATGATAGCAGCTCCATCTTCCAGGTACTCAGGCCAAAAATTGTGTCATCCTCTTTTCTCTCCTTTGTTCATACCCAGTAGTCAATTCAGCAGGAAACCAAGCTGATTTTACCTTCAAGATATACCCAGGACCCGATCATTTCCCACTGCCTCCTGGCTGCTCCCCTGGCTCAGGTTACTACGATAGCCTTCTAACTGGTTCTGGTTTCTGCCTTTGACCCCGCAACATTCTATTTGTAACAGAGCGACTTAACTAATTCTTTTAAAATGTTAAGTCAAATGACATCAATCCTCTGCCCAGAACTCTATGTGGCTCCCCATTTCTCTCAGAGTGAAATATGTTGTTCGGTAGCCTACAAGGCTCTGTGTGGTCTGGCCCCCTCATTTCCTCTGGACCTCACTTACCCCCTGGTCTACTGACTCCAGCCACAGTGGCCTCCTGCCACTCCCGGGATGGTGCCAAGCATGCTCCAGCATTGGGGTCTTTCACTGGCTATTCCTTCTGCCTGGTACACTCTTCCAGATATCTCCCCATTCAATGCCCTCTCCTACTTCAAGTCTCTGCTCAGACATCACCTTCTAGATGATTCTCAGCCTCACCATTCTGGGCAATCTTGAAACTCCTCCCCACTCCCACCCTGGGGACTTCTGATCCTTCCTACCATGCTCTGTATGTTTCTTTCTTCTGTTGTGCATATCCCTTCAAACATGCAATTAATGTATTTATTTATTATATTCACACCTAGAGTCTGTCTCTTGCACTACAAGTTGAATTCCAGAAGGAGAAGGATTTTGCTTTTTCGCTTATGTAGATGCCAAGCACTTGAAACGGTGCTAATACAGAGACCAATATATGCTCGTTCAATAAATAAATGAATAAATGAAGCACACAGAACTGCATGGTCAAACCTCCTTAAACCCCTTAACCTCCTACGTCTTATACTTTTATGATTTAACCCAATACATTTCTTTCCTCCACTAAGAATAGATTTTTGTTCTTCTGATCAACACTACACCACCCAGTGAAGGGCCTTTTAATTTATTTACCCAACCAGCCTTCAAATGTAATTAGGACCTATTAGATGAAGAGGTGGACTTGTTTAAAAAAGCAGCACAGCATGAGCAGTCCATTCTTAAATCAGAGGCCTGTAAGCAGTAGGCGTTACAGTCAGGAATACAAAAACCAAAAATGAAACAGTTGTTGCTCAAATACCTATTAAAGATCCCCAGGGTGACCTTTATGTAGAACAAAAACAAAACTGAAACTAAACAAAAACCAACAGCCATTAAAAAAAATAGGTCACCTCTCCTAATTCTTGCTCAGCTTCTAAAGAATTAGATTCAGCTCTTAATATTCAACTTTTTCTCTCCCCTCTAGACCTTGTGGGCTTATTTTCTGTCTTACGGATTTACTTCAAGCAAAAGTAACAACCATAACCATCTGTTGCATAAAAATGAGAATTATACTTTCAACCAAAAGGCAACTTGCTGTTGCTGAGATTTGCCACTTGTCCCATGTAGCAAAGATCCCAGGTGCAGCAAAAGAAGGAGCTACTTCAGGTCTGCTTGAACACCCTTCTTTTTATGCTACTCATGCACTGGGATCAACTGTCAGGCCTCCAGCCCCAGACCACATTAATGACTAGAAACTCAGAAGCGATACTCCAGTGATGTTCCCTGTAGTCCAAGCAGTTTCTTTGAGCGTGGCCAGTTTATAACTTCTGCACAACTTGGAAGCAATGGAGGACTCTCGAAAATGGCTCCAGGCACCTATTCATTGGTTTTTTTCTTGTGATATATTTGCCTTTCCACTTGCAATCACTTACAGTTAAGGAAAGGGTAATACATTTAGCCAATGTCAAGATTTAGACAATGGCAAGAGTCTAATGTTGGCCACCATCTGCAACGTTTATGGTGTCACAATGGGCAGAGTAAGACAAAGGAACCAAGATTGCAAATATAATACATGAGTCACAAAGGTCTGGAAAAGCCACATCTTTCTTTCTTTGTTATTATTGCTGTTGTTAATTCATTAAGTGATTGATTTTTATTGCATTATATTTCCAGTATCCCTTTCAGCCGAGTATAAGGCCATTTTCTTGGTTACTAGGGCAAGGTGAGGCCAAGTTTGTGCATGTGTGGGTATGTTAATAATTCATATCATACCGTGTAGACTATGCAAATAAAACATGGGTCAGCCTCTTTCCTAAGTCCTCCAGCTCAAACAAGAGCGACTCCCATCTCAGCATATTACTCCCTGCTGTCAATGTCAGTCTCTTAAAACATTATCATGACAGAAAACCAAAAGATTTCGTGAAAAGCTCTTTGAGCTACTTCACACCCCATGGAGTCTCAGTCTGGGTGAAGCATTGCTTCTCACTGAAGATATTGTAACAGTTTAGCAAAATCTAGCAAGTCAAATTCTTCCCAAAGGTAAAATGTTCTCGATTCATCTTAGCCTGTTCCTATCTAAACTGACAGATTTGCCCATGAAAATCACTTGAAATATCTTTATATGGAGAGGCAGGAACTATCTTTTGTTCCTTAACAGTTCTTAAGAGCAAATAATACTTGAGTTTGCTCTTCCTGAGAAAAAGAGGAAGAAAAGATCAAGAAAGTGAAGGCAGTAAAAGCAGCAAGAAATAATCAAGAAACTGATAACTATATTTCCTATAATGATCAGCTATTACCTAACAAGAAGCATGGCTTTCTTCTCTGCTCTACTCTTAACCAATGGCTGGCTTGTACTTGGTGACTCCTAGGGCTCAAGTAGGCCATATGACAGTGGACAGTGACCCTCAAGCTGCTGCAGTGCAGGGCGTGTCTGAGGATGGTTCACAGGGAATGCCATGGGCACACGGTTTCTGCACGATAGCAGAGGTTCTTCTCTATTGCAAGTATCTCAAATTCCTCCCACTGTCACAACTGGTTTGAGAGACTCAGAACATGGCACAAGGGCAGGAGGTCCACTCAGGACAGTTGTTATTGCTGTGTGTAACCAACAGCCACAGCCAAAACAAACTAAAGGAGACAGTGTAAACCCTTTCAACAATTCAGTTGGTAAGGGTTTCTATTTATAGTGCTGAGCAGTTTTGGATGGAGAGAGAATTCTCTCCAGTTGGCACTAGCCAGTCCAGAACAGCGGTGTGGGTATGAAATTTATGTGGGTTGGTGGATGCTATAAGACCTAGAAGACCAAAGGAGATGTGACTTGGCACGGAAATACTTCCTCTGCAATCTGTTTCTTTGTATGCTTTCTTTTGGGAAGAGTGGCACTTGTCCTACTAAGGCTTCCAATAATTGGCCCACCTTAAGCACCCAGCATGAATTCTGTTCTGTAATAGTGATTCTCCTCTCTACCCTACAGAAACACCATGCTGAGCCTCCTTGTGCCCCACCATCTGTAATTCCCTCCTGCCTGTTCAAATCTCCCCTGTCCTTCAAGGCCCAGGTGAAGACCCTTCTTCCCCGTGAAGCTTTACAGATGACTTCAGCCCACACTGATCTCTGAGTCATATGGCACTCAAGAGTCTGAGTCATATAATTTGCCACTTTATTACACATTATTTAATACTATCCTATAATTCCAGGTAGAACTATAGGATAATTTGTTGGTTTGTCCCCCAATAAAACTGTACTCTGCTCAAAGTCAGAGACTGAAACTTTTACTTCTTTGTACCCTCACTGTTGCTGGCAGAGCCATGGACACATGGTAGACAGTCAATAAAAGACTAATTGGATTGTTCCCAAGTTGCAAATCAGTGCATACATTAAGAAGGCTAAGCCAAATAAACTCCCTTCATTAAAGTCTTCTAAATTACATATAGATCTAAAATTCTAAAAAGCAGGCAAATGACAGAGGTAAGTCACTGAAGGATAAAAATTATTTCAGCAATAACCTCAAGTTGCAGAGACAATGTAGTTACAGGAACAAGGGAGGGAGGGAGGGCAAGATTTGATTCCAAATTGACCTTTATGATGTATTCAAAGGATATTGAGAGAAAGCTAAGGATGAGAGCAGATAACAAGCGAGGTGCTACCTTCCAAAGTGGAAGGATGGCAAGAAAAACAAGCACTAATTGTGAGAGAAGGAGTATATGGGAGAGCATTTCATGAGAGACAGAGGAAAAGAACTCCATGCACAGAGCCGTGAGAACTACATTTCATTCTGGCAGCCTGCTTAGCCAAGAGATGCAGACAAATTAGTAGATAAGTAGAGGTGAACAAAACAATCTCGTTGATTGGGAAATTCACAAAGCACAAAAGGAGTCCTGAAAAGTCCAGTTATGGAATCTCTCATGATCCATATTGACCACTCTCTGAATCAAACCAGGCTCCTCTTTTGCCTGGAACCACGGACAGTGTTTTTAGCACCTGCAACATGCCTAGCACTTTACACACACCACGTCCAAGCTGCACAACAACTTAACATAATGTTTGCAGTGTCGCTTGTATTTTACCGATGAATACATAAAGGCTCAGAAAATCAAAGTTATTTGCTTATTCATCCATTCAACGAACATTTAGTGTTGGCTTGTTTTGGTGCCAGGCACAGTCTGTTAAATAGGGGTCAAGGCAGCAGTGTCTGCTGTCACAGAGATTATGTCATAGAGCTCAAGAGTCTGGCTAAGGTTTGGACCCTGTCTGGTTCTAAACCACACATGTAGCCTCTTTTCTATTCTGCCCTTACAAGGAAAGCCTACGGATGGTTTTCTTTTTAAACCTGTCATAAACATGATAATAACATGGTTATAAAAATAT
The DNA here is from genome assembly GCF_028858775.2 of Pan troglodytes. Lineage (NCBI taxonomy): Eukaryota > Metazoa > Chordata > Mammalia > Primates > Hominidae > Pan > Pan troglodytes. Next base: position 84,089,649 of record NC_072414.2, read on the forward strand.
TTTGTCTAAATAACACTTCAATTGAAAAGACTATTTAAACCACCACAGGACATACGAAGTATGTGGAAAGAAAGGAAGACTTTTCTTACCTCTTATTTAAATTACAAAAGCAAGGCATGAAAGGCTTCTAGCAGTAGGGCAGATTGAGAAGACACACGTTCCCCCCCTTTCCATGACAAACAGAAATCATGGGCAAAGGGTAGCAACAAATTGTAAAACCAAGCTTGGTAAGAAAACAAGACAGAGAAACCCCAAGAGTCCAGAAAGAGGAAAAGATCTCAAAGCCAAGTGATGCAGTAAATGGGAGTTCATTGACTATGCCTCCTGTGGGTACTTCACCCAAACATCAGATCTGGAGTTAGGGTTCTGACACTTGAGTGAGGTGTAACACCTGGGAGTTGGAAGCCAGGTATAAGCCCCTGCATGGAGCCTGGAGCTATGAAGAGCTACTCCATTCTCCAATCAAAGCAACAAAACTTTGTTCCTATGAAGGGAAAAAGAGCAAGAAAACTTGTCCTTCTGGGGTCATGGATGGGAAACAAAAAGAAATAGAAACTCAGAAACTAGAGATGCATAGTCAGAAATTATTCCACCCACTTGATAAAGAAAACTTCCTGCTAAGAAAGGAATACCCAGCTAGTCCAGACCAGTAATACTCTTAGGACCCTTGCGAATGCAAAACCAAAATCCCACTGCAGACACATCTCCACCACCCACTATGAAACAAACCCGACTGGAGATGAGTTAACAATAAAAAGTATAAATCCAATGTGAACATGAAATACAATAAGGGTGAGTTTGCAAGGGCATCAAATGGAGAACTGGAGCTAACAGGACAGTTTGAAAAAGACTATAAAATTGTCTTTAAAAAGACTACTAAAAACAAGAGAATGAAGGAGATGGGAGAAGCAATCAGAACTATAGTGAAAGAATGGATCAGAATTTTATAAAAGACATATTTTAAAGAGAATTAAGAGGAGATTTAGAAATGAAAAAACTTAACCATTGAAATTAAAAACCCAAAGCACATTCCTTAAGCAGATTAGACAGCGGGTAAGAAATTAAGTAAACCAGAAGAAAGCGCTAAAAAAATACTCTAAATACAGTAGTGAGAAATAAATAGAAATTATAAAAGAGCTCTTAAGAAACATGGAGAATAAAATGACAAAATCAAACGTAGATCTGATACCAGTTCTGGAAGTAGACATTGAAAAAAAAAGGAGAAGCATTATTCAACAAAAATGGTCAAAACTGTTCTCAAGAAGAGACATAGGTCTTTGAAAGACACACAGAATCATCAGCAGAAAAATATGTTAACTCCAGCAACATTATATTGAAAGTGCAAAATATCGAAGACCAAAAAAATCTTAAAAGCAACCAAAGGGGAAAAAAGCTACCTATAAAGGAATGACAATCACACTGACATCATATTTCATATTAGCAACAACAGATGCCAGAATTGTTATCTCCAAAGGGCAGTGGGAATCTAGCTATCAAGCTAGTACTTTGAACCTAAATCATCCATCCCTATGTTGTTCAATATGGAGTATGCAGTCACTGGTCAAATGTGGCTATTGAGCCCTTGAAATGTAGTTAGTCTGAATCGAGATGCACTGTAAGTATAAAATATACTCTGGATGTCAAAGGCTTATTGTGAAAAGAATGTGAAATATCTTGTTAACAATATTTTATATTGATTACATGTCAAAATGGTGACATTTTGGATATGTTGGGTTACATAAAATATATTATTAAGTTCACCCATTTTTGGTTTTTTTACTTTTAAAACCAGCCCCAGTGATCTCCATTCATTCACTTAATAACATTTGCCACCTTCCTCCAACCTCAGGCTATTTGCAAATTGAAAATAATCTCTTAATTAACTCCTTGGCTACTTTGTACTTTTAGCATTTCCTTGGTTTCAAAGTATACATTTATCTGTAGCACCATTTTATCCACGTCTGTCTCCCAACTAAAATAAATGTAAACTCCATAGAGATAGAAACGATACCTGTCATAGCCACTCCTGTGTGCTCAGCCCCTAGCATGGCGTGGACCCAGGACTGTATGTCTTAGCGGTAATTAAGAGTATGTGCTTCAGCATCAGATGGAATGATTTCGAATCTGCCTCCACTGGGGCCGTCTATTTGACCTGAAGGCATGTCATCTGACTTTTCTGAGCTTTGATTTCCTTGGTTTTAAAAAGCCTATTTTCCTATTCTTTAAGATTTTAATGAAATGAATGAAATAGCCCATAGGTTGTCTCCTTCCCTCTGATGCTTTTTAATATGTGCCAGGGACTTAATTTATAAAGTGAGTGGCAACATGGAGGGGTCAATGCGTTTGAAGGAAAAGTTGAGTGTTACTCACAGCTTCCCTAGAAATGAGGCATAGCACACTGTGCAGGGTCACGTAGGGAAACATCAGAGTCACTAAGGAGGGAGGAGGCAGGGGAAGGCATGGCCACAGCTGTTACTGGGGTTTCTGTGGGAAACCCAGGGCAGGGTAAACAGCTTCGGATTGGCTACTTTGAATAAGCCTGGCAGGCTTTGGTGGCATAAAGCTGCCCCTAGGTATCTGGTCCCTGGCCCTGAGTTGATGTAGGGCAGGGGAATATTGGCTTGGTACATGAGTGTTCAGTGAAGAAGGTGACTGGGGCGTGGCTATGGATCAGTGGGTCAGCATTTGAAAGGCAGGCTCAGAGATAAGCCATCAATGATTTCCAGGAATTAACTAACCCTGGGCGGGGCAGCTTCTCCACAGTCAGCAAGGCCCCGGAGATGTCAAGCATTATAAAATATAAAAGCACAATTACTACACTTTTGAGCCACTGTTGTCTTTCCAAAGAGTAACAATTTGCATGTCACAGTGGCCACTCCCTTGTTCTGGACTCAGTTCTGCTTATTTGGGTTTCTTCCGCTTACTCTGAGAGATGACTAGTTCCGAAACCACCCTTACCTACTTTCCAAAAACCAGAGGCTAATTGCCACAGTTCTGCCACAATTCTGGTCTTAGTGCTAGAGCACTCCCCAGCTTAGCCTGTCCCAGCTCCCAGGAGATGCTAGAAGAAATTATTGTTAACTATCCTGCAAGTTCAAGGAAATGCTATGAAGCATGCCAAAAAAGAAAGAAAGGGCCGGGTGCAGCGGCTCATGCCTGTAATCCTGGGAATTTGGGAGGTCAATGTGGGTGGATCACCTGAGGTCAGGAGTTCAAGACTAGCCTGGCCAACATGGGGAAACCCCATCTCTACTAAAAAATACAAAAATTAGCCAGGCGTGGTGGCACATGCCTGTAATCCCAGCTACTTGGGAGGCTGAGGCAGGAGAATCACTTGAACCCAGGAAGTGGAGGTTGCAGTGAGCCAAGATTGCACCATTGCACTCCAGCCTGGGTGACGGAGCGAGATTCTGCCTCAAAAAAAAAGAAAGAAAGAGTGAGAGAGAGAGAGAGGGACAGACAGACAGACAGAAGGAGAAAGAAGGAAGGAAAGAAAAGAAAGAAAGGAAAGAAAGAAAGGAAAGAAAGAAAGAAAGAAAGAAAGAGGGAGGGAAAGGAAAGAAGGAAGGAAGGAAGGAAATAATATTTTTTCCATTGTAAGTTACAGAAATGACTCACAGTGGCTTGGGCAGAAAAGAACTTATTATAAGGATACAGAAGTATCTCAGGAACCCACAGGCAGCCGACCTGAGGAATGAACTGGATCTGGATGCCATGTAGATACTCTTTCACCTTCGTTCCTCTTTGCTTATCTGCTCTGTTCTTCAGACTGACGTTCTCTGCTGCTTCACTGCACATTGTGGATCGAAGGTCCACCACTACAGCTGACTGGCCCAGTTTGGGTGAGATACCCATCTCTAGTCTAATCAAGTGTTGCTGGGGGTGGCAGGGGTGGCAAGGAAATTATAAGCCGAACAGACAAAGACGATCACAGTGGTTGAATAGTTTGGAAGGTTAAAATGCTGGCCAAACAGCTTCTCAGGGCACAAAACTAGTATGCATTACACATTTTTAAGACAGTGATGGCCGGGCGCGGTGGCTCACGCCTGTAATCCCAGCACTTTGGGAGGCCGAGGCGGGTGGATCCCAAGGTCAGGAGATCGAGACCATCCTGGCTAACACGGTGAAACCCCGTCTGTACTAAAAATACAAAAAATTAGCTGGGCGTGGTGGCACACACCTGTAGTCCCAGCTACTTGGGAGGCTGAGGCAGGAGAATCACTTGAACTCGGGAGGCAGAGGTTGCAGTGAGCTGAGATCACGCCACTGCACTCCAGCCTGGGTGACAGATTGAGACTCTGTCTCACAAAAAAAGACAGTGATATAGTATGTAGTATTAACCAAACTTACTGAAATTAGAACATCTTTTTTCCCAATGATTCATTAAATATTAGGGAACTAGTGTCCTACAGAATTCGTACAATTGCCAAAGGTCACAGGTTGTGGCACATCTTTGATTTTCCAAAGTGCTTTACTACGTGGCAGGAGATCAAAAGATGTGATTTCTTGATATTCTGTGTGTATATCTTAAATAATCGTTGGGTAGATGGGGGCATTGAAGGTTAAGGGTACTTCATGAGAACAGACACAAGAAGAAAGTGGGAACTTTGAAGTCCCTGCCTAAAGTAGAATCATCAAAATTTGAGCAGGACCAATCCTCATACCCAGCTGTCTCATCTTAGAAGCTCCAGAAAAGCTGATTGACTGGCCCAAGGTCACACAGCAAGTTAGTAGCAAAGTTGAAACCAGAACCATAGCATGACGAGTACCGTTGTTAACAGCAGGCCAGCCTTGGATGCATTCAAGGTAGAGATTTGACTTTTCAAATATTTGCAAAGCCTGCTTTGAGCTAATTGGTACTGTAGGAGTGCCTGGATTTTATGATAAGTGGAGCAGGGATTCTGCATTACAAGTTCAGAGACTGAATCCAGGTTTGCCAGCCCAAGCTGCGCCTCAAGAGACTCTGAGATCACATTCTTCACTGCCACACTGACAGCCACAGAAGCCGCATGTACTCAGAGTACACTCACACTGGGAGCCCTGTGGAGTGTTTAATCCTTAATTTAAAACCTAATGATTATTCAGCCTACTCGAGAGTTTAACTCAGTCATCAAAGGTTAAGGTGCCTCCGGGTTCTGCATTCAACAAGGCAGGAAATTAGTTTCTTAGCCCCGAATCCAAGCGGAAATAAAGATGGGAAAGTCAGAAACTGACTCTACCTTTGTTCAAATGACCCCCGCTAAAACTCTACGGAGAGTTGCACATACCATCAGCAGCCCCAAAGCAAAATATGTCATCCATTGGCACCAAGAGACAAAGCAAGTCCTTCCAGGGGGCTTCAGGAGTTGCTGGCTGGTGGTAAAGACCTCGTGCCACCTACCCTCCCCTACCCCAGTGCCTGTCTTTACCTCCAATACAGAAAAGGGAGTGACATGGGAAGCCCATCTTTGGCCATAGTGGAGCAAACAGCTTCCAGTATGAAGACTTTGCTTGGCCCAAAGCTTGTGCCACTGACTGTTTTAAAAGTAGACTTACTCCAGGCTACCCTCTTTGGGTCCCCTCCTGTTGTATGGGAGCTCTGTTTTCACTCTATTAAATCTTGCAACTGCACTCTTCTGGTCCGTGTTCGTTATGACTCAAGCTGAGCTTTTCGCTCGCCGTCCACCACTGCTATTTGCTGCCATCACAGACCCGCTGCTGATTTCCATCCCTCCAGATCTGGCAGGGTGTCCTCTGTGCTCCTGATCCAGCGAGGCGCCCATTGCCACTCCCGATCGGGCTAAAGGCTTGCCATTGTTCCTGCATGGCTAAGTGCCCGGGTTGATCCTAATCGAGCTGAATACTAGTCACTGGGTTCCACGGTTCTCTTCTGTGACCCACGGCTTCTAATAGAGCTATAACACTCACTGCATGGCCCAAGATTCCATTCCTAGGAATCCGTGAGGCCAAGAACCCCAGGTCAGAGAACATGAGGCTTGCCGCCATCTTGGAAGTGGCCCGCCGCCATCTTGGAAGTGTCCTGCCACCATCACAGGAGCTCTGGGAGCAAGGACCCCGGTAACATTTGGCAACCACGAAGGGACCTCCAAAGTGGTGAGTAATATTGGACCACTTTTGCTTGCTATTCTGTCCTATCCTTCCTTGGAATTGGAGGAAAATACCGGGCACCTGTCAGCCAGTTAAAAAGGATTAGCATGGCTGCCGGACTTAAGACTCAGGTGTGAGGCTGTCTGGGGAAGGGCTTTCTAACAATCCCCAACCCTTCTGGGTTGGGACCATTCGTCTGCCTAGAACCAGCTTCCGCTTTCAATTTTCCTGGAGAAGCCAAGGGCTGACTAGAGGCAGAAAGTTGTCATCCTGAACTCCTGGCGTTAGCCGGTTGAGATCATGGCGCAGCCAGAAGCCTCTACTCAACAGTCACCCATGAGTGTGCCCCTACCTTTCTTTCTGACCCATACCTCCTGGGTCCTGACCATGACTTTCTTGAAAGTGTAGCCCCAAAATTCTCCTTACCTCTGAATCTACTTCCTCTGATCCCTGCCTCCTAGGTACTAATAGTTCAGACTTTCATTTCCTCTAGCAAGTTGTATCTCCAAAGGGATCTAAGGAAGCTCTACGCTGCATCCTTACGCATCTAGGCTATAAACCCAGGGAGTCTTGTCGCTGGTGTCCCTCCGATTTAGGTATACAGCTCTCGACATGGGCAGTTATGTGGGACCCTTTCCCCACCACCTTTGCCAAGGCCCCAAGTTTGTAAATGCCTAAGAGGAGAGAAAGAGAGGGAGACAGAGAGGAGGGAGACAGAGACAGAGAGGATAAAGAGGTAGAGAGACAAAGAGGGAGTCAAAGAGAGAAAGAAAGAGAAAGATAGAAATAGTAAAAAACAATATGCCCTATTCCTTTAAAAGCCAGGGTAAATTTAAAACCTATAATTGATAATTGAAGGTCTTCTCCATGACCCTACAACACTCCAATACTACCTTGTTGTCAATGTAAACAAGGGCATAGCCTGAAAACACTGAGACCACTGGCAACCCGTATACTCTGCTTTCCCAAATATCAGAGGAAGCAGAGTGGTTTACAGTCCTGGACCTTAAGGATGCCTTTTTCTGCATCCCTGTACATCTTGACTCTCAATTATTGTTTGCCTTTGAAGATCCTTCCAACCCAATGTCTCAACCCACCTGGACTGTTTTACCCCAAGGGTTCAGGGATAGCCCCCATCTATTTGGCCAGGCATTAGCCCAAGACTTGAGCCAGTTCTCATACCTGGACACTCTTGTCCTTCGGTATGTGGATGATATACTTTTAGCTGCCCGTTCAGAAGCCTTGTGCCATCAAGCTACCCAAGCGCTCTTAAATTTCCTTGCCACCTGTGGCTACAAGGTTTCCAAACCAAAGGCTCAGCTCTGCTCACAGCAGGTTAAATACTTATGGCTAAAATTATCCAAAGGCACCAGGGCCCTCAGTGAGGAACGTATCCAGCCTATACTGGCTTATCCTCATCCCAAAACCCTAAAGCAACTAAGAGGGATCCTTGGCATAACAGGCTTCTGTCGAATATGGATTCCCAGGTACGGCAAAATATCCAGGCCATTATATACACCAATTAAGGAAACTCAGAAAGCCAATACCCATTTAGTAAGATGGACACCTGAAGCAGAAGTGGTTTTCTAGGCCCTAAAGATGGCCCTAACCCAAGCCCCAGTGTAAAGCTCGCCAACGGGGCAAGAGTTTCTTTATATGTCACAGAAGAAACAGGAATAGCTCTAGGAATCCTTACACAGGTCCAAGGGACCAGCTTGCAACCCATGGCATACCTGAGTAAAGAAATTGATGTAGTGGCAAAGGGTTGGCCTCACTGTTTATGGGTAGTGGCGGCAGTAGCAGTCTTAGTATCTGAAGCAGTTAAAATAATAATGGGAAGAGATCTTACTGTGTGGACATATATGCGAACGGCACACTTACTGCTAAAGGAGACTTGTGGCTGTCAGACAACCGTTTACTTAGATATCAGGCTCTATTACTTAAAGGGCCAGTGCTGCAAATGTGCACTTGTGCAACTCTTAACCCAGCCACATTTCTTCCAGACAATGAAGAAAAGATAGAACATAACTGTCAACAAGTAATTGCTCAAACCTACGCCACTCGAGGGGACTTTTTAGAGGTTCCCTTGACTGATCCTGACCTCAACTTGTATACTGATGAAAGTTCCTTTGTAGAAAAAGGACTTCGAAAAGCAGGGTATGCAGTGGTCAGTGATAATGGAATACTTGAAAGTAATCCCCTCACTCCAGGAACTAGTGCTCAGCTGGCAGGACTAATAGCCCTCACTCAGGCACTAAAATTAGGAGAAGGAAAAAGGGTAAATATATATACAGACTCTAAGTATGCTTACCTAGTCCTCCAAGCCCAGGCAACAATATGGAGAGAAAGGGAATTCCTAACTTCCAAGGGAACATCTATCAAACATCAGGAAGCCATTAGGAGATTATTATTGGTGGTACAGAACCCTAAAGAGGTGGTAGTCTTACACTGCTGGGGTCATCAGAAAGGAAAGGAAAGGGAAATAGAAGGGAACTGCCAAGCAGATATTAAAGCAAAAAGAGCCACAAGACAGGACCCTCCATTACAAATGCTTATAGAAAGACCCCTAGTATGGGGTAATCCCCTCCAAGAAACCTAGCCCCAGTACTCAGCAGAAGAAATAGAATGGGGAACCTCATGAGGATATAGTTTCCTCTCCTCAAGATGGCTAGCCACCAAAGAAGGAAAAATACTTTCACCAGCAGCTAACCAATGGAAATTACTCAAAACCCTTCACAAAACCTTTCACTTAGGCATTGATAGCACCCATCAGATGGCCAAATCATTATTTATTGGACCAGGCCTTTTTAAAACTATCAAGCAGATAGTCAGGGCTTATGAAGTGTGCCCAAAAAAATAATCCCCTGCACTTCAGGCCATACATTTCAATCCCGATATCTTTAACCTCCTTGTTAAGTTTGTCTCTTCCAAAATCAAAGCTGTAAAGCTACAAATCGTTCTTCAAATGGAGCCCCAGAAGCAGTCCATGACTAAAATCTACTGTGGACCCCTGGACCAGCCTGCTAGCCCATGCTCCAATGTTTATGACATCGAAGCCACCCCTCCCAAGGAAATCTCAACTGCATGACCTCTACTACACCCCAATTCAGCAGGAAGCAGTTAGAGTGGTCATCGGCCAACCTCCCCACAGCACTTGGGTTTTCCTATTGAGAGGGGGGGCTGAGAGACAGGACTAGCTGGATTTCCTAGGCCAATTAAGAATCCCTAAGCCTAGTTGGGAAGGTGACCACATCCACTTTTAAACACGGGGCTTGCAACTTAGCTCACACCCGACCAATCAGGTAGTAAAGAGAGCTCGCTAAAATGCGAATTAGGCAAAAACAGGAGGTAAAGAAATAGCCAATCATCTATCACCTGAGAGTACAGCAGGAGGGACAATGATCAGGATATGAACCCAGGCACTCGAGGCGACAACGGCTACCCTCTTTGGGTCCCTTCCCTTTGTATGGGAGCTCTGTTTTCATTCTTTAAATCTTGCAACTGCAAAAAAAAAAAAAAAAAAAAAAAAAAAAAAAAAAAAAAACAGTAGACTTACTCCTTGATGCCTTCTATTACCTGTGGGAGTAGATCATTTAATGGAACATGCTCGTCAAAATGATGGAACTCAGAATGCTTTTTACCAAGCACCAGCCTTCCCGTTAAGTAGTTTATAGACACGTGCACTCAGGGATGGAAACATTGCGGGAAATGGAAGAGGCTGGGGAGATAAAAGCCACAGCAGGAAGACTCCCCTAGAACACTACATTGATGTTTCTTCCAAAAATCCACATATTGGGCCCTACCACCATGACCACCTCTTTCCCCACATAGCCCTCACCACCATGCCCAGAAAGACAATCACAGAGGCCATTTTACTGGTTGTTGGATTAGAGCAAATTGTGCAGGACAGGTCAACACTCAATGACATTTTCCTGATTGACTGGTTAATACAAAAATATATCCAGTGCTCCTGGAATTGATGGAGAAATGTACCATTATCTAAGCAGATGCCCCACTGTGCACCCAGCCACTTCTGAGCAGAGGAGGCTCGCCCACAGAGGCCTCCTTCTTCAATCCATCCTTAAGTTGTGTCCCAGAGTGCGCCTTCCTTGGCCCTGTGTGATAGGGTTAAGTTTGCCTGCATGTGTTGTACCTTTATTTGATTTTCTAAGTGTCACCTTGTGGCCATCACCTCCATGATCTTGTGTGAGCTGGTGACACCATCCCAATCCAATAGCTGGATCAGCTGGAGTGTTCAAGGCCATCACAAGATCTCCCTTCCCCTGCAACCCTCGTCACTGTCAATTTAATGAGGAATCCAAACACAGAATGACCTTTATTTTTGTTTATATAATTTATTTCCCCAAAGCTAAAGAAATATTTGTTCATTCATTATGAAGTATTTGGAAAATACAAGTGGAAAGAAAACTCTCCTGCAAATCAGTCATAACTCCACCAAATTAAAAGATGATTGAATAACCCTTTCTTTAGTCTTTTCACTATACACATATATAGAAAACTAAGAGCTAACATTTATTGAATGCTACAATACCTCTACTACTTAGCTAAAGGTTCAGATATATTATTTCACTTAATTCTCACTACAACTCTAGGCAGTAAATACTACTTATAATCTTCATGTGTAGTTTTACTTTACATACAATTTTGTTTGCTAGGTTTTTGTTCTTTTAACATTGAAACACAAGCATTTTCCATTTTACTAAAATTTTTCTGGTTATCATTTTTAATGATTTCATGTTTTTTATTTAAATTTTATTTCATACTTTTAGTTTAAAACATACATTAAAATGTCTTTAAGGGTTTGTTTCCATTTTATTTTTAAAATACTGCTGTGATGAGCATCTTCATGGATAACTGTCTTCTATATTTAATATTTAAGATAGCTTCTCCGAACTACTAGATCAAATGGGTATAAATATCTTAAGTAGTTTATTCAGTTATTTGCAGACTGATTCTTTTGATTCAAAACAATTTTATGTAATTTAAAGAACATAATATCCATCACTATCAGAAGTTATTAGCTACATTACCCTGCTAAGAGTAAAATAATTTTAAAACTCAAATAGCATTTCACCTCAAACTTTCACACAAAACTAAAAATGCTACCTATTATCAACTACTAAAAACTTTTCAAAAGTGTGTTAACATAGTACAAGCTGTTTGTGGTGTTTTGGTAAATACAAAGAGCATAAAGAGTCTAAAATTTATCCATAATCTCATGAGCATTCAGAGATGGTCCATTTTAACATTTTGGTGGATTTCTTCCCATTTCTTAACAGAATTAGATAGATACTACTGTGTAATCTATTTTACACACTTTTCCATTGAATATTACACTACATAAACCTCTTAAACGCTCTTGATCCTTGAACGCAAGTGTTCCCAGGAGACTTGTATCAATAAATAAGTCCTGCAGCCTTTGGAGAGCTGCCCCCAAGCACCCCAAATGTTCTTTGCAGATCTGATTAGGGGCTGATGTGCAAAGGTGGTCCTTCCTCTACTACGTCCCGGATTGCAAATAGAGGAAGGTTCTCTCGGTGAATATTGCTGTTGTTTCTGACTGGACGGCTGAGCATTTGCTCTTATATCAAACAAAGTACCCATCAGCTTTCTGCTGATCTGGAGAAGGTGGCAGATTTCAAAAAAAATAAAGCTTTGACCAGGGAAGGACTCCTGTGGGCTGAGCAGCAGGAAACCTGCTTTGAAGATTGTAACTTGTCAAGCCAGTCAGATGGAGTATGCCGCTGTTGGAGGTATTTTTAGAAGCCTAATTCAGCTGGGAGAGGGTGGAGGGGAATCTAGATTTGTACTCAGGTCCAGTGACAGGCAATTTAACCTAGTGAAATCATCTTCTGACCTCAGCTCTGGGGAGAGGACCCCACATCGACGGCTGGGCAATCCCTAACCTTCAGGAGCAACTGTCTGGGCTCTTGGCAAGCATGCAGCTCCAGCTTACCCGGAGCCTCTGCTCACAGTTCTCGAGCTGCGGTCCCCATTTCAGAGCTAGGAGATGCTGAGGCTCACAGGAGATCAGAAACGTGCCCTGCACCCTTGGCTGTACCTGGTCTCTGCTGTTCATGGATGCTTAAGAGCAAGCAGGCTGCAGCAGGTGGGACTGGCAAAGACCAAGGCAAAATAAGCTTTTCAACTGTAAAGGAGCATTAGCTACCAAACGTGCTTCCCAGGGTTTGTCAGTTGGTACAACTCTCATAGAAACATAACCCAATCAAGGATTCCTAGGAAGTTAGATCTGGAAGGGATCTGGGAAATAAGATGGGTCAGAAATCACAAACCACTGCTTTTCCTAGAGCTGAGTCCCACCCCACGGAGGCTGTCTCCAGCAGTGCATTTAAAACATTTGGAGGTGTTTCCCAACTTTAAAACTCAGGAGATTTTACATAAAATCTGGATTTCTGGCTTACCTGGAAGAATTAGGACATCTTCCAGTACCAGGTTCCTATTATTGCAGGACAGCAATAAGCCACCCTCCGCAGGAGGAGCACCAAGTCCCCAGGTTGCCACCATCTCCCCCATTCCCTATTACGATTCTTATCTAGCAAGATCCGTATATGCTAAGACCCATTTTGACGGATGAGCAAATTGACCTCAGGAGATTTTTGCAATGTGTCCAGTGTCAGACAGCTTGTGGATCTCCTTGTTGCGCCCCTCCTGGCCATGTATACTTCTGCTTATAACTACCTTCTATTCACAAGGTCTCTGCAAAGTCTTCAGTGTGGTTCTCATAAACAACTAGGATTTCCTCCCTTCCTATGAAAGCCCAGCTTGAGCTCTCATCATTGCTGAAGTGAAGCCGTCCCTCTATTAGCACGGCAAATTGAACGGGGTAGGGATGGGGGAGAACAGAGCTCTTAAAAGAAGATCGGGGTTCAGTGACTCAAGGTTTGAACTCATTTGTAATCTCTCTAACCTCAGCTACACATTAGAATCAGATTCCCCAACCCCAACCCAGACCAACTCTATCAGTATCTCTGAATCCAGGTGTCTGTATTTTTAGAAGCTTGTCAGATGATTCTAATGTGCATTCACAGCGGGGATCCACTCCTCTGATCACGTTTCCATGTGGCTGCCCCAGCTTCCCTTCTTAGTGTTCACATGCCCTTTTGGGTAATTTAGTTTGGGGAGTTCCCCTTCCTCATCCAGAAGATGAGGAGGATAGATTGGATGCATGATTTCTAACTTGGAATGCTTTGTTCCTTGACGTACACAAAGGGAATTATGAGATCACTGAGTGCCTTTCAATATTGCAAAATGTCTAGTAGAAATCACACACTCATGTTAAGGCTGCACACATTGATGAAGATGTTAAATTTCTTTGCTTTTACCTGCAATTATATTTCCTCAATGTAGTGCTTCTAGTTTCAAAATATGGGGTTTGGGGAGAGAGGGAAGAATGTTCCTGGTGATTACAAATGGAGAGAGAGAGAGAGAGAGAGAGGAAAGAGAGAAAGAGAAAGAGAGGGGGAGGGAGGGAGGGAGGGGAAGAGAGAGAGAAAGAGAAAGAAAGAAAAGAAAGAAAAGAAAAGAAAAGAAAGAAAAAGGAAGTAAGGAAGGAAGGAAGGGAAAGAGACAAAGAGCAAGCGAGTTGGGCCTCATCGTAATGATTTCACAGTTCCTTCTAATTCAGCATTCTGTGGTTTGATGATAACCCAGGGAAGAGAAAAATGACTTCTGAGGAAGCAAATATACTCTTTGAACACCCTTCTTGTAAAGAGAATTACATTCTAACATAATACATTTTAGTCCCCCTTCTTTGTGGAATGTTCTAATTAATACCTGGAAGTCAACACACCCGGAAAAAAAAAAAAGGTCCTAAATTCAGGGACCTCAACCCAGGAGGCCTGGTTTACTTTAATAAGCCCACCAGTTTGACAGCCGCAATTGGGGAAGAGGACGGGAACAAGGACAGTGTTGTCAGGATACACATAAGCGGACAGTGACAAAAACTAAAACATTTTGTTACATGATAGATAAGTGCTTCCTGACAATCTGCCTGCTTTTATCTCTTTAGAGCCTCCCTCCTGCTCTACTCTCCCCCAGCTGTTAAATTATTCTAGCCAACGCCACCATTTCACCAGTAAACATTTTCCTTGCCTGAAACTAGGAGGAATTTCATCAAGGAAGCAGACGCTGTGTTCGTTAAGCTGATTTTTGTCTTTGCTGTGTCTCCAAGGGAAATGCCCCCTTGAGTTTCCCTCTTGCATATGCAGGCAGAGCTGGTGACCATTGCTAGGCAACGTGTCATCATACATATTTCATCAGCGAAAGAAAGTCTATCTCAGAGAAGCCATCCTTCATCTATTCTAGGGCTTCCATTCTCCTTTATAAAAAGAATAGGAAAAAGGAATAGAAAGCCACCACCTCTATGTTCCCTGGCACCCGCGAGGAGGAATCAATGACAAAAGAATCAAGTGGAAAACTTAAAACCTAGACAATAGCAATAGTTAATTTAGAAAACATAATGTGGGGGTGGAAATTCCATTCATAATATTGTCTTAACCAGCTTGGGCTGCTATAATAAAATACTGTAGACTGGATGGCTTAAAGAATAGACATTATTTCTCACTGTTCTGGAGACTACGAAGTCCAAGATCACGGAGCCAACAGATTCGGTTATTGGTGAGGGCCTTCCTCCTGGCTTGCAGGCAACTACCTTCTTGCTATGTATTCTCACACAGTGGAAAGAGGAATCTCTGATGTATTTTCCTTTTCTTATAAGAACACTAATCCCATCAAGGTGGCCCCACCCTCATGACCTCATATACCGTCCAAAGGTCCCACCTAGTACCATCACCCTGGGAATTAGGGCTTCAATATGTGAATTTTGAGAGGATACAAACACCATGCCATAACAAATATCAACCCAAACTTTCAAATGATGCTTACCAAAATTTTGCATTGGCATATTAATATGAAGAGAATAAATAATTCAATGGTGTTGAAGGCACTATAAATACAACTTTAAAAAACAATAAGGTTGGGTGCGGTGGCTCATGCCTGTAATCCCAGCACTTTGGGAGGCTGAGGCAGGTGGATCATGAGGTCAGGAGTTCAAGACCAGCCTGGCCAACATGGTGAAACCGCGTCTCTGCTAAAAATACAAAAAAATTAGCCAAGCGTGGTGGCAGGCACCTGTAATCCCAGCTACTCGGGAGGCTGAGGCAGAGAATTGCTTGAACCCGGGAGGCGGAGGTTGCAGTGAGCTGAGGTTGCACCACTGCACTCCAGCCTGGATGACAGAGCGAGACTCCGTCTCAAAAAAGAAAACAAACAAAAAAACCAAACAAACAACAACAAAAAAAAAACAATAAATACCTAAACAGAGGGGTGACAAAAATCTGGAACCATAACCAGAATATGAAGACTGGTTTTCTTAGGCGGTTAGCACTATGGATGTGATAGACAGAATTCTAAGGTGACTCCCATGATTCCCACCACCTGGTGTACGTTCCCTGTAAATTCCCCTTCTCTCGAGGGTGGGCAGGGCTTGTAAATGTGATGGTATATCACTCTATGCTTATGTTATATTATATGGCAAAAGGGATTTTTGCACATGTAATTAAGACTTGTAATCAGCTGAGTTAATCAAAAGGAAGACTATCCTGGGCAGATCGGACCTACTCAGGTGAGCGCCTAGAAGGGGTCTAGCAATGGGAGATGAAAGAAATCAGAGAGCTCCTGCGAGCCTGGAGTAAAGCATGAGCCAGACTGAGCAGAGGATTCAGCTAAGCTGCACCCAGACTCCTGAACACAGAAATGGAGATAGCCAATGTGTATTGTCTTAAGCTAACAGTTTTTAAAATTTTGTCTTGGTTTGTTCTTTTGAGGCAGGGTCTCACTCTGTTGGCCAGGCTGGAGTGCAGTGGCATCAACGTGGGTCACCACAGCCTCAACTTCCTGGGCTCATGTGATCCTCCTGCCACAGCCTCCCAAGTAGCTGGAACCACAGGTGCACACCACCAGGCCCGGCTAATTTTTTTTTATTTCTTTATTTTTTACAGAGGTTGAGGTTTCACCATGTTGCTCAGGCCAGTCTCGAACTCCTGGGCTCAAGCAATCTTCCTGCCTCAGCCTCCCAAAGTGCTGGGATTACAGGTGTGAGCCAGCACACTTGGCCTATTTTAAGCTAAGTCTGGGGTAATTTGTTACATAGCAATAGAAAATGAATATAGTGAGTGACTGTTGTGTTTTCTGTTTTCCATTTTTTGAAATTCCCATGTATTACTTTCATAACAAACAAACTGAAGACAAAGTTGAAAACTCCATTTGGAATACAGGATTTTTTTAAAGTACATCATTGTTGGCATCCTGAGGCAAAGGGAGCTTCTCAGAGTTTCCTGACACTTGGGCCACATTCACAAACTTCCTTTCTCACCATCAATAAGCAAAACAGGTTTATCATGACACTAATTCAGAACCTATTTTAAAAGGACTGTGCCCGTATGTTTATTGAGGCACTGTTCACAATAGCAAAGACTTGGAACCAACCCAAATTCCCATCAATGATAGACTGGATAAAGAAAATATGGCACATGTACACCATGGAATACTATGCAGCCATAAAAAAGGATGAGTTCATGTCCTTTGCAGGGACAGGGATGAAGCTGGAAACCGTCATTCTCAGCAAACTAACACAAGAACAGAAAACCAAACACCACATGTCCTCACTCATAAGTGGGAGCTGAACAATGAGAACACATGGACACAGGGAGGGGAACATCACACACAGGGGCCTGTCAGGGGGTGGGGGGCTAGGGGAGGGATAGCATTAGGAGAAATACCTAATGTAGATGACGAGTTGATGGGTGCAGCAAACCACCATGGCACACGTATACCTATGTAACAAACCTGCATGTTCTGCACATGTATCCCAGAACTTAAAGTATAACAATAATAATCAAAAAATACTAATAGCAATACAGTGAGCCATTGGTATGGTTAGGTAACCATATCAATATGGCATTAAATGTAAATGGACTAAGAACTCAAATTAAAAAGCAGAAATTATCAGCCTACATCACAAAAGCAATATATAATTTTATGCTGTTTACAGGAATATGTTTTATATATAAGCAATTGGATTAAAAGTAAAAGAATGAGAATATTTACCAGGAAAATCGTATCACCTTGCTAGACCCAGAAAAAAACGTGACAAAGTTCAGCACCCATTCATGATAAAAACTCACAAAACTAGAAATAGAATGAAACCTTCTCAACCTTGAAAAGTGATCTATGAAAAGTTTACAGTTAGTATCATGGAAATCATGCAAGAATGAATGCTTTCTCCTAAGGTTAGAAACAAAGCCACGACGTTTTGCTTCAAACATTTATCTTGTATTGGAAATCCTAGCCAGCACACTATATGAAAAAAAAATTCAGTAAAAATTGAAAAGAAAGCAATAAAACGATTTCCCACAGTATGCTTATGTAAAGGTCATAGCATTTGAGATCAATGTACAAAATCTAATTGTGTTCCAATAAAAATATATATATAATTTAAAAAGGAGTGTGCTTTATAATGTACCTTATTCCAGAAATAAACAGAGATCAGACTTGGGTGCCTATGAAAAATAGTTAGAAAAGCACATGGGGATGTATATAAATAAGTGTCCATCACTGTCTCGCTTATAAAGATAAAATTCAGAACACGTATGAGCACTAGTAATTGAAGATTGATTAAAGTATGGTCCATTCATTCAACGGAATACCATGCACCCATTTTAAACATTACATAGCTGTGTATTTATTAATATAGAAAGATGTGCATGATATAATGTTATGTATTTAAAAAAACAGGTTACAAGAACTTATAACAGCATGGGCCAGGCGCAGTGGCTCACGCCCATAATCCCAGCACTTTGGGAGGCCAAGGCAGGTGGATTGCCTGAGCTCAAGAGTTCGAGACCAGCCTGGGCAACACGGTGAAACCCTGTCTCTACTAAAATACAAAAATTTAGCCAGGTGTGGTGGCACGCACCTGTAATCCCAGCTACTCAGGAGGCTGAGGCAGAATTGCTTGAACCCGGGAGGCGGAAGTTGCAGTGAGCCGAGATCACACCACTGCACTCCAGCCTCGGTAACAGAGTGAGACTCCATCTCCAAAAAAAAAAAAAGAACTTATAACAGCATGATCTCAATTTTTTTAAAAAAGATACATAGGGATGGATATATAGATATATAGGGATATATAAACCAGGATCTAGAGAAGGAAAGAAAGAAAAGTTGCTTGTAAGGGTGTACATCAAGGGGATAATAATGGTTACATCTAGTGGTTGTTTTATGGTCCTTATCTTTTTGTTTATTTAGACTTTCTAATTTTTTCAATAAAAATAGATTAATTGTGTAACTTTTCAAATGCAAAGAAAAAATTAACTATCTAATAAATTAAAGACACAGAAACATGTGTGAGGCTGCTCATTAAAAGATTTGTTTCTACTTAGTAGTCAATAGCGGTTGATGTTCCTCAAGTTTTATTAACTGGTGGCAATATTCCTACTTGCCCTCATATTTATGGCAATGGTTCTATTTATTGATCCTTTTTTTTTTTTTTTTTTTTTTTTTCAGATGGAATCTTGCTCTGTCACCAGGCTGGAGTGCAGTGGTGCCATCTCAGCTCATTGCAACTTCCACCTCCCAGGTTCAAGCGATTCTGTCCTTCAGCCTCCCGAGTAGCTGGGACCACAGGCCTGCGCCACCACACCCAGTTAATT
Organism: Pan troglodytes; assembly: GCF_028858775.2. Classification (NCBI taxonomy): domain Eukaryota; kingdom Metazoa; phylum Chordata; class Mammalia; order Primates; family Hominidae; genus Pan; species Pan troglodytes. The sequence continues at coordinate 84,108,485 of NC_072414.2, forward strand.
TTTGTATTTTTAGTAGACATGGGGTTTCACCATGTTGGCCAGGGTGGTCTCAATCTCTTGACCTCATGATCTGCCTGCCTCGGCCTGCCAAATATTGATTCATTTTAATAGAGGACTGCTCTCCAGAATAGTCTCATAAATATGTTTTTCTTAGCACTAATGACATATTTTCCAGATACAAATTACAGGGACCAGTTCTCAATCACTGTGTTGTTATCACAAAACATGTAGAAAGCACCAAGAATTCCATCTCCGTCATATGTATTGATGCTTTCATTATGAGGTACCCAGCAGAAGACATTCCAACTGAGAAAATGAACCCTTTCCATCACCTGCCCCTCACCTTACACCGACATCTAAGTGATGAGCTCACTCTTCAGGTTCGGAGTCTTCCTGCTGTGTTCAAAGTCATGGGAACAAAAGGCATTTAAAGTCCTAAAATCACTGGCGATGTTGACCAATGAGACATCTTCCTGGTGAGGTGAATGCTTGGCTGGAAGAGCACATCTGTGTATATGAGAGAGTAGAAAGACCCCTGCCACAGGGAAGCTGTAAGTGAGGGCTCTGCCACCAACTGGAGAGCCTAGTCCAGTGCTTCTTAACTGGAGATTATTTACGCCCCCAGGAGACATTTGGCAACGTCTAAGGATATTTTGATTGTCACATGGGTGGGGGCTGTGTTTTTGGCGTCTAATGGGTAGAGGCCATAGATGTTGCTAAATGTTCTAAATTCACAAGACCACTCCTCACAACAAAGAACTTTCCAGCCCAAAATTTCAGTGGTGTCCTGCTTAAGAAACCCTGGCCTGGAGTGTCAGAGAGATACAAAGCTGGTGGTATCAAGGGCCTGACCAGGTGAGAGCAGAGCTCTCTTACAAGCTAAAACCACCCCAAAACAGAGCAACAGCCAAAGTTAGACCCAATTCCACCTGATACTGAATAACCAGAAGTAGATTGATCCTACTCACGCAACTAGAAAACCAGACAAATATATCAAAAACAACACTATTGTCATCCGACAGCTAAGGACTGTCATCCCCGAGAGAAAGAAACAACTGAGGTTAGCCCTACGGTTGCTCAGGTTACTGCTGGAGGCATTTTCTAGGCTGCAGCACAGGAAAGGGACGCCCAAGTAGAGTCAGGAAGTCTCTCTGAGGTGAGGAGATGGAGCAGAGGATCCAGTGAGGGCAGGGCTGCTGGAATTATGGGGAGGCAGCACAAGTCTATGCAGAAAGCGTCCTGGGCCCAGCTGAGTACTGATCTACACATGCTTAAGGGGAAACCACCTGGGACTGGAAAAAGAACCATCAGAAAGGAATACACAGAACAATTCTAGGGCTCACACAGGGCTGGGTATGGTTTGTGTTCCCACTAGCCAAGGTGGGAGAGCTTTTAATGCACGTGATAATGGGTAAAATCCTCAGAAATGCATGGACTTAACAGTGGGGGCAAATTGGCCCTAGAATAAAGGCTGCCCTGAGCCAGACCTAACAAAATTTAAACGCAAGCCCCAAAGGACGAAGTAGATTCCAAAGAATTTAACTGCATGCCAAAACAAAATTCAATACTATCTGAAGGAATACAACAAAATCCAGCCAGCAAGAACATAAAAATCACAATATCCAACATCTAATAAAAACTTACCAGACAGCCCAGGTGTGGTGGCGCATGCCTGTAGTCCCAGCTACTTGGAAGGCTGAGATAGGAAGATCGCGTGAGCCCATAGGTTGAGGCTGCAGTGAGCTGTGAACCCACCACTGCACTCCAGGCTGGGTGACAGACCAAGACCCTGTCAAAACAAACAAACAAACAACAACAACAAATACCAGATATGCAAAGAAATTTACCAGATATGCAAAGGAAAATATGACCTATAGCCATAGGAAAAAAATCAATCAAGAAAGAAAGACCTGGAAATCATAGAGATTATGGAAATAAGAGACAAGGACACTAAAATAACTTTTACTGTCATGTTCTATATATTCAAGAAGATAAACATGACCAAGATGAGGAAAGAAAAGGAAGACATAAAATATTGAGAGTGCTGATTTATTTCTTCATCTCAGCACTTAGGAACATGGTGTTGTGCTAGGCTCCGGGACAGCAGAGATGAGTAAGCCACAGCCCCTGCTCTTCTGCAGCTTATTTAGTAGAAAAGGCAGATGTTGAAACCATTAAATATGATAGGATGTGATAAATGCCATTGTAGTTTTGGGCAAAGTATTGGAGGAACACAGCAAAGTGGAGTGTAACCATATATGGTAGGCAGTAGGGGGTAAGATGAGGGTCCTTTATCCTTAAGACAAATAGTAATAGTCAACTTTATGCAATAGCAAAAATAATTTGCCAAATATTTATTGTGTACCAAGGACCATAAGAAGCTTAGGGAAGAAATGGAGAAATAAAAACAGAAATGAACCCCTCCTCTCCTAAACGCAGTATTTACTGACCACTGAAAATCATCCTGTCTTCACAACAACTCTGCAGGCGCACTCTGGTGGATCACATTAATGTTCCCCAATTTTTAACTCCCTTCTGTATCCATTCCTTTTGACTTGTACCTGAGGTTCTTTCCATCAAAGGATCAGAACTGATTTTCCTGCCCCACCACTTTCTGTTTGGCCACATGACTTGCTTTGGCCAATGGAAATGTTACCAGATGTGATATGACCAGAGACTTGAAAAATGCATGTGCACGTGGGCTTATTTTCCCGTGTATGTGCCGGTAGCATGAGGAGAATATGCCTGAAACCAGGAAGACGATGAGAGACAAATGGCACAGAAGCATTACAACAACCCACAGACCTGCAGTAAGAAGCAGTTCACTGAATAGAGCCCAGTCTACATCAGACGAACCCCAGCCAGCCCACAGATGTATACGCCAACAAATGCCTATTGTTGCATGCCACTTTTATTTTGTGCTTGCTTGTTAGGCAGCAATATCTGACTGACATGCATCATCAGATGAAGGATGAAAGTTAGGTGACACAGCTAGAGTGATATTCCTAGTAAACAGTAGAACTGGGATTTGAATTTACATCTGCCTGACTCCAGAGCCAGCATTTTAACAGATTGCTGCTTCCCAGAAACCTCACTCCTGGGAATTTTCCTGAAGGCAATGATTCCTAAAAAGGTTATATGCACATATATATTTACTGAAGTTTTGCTTATAACATTAAGAAAAATGAAAACACCCTAAAGTCTGCAAAGTAAAAGAAGCAGTTAAGCAAAGTATAATCTACCATCTTGAAGAAATGGCTTGTACTTATTAAAATGAAAATTATGAAAAATATGTAACATTAGAGATCTATATTCTAATGTTAATCTTGGAAACCAAAATCTATTTTGTAGGTCAACTAAAAGTAAAATCGTGTGCATAAATATGCAGATTTATGTATGTGTTTGCATACATATATGCAAATAGACAAGGGCAGAAAAGCAGTTTATAAAATGAAATCAATTTCAGAGAGTCGCGGGATTAGAAGCGATGTATTTTAGTCTTTAAATTTTCCATTAGAGTTGTTATAATAAAAACAGTGATTAAACTGACACACACATAGGTTTGATGTCACTCCTAATCCACTCAAAGGACTTACACAGCCACCCACTGCCAGGCTTCCAGCAATCTGGGTGTCACCGAGATTTTTCTCCCCAATCCTGTTAGCAATGGGCTTCAGAGTGCATCTTTACCATTACAAACCCCAACTACAGGCTTCTGAGGCTTACACTTGGCCTTAGGGAAGAAAGAGAAAAGGCTTCAATCCCAAGAGGTCTTGCATTTGGCAGCCAGGACAGATTTTTCAATTAATAAGGTCTTTCAAGTCAAAGTTGGAGCCAATTCTTATCCCTCATGGTCAACCTGGTTAGAGGACAAGGAAGGGATGTGAATGTGCGGGGCATTTGCCTCCTCCCTCCTGCCTTTCCAGAATTCAGAGATAACTTGTACAAGAGCGCTTATGGGTGCCAGGGCTCTCCGCTGGACACGTGACACACAATATCCCATTTAATCTACAAGAGGAAGAGAAAGTCCTGAGAGAGACTCACATGGTAACAAATATCCATTGGCCAAAGAAGCAAGCACACTTAAAAATCAACACAAAGTTAGTCATGTGGATGAAGATTCGTATTTCTCTTTACTGTCTCTTAACCACCAGTAGGTAGTAAATAGATCTGGAGTCTGAGAGATTCAAGTTCAGATCTTGACTTTGCACTTCTTTGCTGTATGTTTTTCAGCCATTTACTTAATAATCTGCAAGCATGTTTCTTCATTTGTAAAACGGAGATTAGAATAATAACAAAACATGCCCTTCCAACCTTCCAGAGAGGTTTCAAGGATAAAATGGTGTATGTGTAGGCACTGTGCAAATATCTGTGGCTATTTTGAGAGATTCTCGCAGTCGTGATTTACCAAATTGAGTCTCTCAAGGTATGATAACTGTTCATACACTGGAAGGTCAAATGTGGGAGGAGCTTAAATTCCATCTGTGTACCTTCCCTACAGCTTTCATGTTAGGCGTTAATGATGGGAAAAGAATTTGAAAGGATCTGCTAGCTGCCTGCCCTCTTGTCTTTTCTAATCCCACTTCAAGGTACCATGAGTGTCAGAGCAAATACTGCCTCCTCCCTTTAGAACGTTAGCAGTACAAGCCAAGTGTGCTAAAAAATGCTTGATAAGGCACAGTACACTTAGACATACCTCCTAGATTATTCCCTATTTTATCACATTAATTATGTGTTTATTCTCTACAGAGCCTCCCTTTTTCCCTTGTATTAGTTTCAGTATTCACTCAACAACTGGGCCATGCCTTGGGCTAGCACTGGTGCTACAGGTCATGGGAGGCAGGGACTCTGCCCTTTTGAATATGATGACCTAGTAAATGTGAAAACTACCTAAATAATTAAATACACCATAAGATGTGCCATCTCAGAAGCAAGTCAAGCTTCTATGGGTTGGAAGAGTGTAGCCCAGAGAGAACAGAAGGGGCACAGGTTGACAGGAGTGAGAAAATGAAAGCTTTTTAAAAGAAGATGTCAGGATTTTTTAAACCAGGCAATTTGATTAAAAAAATTTATTTGGATTGTAAGAGGCCCATAAATTAAACAATACCAATTTATGGGGTTTTGCTTTTGTTTTAATTAAGTATGTTGCCTTTTTATCCATTTTTGGAATGCTCTAAGGTTTCAGTTGCTAGGACCTGGATCCCACATTGAGATCTCAAGAGTGAAATCTTAGTGCGTGGCTTCCGGGCCTCCACCCTGCTGTCTTGTCATTCTGCTCATGTGAGAATGGACCACATGCCGCAGCTGCTAGGTGCAGGATGTGAGAGGGGAAAGCAGCAGAAGAGGGGGCTTAGAAGAGTTAGCTAGGGCCCGACCTGGAGGGTCAGAAGGAAGGCTTTGGATTATATCCCTCAGCTAATAGGGATCCAGAGAACTGTAAGCAGGACGGTGACCACAACAGCTGTGCCCCAGCCCTCAGAGATGTAACCTAAGGGAATGCTTCCCACAGGAAACATACCGTGGCAGTTATCGGAGCTGAGGGTTGAGAGAACGGGATCCTAGCAAATGACTTGGCACCTATGCAATCTCTGCAGCAATGTCCCCATCACATGTCAGAATAAAAACATTCACCTGGTTCAGTGCCCCTAAAATCTCCCACTAGAAGGAGCACCTTGGAGAGTGAGTGCGTCAAGGGAGCTGAAGAAGAAGAGCATCCCCTAAAGGCAAAAAGAAGATGCAGTGATAAGCAGGGTGAGATTTGGAAAAGGGCAATGGAAAACCAGCGGAGAGATAGCCCAAAAATGGGTGGGCTCTCCACCAGGGCCCCAAGAGCAAGGAGATGGAAGGAAAAACTTCAGTAGCTCATTTTCTGACAGAACATGCCTAACTCCCCAAGATATCTGAAAGTCAAGATAAGAAACCAGCATATTTGAGACCTATACAGGAACTTCTGCCAGCAAATACACTGTGTTCAAGATGGCTTTAGCAACAAACCAGGTCAACTAAAATGAGGTGGGCCACAGCTTCCATTGGTCTCTGTGCCCAGGTGGTTTTGGATCCCTTGGAGCAGCGCTAATGGACACCAAGAGTAGGAATTATAGGAGTCTAGATTGGTAGGTGTGACAAACTGAAGTGTAATACTCTTGCATACCGAAAAATCCACAGATACAAAATTAAAAGGCAAATTTAGAGAAGAAGAGCTTTATGCACAAAGCTGTGTTTAATCATTTTATTTATTTTCATGAAAAATTTAAGACAACCTAATAATCCTACAATCGGCTTTTAAAAGGTAGTTATGAAGACTGGTAAATGTGGAAAGTGCTCGCAAATGCATAACTACGGAATAGAAACAGAACATGACATTTGGAATATACAGTATAATTTTATCCAAATAGCAATAAAAACGCTATGCATGAAGAATCTAGAAAGAAATTTTAAAATATTTGTTCCTTCTTATTCCCTTGGGTAAATGCTATTAACCAGAAGCTGATGGAAATGTTTTTGGACAAAATCCATCTGTTTGAGATTCATCTTGCTTTTGGAGTCTGATCTCTCATCTCAGTTTGGGAAAAGCCATCTATGAAAATACATATTTTTTTTTTTTAGCCAGAGTGACACTAATCTTTTTTTTTCCTTTTGGGGGCCAATAATAGATGCAGCTACTAGAGCTCCCACCAGGAATCCCCACATGACATGGGCTCTGGCCGGCTGTTTCTTTCTCCTCTCTGGTACCTGCCACGGCCCCCGTGCTCTGCTCTGTGAAGGGAGGAGTGGGGAACGGGAGGGTGGAGAAGGTGGCATTGCATGCAGAAGGCTTCCCCTGCATTTGCGGGTGGGATTCAGAGTAGAACTGTTCAGCTGTTTGGCCCTATGAGGATCTAGCACAAAGCAAGCCCTCCATAAATGCTAGTTAAACTGTATTAGAAGCATAAACAAAGTATAAGTTTAACCAGGCTCCTGGTACAAACCAAATAAATGTACACAGAAGCCAGAGTTTATTTCAAGGGCCAAGGAAGAAAAAAACACTCTATTAGACTCTTCTGTGTCTTTCTGGAGGGAAAAAGTTGTCACTTTTGCAAATGATTACAGCTCTTGACTAATTCTTCCATCGTATGCTCTGTCTGGCATGAGGAACTCACTCTGAGGTGGAGAATTGGAGGGTGAGCATAGATGAATGTGCCCCAGCACTGGGGGACTGCCAGCATGAGCAGCAGAGGCTTCCTAAAGGTCTCTGTGCCCATGTGGAGCAGGTGGTAGGGACAAACTGCTGTGTACCAAGAGGGGAGACTGAAGAAGAGCAGAAACAAAGTTCCCAATGGAGTTAGAAATATGACTGGACACAAACCTCTATGATTTTCTGCTGAGGCCCCTACTATAAAAGACTGCTTGCCACCTGCTTCTGGAAAAAGAGCCTTCTGGGTGCATTAACGTTATTTACAACTAGGCTGCTTCCACCTAGGCAAGCACTGATGCAGGCAGTGGGTGTATGGGAATTGTAAAGGCAAATGCAGAATAGCCCTGCTCTTAAGAAGCTTCCAGTCTGTAAAGGCAAATGCAGAATAGCCCTGCTCTTAAGAAGCTTCCAGTCTGCAAAGGCATCTTGGTCCTCCTGGGTATACAGAGACCTGAATTCAAATCTCAGCTTAGGCTCTGGACAACCACATAACCTTAAGTAAGTCTCAACTCCTACCCTGACCTCTTTGCACTATCCATAAAGTTGAGGTGATGTATTTAGGAATTCCCACTCCTCTGACCTGCTATTGGCATCCATCAGCAGAGCGCCTTTGCAGTCTGAAAACTTCCTCCAGTATCACTAAGAACCAGGAGGATAACCTCTCAACTTCCCACCGAGCATGTCAGCATCTCCACTGTGGCACCAAGGGAAAGGAAAGCCCTGGGCTCGGAGGGCTCCAGGAACCACAGCGTGACTGTTGCCTCATGTGTACGGTAATTCCAACAAGGGCTAAGTGGCTAGCAAATTTGGAAGGGCAGGGTTTGTGATTAGCTCTCCTCCCAGTATCCCCCATATAGCTCTCTATTGCATAGGCAGCAAGTCTGAACCCAGTTCATAAAGCACAGGTTTGCACACGATGAATCTTTATTTTACTACAACTCAAATTCTATTTGAAGCCCATTCTGCTTGAAGGCAGAAAATGCAATCTTAGCCAATACTGGGAAATCTTTGCACTTCAGGTTTAAACACAGACAGTTCAGAATTTCCCCTGTCCCCTCCCTTTACCCAGGAGTAACATCAGAGTTCAGGGAGCCCCATGCAGGATCATTAGTTCCAGGTAGGCAAAAAGAAAGAGCTCATATTCCCCAGTCCTTGTTTCTCGATGCAGAAATATTTGTCGAGTAGTACTCCAGGCCCTTTTCCTCATGCCTCCATGACTTATCTAAAAGGAGCCAGGTTTATTTTTCTGTGTTTCCCTCTCTTTAAGATCTGTCTACAGAAAGCACCCACTCCCCTCTGCCCCTGCCAAAGAAGGGCTGCAGTTGGCTTGCACTTCTGTGAATACGTTAGTCCATGGAACCCTGGCGTGCTGTACCTATTGGTAGGTCTACTGTTTCCACTGAACTCAGCCACATCCTCCCATCTCACCTTTCTCCCTTATAAAGATGGTGCTTCGATTTAAGACAGCCCAACTTCTCTATCTCTCAATTATTTCTGAACTTAGGTTATGGACAGGGATGTTATCTGTGAGCCCCCTCCGATCCTTATGAGTAGTGTCTGCCCAAGTAGGCATCTGCTGATGTGTCTGTATTTCTCTCTGCTCCCCAGAGCAGGGGCTCAGCCAGTGTGAGCTGATGCAAACCCCATTGTGTCTATGAGCTTGCCAGTGCCTGTTCTCTCTGCTGACTCCCCTCTTGAGCACACGGGAACATGTGTATTCCTTCCCACACCCCTCTGACAACTCTCAGGCCTCCCTGACCCTGACAGCCCACTTTTCTTTATCACCCCCATGCCATGATGGTGCAAGGAAGTTGACCGCTGGGCTTCTCTGTACTCTCAGATCCCCAAATTCCTCTGAGAATTACGTTGTTTCAGACACCCAGACTCTATTAGTTTCCTAGGGCTGCTGTAACCAATTGCCTCCAACAGGGTGACTATAGCAACAGAAATTTATCCAGTTCTGGAGGCTCAAAGTCTGAAATCAAGGTATCAGCAGGACCACGTGCTCTCTGAGCATGCAAGAAGGGGATCTTTGCTCGCTGCTTCTAGCTTCTGGTGCTGGCGGCAATTCTTGGGGTTTTTAGACTTAGGAAAATATCATTTCAATCTTTGCTTTTGTCATCATACAGCCTTTTCCCTGTATCTGTGTCTCTGTGTCCAAGCCTACTCTTCTTATAGGAACGCCAATCATTGGGTTAGGGTCCACCCTAATCCAGCACGGCCTCATCTTAACTTGGTTCCATCAGGAAGACCCCATTTCTAAATAAGGTCACAATCACTTGTACTAGGGGTTAGGATGTCAACATATCTTTTTGGGAGACAGTTCAACTCATAACACAGTCCCATCCTTGAAGTATATCTTAGAATTACAACACCTCTCCTTCCTTCCTTCTCTCTCTCTCTCTCACACACACACACTCACTCACACTCACACCTCATTTCCAACTCTTCTTTCTCTTGCAACTCAAAGGTATTTTCAACTCCCAGGTGGGGAAAATACTATCTGTTGTAGTTATTCTACCAAATCTTCTTCCCTTAGGTGTGGACAGCAGTTTTTCATTTGTTTGTTTTATTTTAAAAGCCAGGAACTTGGTGCCTTTGTCTTCTGGCTTCTGGGCCACCCCTTCCTTGAGGCCACAGGTGCCTCCTGTCTCATGGCAGGAATGGGAAGAAGGTTCCAGGGAAAAGGGCATGGGAGGAACCACATATTTCTCAATATCATCCTGGAACACAGACGTTTTGTTCAGAATATTTTCTGAGTCTTTCTTGATTTTCACCAGTTTTTCAGCCTTCTGCCACCACTGGGATCTTTTGGCTCTGAAAATTCTCATGAGGAGAAAGGATAAAAGACGAGAGGCCACATTTGCAGAAGTGACCCTCCTGCCACTTGTAAAGGCTTTGCAGGCTGTTGGTGAGAAAGCGGGAGCTTGTACACCTTCATCCAGAGATCTGAGTGTCCACTAATGGTGTGGCCGGAAAGGAGAGAAGAGCCAGTCCGACAAAAGACTGTCCCCAGTGGAGCCAGACAGCCTGTTTTAGAGGTTTATTTTGAAATGTTTGGCCCATGTCACCAAGGCTCCTTTAAAATATAGATACCAATAGAAACCACACAAATCTTCATGGTAGTTATATCAACATTTTTCCAGCATTTCCAAATGCAAGTCCTCTTTTAACAAACATAAAAATTTCATGGCCTTCTTTCGAGTTATTTGGAATTTCAAAGTAAATAAGAAATCATGCTGACCAACAGCAGAGTAATATTATTCAGACGGTTTCTTCAATCTGCACCTCTCTGCCCTACGCCCTGGGGATTCTAATCTTTCCCACTAGGAGGTGAGAGCAGTGCCTCTCTTCTGCCTACTGATAAGCACCAATTTGGGGCTTTAAAATCCTGATCGTCCCCTTAGATTTAGAAAACAAGGTCCTGGGAGAATTTGGTCCTGGACAGTTACAGGGGTTTTCAGTGAAGGAACAGTGGACCAAATGGGAGGAGTCTTTGCAGGGAAGAGCAAATCTTGCAAAGCTACCATAGCAGAGACATCAGGGCTGTATGAAAACGCCCTGGGTCTTGGGAAGACCTTGGGGAAGTAGGGGCAGGGGGTGGACAGGGAGAGTGCAGAAAACACTGGACAAGATGTCAAAAGACCCTGGTTCGAGCCCTGCTGCTTACAAGTCATGTGACTATAGTCAAATCCCTCAACAAAACTGTTGTCTTAGGTAGTACAAGGCTGAACACTCAGAATTCACATGGGAACTAGGGGAGATAATTCCACATGAAGTTGTTCACCCAGTGCTAATTTCCTACTCACCGCCTTCCTCATTCAGCTGAGCCTGTTAATAACAATCCAGTCACTGGCAGGAAGTGGAAGCCAGGCTGAATCCAGTTTAGAAATGGTGTAGTTCCCATGTCATTTCAGCACTAACCTCTTCTCTAGACATGGCCCACCAACTCGGAGGCAGGCTTGTCCCAAGGCCACTACCACCATCACACGCTGGTGGCTTCGGACACCCCTGTTCACGAACCCTTGTGTAATGCCCAGAGTTAGATTCTGATGACAAGGGCCATTGCAGGCTGAAGTGGCAGACGCTTTGCCATCAAATACCAGCCTGAATGCGCTTTAGCTTCAGAGGTTCACACTGATGCTGGGAGATATTCTAAGCTCTCTACCCAGACAATGACAGATTGCTGCCTGCATATATTTTCTCCTCTTTTGGCAAAGTAAACGGAGTAAGTTCATTCAAAAGGAGAGAAAGGGGTGTTCTCTTGGGATGCTCAATCCGAATATAGTTCTGAGGGTTAAGGAAGGAGTTAATTCTGCTGTTAACCTTTAGAAGCAGGAAAAAAAAAATAGATGGGAAATAAGGTTGAGGTCTCCAGTTAGTATTTTTTTCTTTTTCAAAAATTCTGTCAGATTTAATTAAATCATCGCAAGTGCCTTTTAAAGGGCTCTGTGTGGTTGTCCTGCATGGTTGGAGGAGCTTGATCCAAGAGGCAGGGAGAGCTTTGGTATCATGCCAACTTCTGTTCTTTCCCAGGCAAAAAACACAAGTCAGCCCAGTAGTACTCATCATTATGTGGACCCAGAAGGCCATCAAACCAGAGCTGGCGACGGGTCCTGACGCTCGGCAAAGTGTAGGAATTTTGCCAGAAAGTCCAATACGCACATCTTTCTCCCCTGAACTGGCCTAGGCTTTGTCTGCCGTGCTGTGTCTGTGCTGCATTTACTGAGTTCCTGAGCTACAGCTTCCCTGTCCTCTTTATTCTCCTGCAGCACCAGGGAAACCAAAAACAGGGCTGAAATTCCATTCTCTCGTTTAATAGACATCCATTGAAAAAGAAGGCTCTACAGGTAAAAATATCATATTTAATATACATTATAATCTATGAAATAATATGGGTAAAAAATGATCATAGCAAACATTGATGAGCCTGGCAGTGTTCTAAGCACTTTGTTTTCAAAATATAAAACAAAACAAAAACTAAATGCAAAACCATGTGTGTCATCAATTGTGCTATTCGCCAGACCACCCTGGATCTCCCCATTCTGAGCACATGGCTGGATTGGACGTCTTGTTCCCACTGTGGTTGGGAGGGGCCATGTGACTTATTCTGGCCAATGAGTTTTGAGCAGAAGTGAAGCATGTCATTTGCAGGCTAGAGTATTTATTGCTGCTCAGGTACCTCCAGTTGTCTCTTTTCCTCTGGCATAGTGACTGGCAATTTGGAGAATCAGCGTATCCTACCAACTTACAATGGTCATGTGGTACGAATGGGAAATAAACCATGTTTATTTTTAATTTGAGTCACTATTGTTTGGTTTATTCATTAGTGAAGACTAGTCTAGTCTCTCTGATTAAACTTACATAATCATAGGCTATTTTTGAAAAGATATACAAAAATTTGGCAACAGAAAGATAACTAGAATCAAGAGTGAGAGAGATTTTATACTCTTTTTTTTGTACTATGTTTTGTTTATCATGTCCATACATGAATCCCTTCCTCTACCGCTAAATTGAAACAAATGAATAAATGAAATGTATGGAGCTGACACTATGTGCTAGGCATCCTGCCAGGTAATTAGGAGACAAAGCTTGAAGCTATTCTATTTTCCTGGCTAAGGGTCTATTTGGCTGATCTTCCTGATTTTTCTCTGATTATCTGTATCTTGCTTAAATGGATCCTCCCCACACCATACAATGCTCCTCTTACATTCAGATCCAGCACAGCAAAGAGAACAGAGCCAGCATCTTTTTGGCCAGGTCAGAGAAGTCTCATGGAGCCTGTCCATTATCATCACCGATGGCTAACTTGGAGTGAGTTTGGGAAAGGCTGTAATGATACTCGCAGCCTCTCAGCTTGCCATATGGATGAACAACACTGCAGCTGGTCACTTGAGGGGCCACTCCCTGGCCATTGGATGTGAGCCTGGAGCAGGCTGTGTCCTGAAAAATCTTCTGTTGTGAGTGAGCCCATGTGACAATTCTCCTTGCGGGAGATGGGGGCCAGGGTATGAGGTAGGGTTCATCATTCAGCTGCAGAAGCCCAACCACAGCAGCTCAACTAAATAAGGGGTGACTATCCCCTATAACAAGGAGTCTAAGGAGGCCTCCCAGAGGAGGTGCAGCAGCTCGTGTCCCAGGCTCTATCACTCCTGCCACCTCATGGCCATAAGATCACGGTGGCTCTGCCTTGTGCCTCCCATCAGCATTCCTAGCCAGAAAAACAGGCAGAAAGGAAGCAAGAAGGTGTTAACAGCCGTGTCAGCAAAGCACGAAGTTTCTCAGAAATCCAATCTGTATTGGCTGGAAGTAGCCAAGCATAACAGATAAAAGCACTAACTCTAAAAACTGACTGGGTTCAAATCCTGGCTCCACCATTTAATAGTTGCGTGTTCTCAGCCTACTTACTTAACCTCTCTGTATCTCAGTGTTCTTAAAGATAAAACAGGAATTACAGCACCTCCCTCCTAGAAAAATTATGGAAACTAAATTGTAAAGTGCTGAGAACCATGCTTTGTCTGTAGCAAGTACAACTTAAGTGTCTGCTAGATAAACACTTGACCAACCCTCCTGCAAGGGAGTCTGGGAAGATGAGTACTTTAGCTAGGTATATTATTGCCCTGACCAAAAGCAGGAATCGGTTAATAAGTAGGAGAGGAAGAAAGGTACTGGGTAGCAATCAGCAATGTCTGTCATGGCCAGCAGGTTGGACAGGGGCTAGAGTTTGAGTCTAATGAGTAAGGTGACCAAGAGAGAAAAGTGTCAGAGGGCTAAAACCCTGAACCGAAATCCTTTGTTGGTATTGGGGTGGAGTTGGGAAGTAAAGAGCAATATGCTGTTCCTGAGGCTTGGTCTGAATGGGACCTTGGAAACAGAGGCCTAGCAGCTACAGGAAGAGAAAAGAAATATGAGAAATAATAACAGCTCTCATTTATTGAACAGCTTTAGTTGCCAAGTACTTTACATATTATTCAGTGCTCATCTCAACCTTGGCAGGATAGCATAATTTCCCCCATCTCACAGATGAGGAAACCGAGGCTCAGAGAAGTTCAGTAAATTGCCCAAGGTCACCCAGCCCATAAGTGGTAGCGTGAGTACCGAGGCCTCAGCCATAACCATTCTGCCTCTCAGTTTTTCATCAACTGCCTTGAGTGACAGGCCCCTGCTCAACACTGAGATGACCTGTGGATACCTGAGATTGTCCTATATGACACTGCATTTGTCCCCACTCAGAAGTACTTAGCTGCTGGATATGCTGGTATTCCAGCAGCCACTAGCTGATGGTGTTGGAGCAGGAACTAGGATTGGATGAAGCCTGGATGGGGAGAGCCATGGGTGGGAGGTTGACCAGGAGACCTGGTCGAGTGTGTGCTCTGAGACAGTGTTAGCCAGGCCTAAGTCACACTTTAGATCTGAAGCAATACTGTAATCACTGTGTCTGGCAGTGGTACCTGGAGAAGGGAGGGCCAATTAAACTCAAAGCCAGATCCAGGTCAGTGATGAGGGATGGCGGGTGGGGCATTGGCAGTGTGGGGTGGGGGCAGAGCCAGGTTCCAGGAAAGGAGGCAAGGGAGGACTCTGCAAGGGTCAGGGTTCTGGCTCCGGAGACTGTTTCCATCCAGCGGGGAACGAGAGGACAAGACGGAAGCTCTCAGGAGGGAGGCCTGGGCTCCCACTCATAGGCTGATATTCAAACATGCACAACCAGTAAGGCAGATGGGGGCACCTGGGCAGGTAACTCTGCTGGACTAGGAGCCTGGAGCCCCCTACTACGCCAGGAACACTGACCCTTTGGTCGTTAGACCATGAACGAAGTCTGGGTTGTCTCAGGAGGTCCCAGGGGAGGGGCCGGGACAGCCTGGCTTAGGCAAAGCCTTTAGACTTAGCAGTAATTTTCCAATTCCTAAGAAAGCATTCAGTGTTTTAACAAGTAGCATATCTGGTGAAATGTCAGCCCTACACTCACCAGCTAAATTCCAGACACCCTCCCCACCTCTGTGGGCGTTTATTACCAAAGGGCCCCTGTCCTGCTCGGGGTGGGCTCAGGACAGACCAGGGCCTAACCTGCAGGGTCAGGGACTTAGCACCCCCAGACCTAGAGGCAGGGCAGACCCATTTCCCCTTTGTTCATTCTTTCAATGCTTCAGTCTGAAAGGGAAGGGTAGAAGTTTGTCTGCTTTTTGTTTTCCACTTTGAGATATTTGTGGGGATCAGGCAGCTGTCTGGGGGTTTCCTCCCAGTGCCCAGTCCTGACTGAGGGCTGAGGGGCAGGCACCAGCGAGCTCCAGGGCCCCTGCCTTCCTGGAACAGGTAGTGCAGAAGTTATATTCTCATCTTCTGCTAACTGCGTCCTTTCTTTAGGCAGTGAGCTTTTTCATAAAAACCCAATTCTGTTTCTACCCTGTCGCCCTCATATCCACCCCCATAAGCTGCTTTCCACCAACAACAATTTGAAAATTGATCTTTGAAATGACTCCTCACTTAAATCAGCTTCTGAGTTTTAAAGGGTAAGAAAATGCCTCTTACTCATTTAGACTAAAATAATGTGCCCATTAACTGCGCTAGAGACATGCAAAGTCTACTGCCTAGAAATTATCCATTAGCCTCGTTTCAGACTCTTCCACCTGCCACCCTCCCTCCATGCAGCAGCATAGTTCTAAATCTCAAACATCATCTTGACATTCCCTCCTCCAAAAACGAACTTTCAACGGCTCTGCCTTGCCTTAAGCTAAAAATCCAAATTCCTAAGCCTGTGATCTAACTTAGGTCTTTCCCATCACTCTTTCCATCTTTTTTAAAAGCATTTTCCACCATTTGCTCATTATCAAAAATAGTTCAACTCTTCTTGTGAAACAAAAACAAAAGAGTACACACCAGACACATACATTTTCCTTCCTATTGCTTTAGACCTCACTCTTAACCTAGGAACTTCTGGCTCCAGCTATACCAGACACGGCACAGGGTTAGCCCATTTCTTCTGTCCCTTCCCCCTGGAGAGACTTCATTCAGTCTCCACCTGTCAAATCCTAGCTGTCCTTCAAGGGAGGGACTTAAATGCAACCTTCTCTAAGTGGTCTTTTCAAATCCTCCTGGCTTAGAGGATTAGCCTCCCTGGGCTCTCCCTGTGCACCTTATTCTCATCTATTGTAGCAGACCAGCTTGCACCTCCTGTGCCCAGCTAATACTTCATTCTCCAACAATGTCTACTCTTCATTATGTCTTCCACACTTGCTGTATTGTGTTTTTGTGCCCCTGTATCTGTT
Organism: Pan troglodytes; assembly: GCF_028858775.2. NCBI lineage: Eukaryota > Metazoa > Chordata > Mammalia > Primates > Hominidae > Pan > Pan troglodytes. The sequence goes on from NC_072414.2 coordinate 84,124,922, forward strand.
TGTTTCTGGACTATCTTTTCTCCCCTTATCTGATCAGCCAAGTCAAACTCATCCTTCCAAAGCAGCATTTCTCAACCTTGGCTGCATGTTAGAGTGCTCAGCCAATCAGCTGGAGGGTGTTCAAAAAGCTCTATACCCAGGCCTCAGCCCGCAGCAACTAAATCGAAACCTCTGGGCATGGGAGCCAGGCGTCAGAGCTTGTAAAAGTTCTCAAGCGATGCCAGTGTGCATTGGGTTGAGAACACCTGTTCTGGAATCACCTCAAGCTTCCACCTACTTCATTTAGATTAATTATTATTTGTATCCCTGGAGTTCAGCACTGTGCCTGTAACTGTAAGAGTATCTGTTGAATGAATGAATAAATAAATGGGTGAATGGGGGTTTTTTTTAAAATGGATGGAAGGAAGGATAGCTGAAGGATAGATGGATGCTTACTCAGGAAGAATCATAGGCTGCCTTCCACTTCTAGACTTACTCCTGGAAGGGAGGTATCAGCTCCACACCCCTAGCAATGCACCTCCCTTACACAACACAGGTGTTGAGTAAATATTTGTAGACTTCAATTCAGCAGTGGCTTCACTCAGTTGCCAAGTCATCTACTGAGAGCAGTCATTGGCCAACTCTGTCCACAAAACATTTTGACCTAGACCAAAATGGAGCATTGGAAAAATGAAGTGATAAAAGTGGATCTCTGGAATTTTTGTGTTAAGTTTTCTTTCCATAACTTTTCTTAAAATTTTGCCTACCTACTACTGATTGTTTTGCTAGCAAGTATTGATGAATCAATATGATTAAGCACAAAAGCAAACCAATACAGGAAATCTATAAAATATGATTAGAAAATAACTTCTGGAGAATGTTACTTCTGATTTAAGCTTTCCCTTTCTCATCTCCTTCCTTCCCTCTTACCTTCCTTCTTTCCTTTCTTTCCTTCTTTCTTCTTTTTTTTATTGGTTTGTGTGTGTTTTTTGTTTTTGAGATGGCATCTCACTTTGTCACTCAGGCTGGAGTGTAGTGGCGTGATCACGGCTCACCGCAGCCTCAACCTCCTGGGCTCAGGTGATCCTCCTGCCTCAGCCTCCGTAGTAGCTAGGACTACAGGCACATGCCACCATACCTGGCTTATCTTTGTATTTTTTTGTAGAGATGTGGGTCTCGTGATGTTGCCCAGGCTGGCCTAGTATTCCTGGGTTCAAGCGATCTGCCTGCCTTGGACTCCCAAAGTGCTGTGATTATAGGCGTGAGCCACCACACCCAACCCTCCCTTCCTTCCTTCCTTCCTTCCTTCCTTCCTTCCTTCCTTCCTTCCACAAGTATTTAGTTAGCATATACTAGGTGCGAATCACTGTGCTAGGATTAAAGGCACAGTACAGACATGGTCTTCTCCCACATGAAATTCACTGTGAATAGTTGAATGTTCCATGATTTCCACAAGGTATGCTATGAGTTATAGAAACTCCCCATCCTCCACAAGGTTAGGAACCACTAACACATTAAAATTTCACAGCCAGTGCTCATTGAAGACAACAGGTGCACTTAACCATCAGTTTAAGTGGCTTATGGTTGGTGACTGAGCCAAGCCAGGGAAGGCAGAACCAGCTCGGCTGGCCTTGGACATTTCCTCTCAGGACTCTCCTTTACCTTAAGGAACCATCCATGGTACCCATGAAGATCCCGCCAGTCTCCACAGTCAGGCCAAACCTTGCCTGTTTGCTGTCAGGCCCCCAGATCCCTAGATCTTTCTGCATTTTGTGCTGTGGGGCCTTCCAGCATCAAACTACTAGGACCTCTGAGAGTTTCCATCTCTTTGTCTATATAACATCAGGTTGTGGAAGGAGCCACAAATGTTAAGGGTTACAAAGGTTCAGTCTAAATGATTTCATATGCTGAAATCCTAACCCCCACAAAGTGATGGTATTAAAAGTTGGCGCCTTTGGGAGATGATTAGCCCTTGGAGGCTAAGTTCTCATGAATGGACTAGTACCCTTATAATAGAAGCCCCAGAGAGCTGCCTCACCCCTTTTGCCATATGAGGATACAGCTAGGAGGCACCATCAATGAACCAGGAAATGGGGCTTCCCCAGACACCAAATCTGCCAGCACCTTGATCTTAGACTTTTCAGCCTCCAGAACTGTAAGAAATAAATTTATGTTGTTTCTAAGCCACCCAGTTTACGATATTTTGTTATAGCAGACTGAATATGCTAACGCACAGTAATAATTTTTCCCTGAAAGCAGGAAAAAACAACACAGAAAACAGACTCAGAAACCATGAAGCGGTCAAGTGAGCTGGATAAAATTGTCCACAAGAAACCTGTCCTAAGCCCAGATGTCTCAGCTACCCCTTTAGTAGAAGAGGTGGTGCTCGCTCAAATCTGGGGTGAAGCAAATCTTCCGCAAGCCTGCTTTCCATCCTAATTTGGATCCCAGTTTGTTCTTCTGGTCTCAGAAGTCCAAGCATTTCAGTGAAGCTGTTCTCCTGTCTACTCTGTCTCTGTCCCTAAAGCCCACTCATATTTGCCTTCAAAGAGCCTGGTGTTTCTGATATCCCACTGCAAGGCCTCCTTTACTCCTCCTGAAATCTGTGTGGCATGGTTTCCAAGCCTCAGGACAGTCTTTTCCTCTACGTGGAGCATGCAGATAATGTGTTTCATTTGTCTGAACTATGTGCTGGTTTTGTCTGTTGCCCGACTCTCGCTTTAAAGAAAGCTGGCCTGGCCGGGCGCAGTGGCTCACGCCTGTAATCCTAACACTTTGGGAGGCCGAGGTGGGGGGATCACGAGATCAGGAGATCAATACCATCCTGGCTAACACGGTGAAACCCTGTCTCTACTAAAACACAAAAAAATTAGCCGGGCGTGGTGGTGGGCGCCTATAGTCCCAGCTACTTGGGAGGCTGAGGCAGGAGAATGGCGTGAACCTGGGAGGCGGAGTTTGCAGTGAGCAGAGATCGCGCCACTGCACTCCAGCCTGGGCGACAGAGCAAGACTCCATCTCAAAAAAAAAAAAAAAAGCAGAAAGCTGGCCTGTGGACCTTACTGAGGCCTGGTCCCTCCCTGCAGGGTCTGGGGAAAGCACCCATAATGGAAGCCACCTTACCTGGGGGCTCTTTGTCATTGCCTCAGGCCTCGTGAAGTCACTGCCGATCTCAAAGCCTGGACTTCATTGTGCCTCACCTCGCAAGTTCCAGTGATGTTCACAAGTGCCACATTTAACATCCAACTGTGGGAAAGGGTGGGGGTTGTGGGGGAAGAAGGCCTGTCCTCTGATTACATTATGGTCAAGTCATTTTCAGAAGCTTCATCATTCAAGTGGAAGAAGGAGTGGAATTTTCCAGAGGCCACTTAATTGCACTCTTATAGACTATGGTATTTTAAACATTAATACACTGTAATAAAAGAAACTAGGAGAAATTTGGATTAATCAAAGGCCGGAGCTGGAAGAGAGGAGACATTATGGAGATTGATGGCTTGGATTAGATAATCACAGAGAGATATGCATTCATTCAAGAGAGTAATTTTTAAACTCTGGCCCTAAAACACTAGGGTCTCAGGGGATGCTGCAGGTCTGCAAAGATTGTATAAAAGCTTGGCTCAGAAATTCCATTTATGTAACTATTTCTGAAAAGTCTAATAAAAACTTGCATACTCGAAGGTTACATGTCCAAAATTTTACTATTATTCGAGATCACTGGTGTTTTCATTTACATGTTAACTGACAAATTTTATGGTAAATATGATAAATATGAACATAGAAAACAAATTTACCTGTGTCAAACACACAGTGTAGGATATCAATATGTGGTCTAAAAAATTCATTTTTTTTTAACCACTGATCCTGGATTCCTCTTAGGTAGAAAATTGTCTTTATTTGCCCTCCCTCTATGTTTATATTTATTTGATTGTTTTATTAACTAGCACCCTTTTTCCTCATAGCCCATTAGTCACACAGCTGCCATTTGTCCCTCCAGACCCAATCCCCCAATACACTTCTTCACACTTCTTTCTGTCCAAGAGGCAGGCTTGAGTGGCTATATCAATGGCTTTCCTTGCCCTTTGGCTTTCTGTTGGATTGGCCCATGGGGAGCTCTAGCTGGACAAGGAAGAGAGGAGATGAGGTCAAGGTCCCTAGCTAGGTCCCTCAACCATGAAGGCCACTACCACTCTCCTGGAGCAAGAACTCTCTCTTCCCTTTGAATTCCTGTAGTAACTGTTCCCTCCTCCCTCCCTTCAGACTGTGTTGAAGTAACAGCTCTACTTCCGGTAACTCCAGGTTTCTATACTACCTCTGGGAGTTTCCTTACACCCTCCCACACCTTTGTACATACGCTTATCTTGAGTTATCTTCATTTAGGGGTGCCACCTGTTTCCTGCTGGAACTTTCACTGATACACCCCACTCCTGGTTCCCTTCTAATGATGAAAACCATCCCTATGTCATTCTGTGCTTCTGTTTGTACGTATTCTTGCAAAATAGTGTTGTTTTGTATGCATGTATTTCCGTTTTTTAACTGAGCTATAGATTTCTTTTGGCATTTTACCTTTCTCACTAATTACCATTTCTTAAACAGTTCATCCATGTTGCTATGGCTACAACTAATCTGTGGTTTCTAAACTGCTGCACCATACTCCGCTGTGTACACGCACCACATTTGCCTATCCAATCTACAGAAGACAGACAGCCAGGTTGTCTCCAGCTTTCTGGCACCTCAACCAGTGCTGCAGTGAAAAACTTTGTATATGCATGTCCCTTGGGGAGCTGTGTAAGGATTTCTTTGGACTGCATAGCAAGGGATAGAAATGCTGAGTCATGCAGTGTGTATCTACTTAATTGAACTCAATTAAGTGAACCAGCTGTACTCTACAGAATGCCCATGTACGTCTGCTCTCCTGGGAGCAGTGCCCAAGGCTTCCCCTCCCTAAGTATCCACCAATATTTGGCATTATCCTTATTTTGTATTTGCCTTTCTTTGATTAGTAATAATTTTGAGCATTTCCTCAGATGCTTTTGATTTCCTCTTTCATAAATTATATGTCCACATCCTTTGACTGTTTTTCTATTGAGATTGCTGTTTTTCTTATTTATCTACAAGGGGTTCCTTGTATATTTTTAATGCACTGTTGGTTTTAGTTTGCTAATATTTTGTGTAGGATTTTGTTTCTATATTAATACATAAAATAAGACTACACATTTCTTTTCTCCTATTGTCCTTATCTGGAGTAACTTTAATAATATAAGAATTGATTGTTTCTTACAAGAATCTGATGACTCTGCACCATGTACACCCTGGTCTAAGTCACTACTATCTCCCACCTGGATTACCAATGAAGGATGGTCTGGTATAGGGGGTACAGAAGAACACTGGGTTTAAGAATGGAGCAGAGCCCAGTCATGAGCCCCTGTGTATGGTGTGATAATTATTTGCTTTTTAAATCTGTCCTCTCCTCCCTATTGGAATCCATTTCCAGTACATGGCTCATGTGTGCCAAAAAACAAAGTGTTTAATTTCATTGGTGAGTAGACCAGTTCTCCTGTTTTCTAGCTAAATGATTTGGGAAGAGTCAAGTAACCTCAGTGTTGTATTTTCTATCAACAGAATAATAAAGATGAAACCATACCCCCTACTTGTGATGAAAGTTAAATAGAACAATGTACCTAGGGAGCCCATTCCCACTGACTGCCACAGGATGGTGGGCCTGTGTGGGTCGAGGCCAGTTCAGGGGTAATCTCAGCCTTCTTCAAAACAAGGCTCAGGACATCAACTGGCTGGAAGCAGGGCTGATGTTTCAGGCTGCAGGAAATCTACAAGGTTGAGCATGTCTGGGTAGACAGGAGCAGGAACTCAACAGGGCAGTGCTCTCCCTAAGTTCCAGGGATCCCATACTGATTAGCATGCCAACAGGGCCCTCATTAGAGAGGAGCCCAGAAGGAAGGACAGAGATTCCTCTGGTCCCTGGGCCTGCTCTCTCCACCCATATGTCCCCTCTGATGAGTGCATGCATGGGGCATTGATTACCAGACCACACTGTGGTGCAGTCTCTCCATGGAATGGCTCCACACAGGGATTTATTAGTAATTAAGCCTTGAGTAAATATTTTGCAAACAGGGTCTCTCCTGATGACTAGGAAGGGCTTTGGGAGGTGAGAACCCCATGGTTCTGGACCTTCAGGGCCTGCATTATGGGCTTTCACATCCACATCATTATATGCTTGGCTACTTCAAGGCTGCCAGGGCCTCAGCTGGCTGATAACAACCAGTTACGAATGCAGCTCTGCCCTCTCGGTTGTGTCCTTTCCTAGAAGACATGGGAATACTCTGGATTGTTGGTCTTGCCTGGTGTGGGTCTGGTGGCTCTCTCGCGGTGCACATGCTTCCTCCCTGGAAGTCTGCAGGATGCAATCCACAGGCAGGGTCTATGGGGAAATTTCACAGCCTTGGGGAGAGCACCACATCTCCAGGACGCCATGGAGTTAACTCACATGGACTCATGTGAGTTACTCACAGTGACTTATGGAGTTAACTTCACATAGGGTTTGTTCTGGCCAGCAGTTCTCACAGGGTGGGTTACTCTCAGCCCTTAGCAGGGTTAACAGCCCCAGAACTATTGACATTTTGGGCCAGCTGATTGTTTGTGGGGAATGGGGGTAGCCTATGCACTGTGAGGTATTTAGCAGCATCCATGGCCTCTGCCCACTAGAGGCCAATAGTATGCCTCTCACTCCCAGATGTAACAACCAAATATGTCTGCAGACATCACCAAATATCCCTGGAGGATAGAGCTGCCCCTGGTTGAGAACCACTATTAGAAAGGGTTTTCAGCTGATTTCAGCAAAAATACTGGGCCTTCTTGGGGGAAAAAGTGTAGATCAATAAGTTTTAAAATGATAAAGGGAAAGTTTGTTCAGAAAAATCCATTTATGCCTTTGTCCATTAATCAGCTCTCAGTTAGGCTCCTCCCATGCACCAGGTACTGTTACAGGAGCAAAAGATTTAGCAGGAATAGGACACATAGGACCCCTGCCCTCCTAAGGCTTGCCTGCTAGTTGGGAGGGAAAGATGAGTAATAAACAAGTCAAAAAACAAATAAGATTATTTCAGGTTCGGGTAAGTACTCCAGGATTGGTATGATCAGGAGTATTCTGAATGAGGGGTGGTAGGGGGTCAGGAAAGACTTGAATAATGAGATGGATGCAGCCACCGGACTATTTGGGAGAAGAACTTTTCAGGTATATGGAACAGGGATGGAAAAAGGAGGAGAGGGAGTTTGAGGATGTTCAAGGAAGAGAAAAGAGGCCAGTGTGGCTGAGCTAAGGACTAAGGTGGAGTGTGGGATGAGGTGGAGAAGAGCTGGGAGATGCATTATGGTCTGGATTGTATTTTAAGTGCAATTACCATCTCCCCATCATTATTCCTTGTAGTATTAATTCCAACCATTCCTTAACCCCACAAAGACCACTCTAGCCCATGGAACCTAACTCTAACTCTAACTGTCTCTCTCTCTCCCTCCCTCCCTCCTTCCCTCCCTCTCTCTCTTTTTCTGAGACAGGGTCTCACTCTGTTGCTCAGGCTGGAGTGCAGTGGCATGATCACAGCTCACTACATCCTTGACCTCCTGGGCTGAAGCAATCCTCCCTACTCAGCCTCCCGAGTAGCTGGGACCACAGGCATGTGTCACCACACCTGGCTAATTTTTGTACTTTTTATAGAGATGGGGTCTCACTGTGTTGTCCAGCTGGTCTCGAACTCCTGGGTTCAATCTGCTTGCCTCAGCCTCCCAAAGTGTTGGGATTACAGGCATGAGTCACTGTGCCCAGTCAGCAACATTCTTTTATCATCCATTGCTCCCTCAAGTTCTCATTCTCCTTCTTTCTCAGCTTAAATCCATAGCCCATCACAATAAACTCTTTCTTTTTATAGTTTCAACTTCCTTCCCCTCTTTCTGCCATTTCACTTGTCTAACAAAATCCCAAACCCGCAAAAATACTCCATTTGCCTTGAAGGAGCTGGATGTAGCTGGAGAGAACTTGTTCGGCATTAAATTTGTGTGCACAACCTCAAGGGTTGTGCTGGCAACTCTACGCCAGTTCCCTAGTCAACTTCATCTCCTCATCTCCAAAACAACCCTCACATACCTTCTCCTCTTGCCTTAAACTGCCTAAACCTTTTCCCTCCATCTCATTTTCAGCTGATGACCTTGATTTTTATTTCTCTGCGCTGTTGAGCAGTTGTTCGTGAGCCTATGTATGTGCACCTATAAGAAAGGGAATGCCTTTATATTGCTGTATCCCCAGTGTGTAGGAAGAGTGCCTTGTACTTAATAATTTATCTGTAAAAATGTGGTAGTGAATGAATGAATGGATTTTAAGCAGGAGAGTGACAAGATACACTTCCTGATTTTAAAAGATCACTCTGGATGTTGCGCAGAGAACAGGTGTAGAAAGATAGGCATAAAAGCAAAGAGAATTAGGAGTCAATTGCATTGCCCCTGGCCTGGATTAGGGTGGTTGTGCTGGAGATGCAGATTAGTGAATAGCCTTTATTCTGTTTGGAAATAGAACCGATTTGCTGATGAAATAGACATGGGGAAAGATCCAGGAAGATCTCTAGGTTTTAGCTTAAACAATTGGGAGGGTGATAGTACTGCATGATGAAGTGGGTATGGCTGTGGAGAGCATTTCTGAGAAGAGAGGGAAGTAAGAATTTGGTTTGGGCATATTCAGTTTGAGATGTCACTCAGAGGTGTGCAATTGGAGCAGTCACTTATGCTGATAGATGTCAGGCTGGTGCTCAGAGAACTCCCTAGTGCCACAGGTCTATGTGGCCATTGCAGGTCAGCAAGGGGTTCTGCCCATCACAGTCACTCCTGGGTCCAGGCCAAGAAAGGCTTCACTTGGCATGTGCTCCTACTACTGAAGAGTCAAGGGAAAGAGAGCATGACATACTGCCCACTCCTCTTGCCTAATCCAAGCTAGGACTGTACAATGGTACCAAGGACTTGCCCCTGATTTTTTGTCTGTTAGATGATCAAAAGATGACAAGTGTTCCCAAGATGGATTTGTATTGGCCCTTGTAGCATTCATGTGGATGATTACCATGGCCCTTCCACAGATGAGTGGATAATAACATCCACTGATTAAATGAACAGTATGTGGCAGGCTACGGGCTAGCCCCTTTGCAGATAGTATTTTATTCCATCTTCAAGGTATCTTATGAAGATTGTTTTATTATTCATTTTACAGATGAAACATTGCCTAGAAATATTATTTAACTAGCCCCAGAACTAGTTATTCTTTAACTAGCACTCCCAAAGCTGGAGTGTTGTATTTAAGGTTTGAACCCAGGTTACCTTTTGTAACCTCAAAGTCCATGCTTTTAACCATCTTGCCGCACCAAATTACAGAGACTTAAAATGACATCCTCAAAAGTTTTATGGTGAATGGTTTAGAAGGGTCCAACCTGAGAAGGTTATTTTGTATAGAACACATTTCTGTTGTCTAACGCTTTCTTTGGAAGTGGGAACCACCCTTGGCTACCAAGGCCACAAAAGCTCAGATTCACTTTCTCAAGTAACTGGAATGCAGAATGACTGCAAACTGGTGACATGGACTTGCTCCCCATTGCAATCCCCTTACGCTTTATGTATTAATACATCTACACACCAAGTCACTGAAATTCCAAATAAAAAAATAAGGACGGACATACAAGAAACTACTCATTATAAGATCAGGAGTCAATTCAGGGTTGACTTCTATGTTGGTTTCCTATTGTTCCTGTAACCAAGTACCACTGAAGCACTGACTCAAAATAATACCATTTATCTCTCTTACGGTTCTAAAGATTAGAAGTCTGCAGTCAGTCTCACTGGACTAAAATCAAGGCATCACCAGGACTGGTTGCTGATGGAGGCTCCGAGGAGAGAAGAATCTGCTCCTTGCTTCCTTCAGCATCTAGGGGCCACCTGTATTCCTTGGCTCATGACCCTTCGTCCATCTTCAAAACTCTCCACTCTCATTTCTGCTTCCAAGGTCACATCTCCTTCTCCTCCAACTCCTCCTGCCGCCCTTTTATAAGGACCACTGTGACTCTATCAAACCCCTGGAAAATCCAGGATAATCTCCCCATCTCAGGAGACATAACAGTCACATCTGCAAAGTCCCTTTTGCTATATAAGGTAACATTCAGAGGTTCCAGGGCGGAGGGCATGGATGTATTTGAAGTATCATTACTCAGCCTACAGCAACATCTGTTCAGAGAGCATCTAAACTCAAGAATAATATTTCTCCAATACTTTCCTTGTCTCCTTCTTCAGATCCTGTCACATTCAAAACACCATGTAACCATATCACAGTCATCCATCAGAAATCCATTACACGGTCATTTGTAACTTGTGTGGGTTTCATCTTTCACTGGTGAGACATTGCATTCGGGATTTGATTTTTTCCCTTGCATCTTTGAAACTGAAAACCATAAATGTCATTTTGTTAACAGGGTCTCACTCTAAATTAGAGAACATTTGTTCTAAGCCCAAAGCTTAAATTAGGCCTTAACTTCCTGGACACTTACATTTTTATCACCTCTTTTCCTAATTGGCCTTGGCCACATTGGCAATGATGAGAATGAGAGTGAAGACCAGCGCTGCATGCACCTTCACACTCAGGCTCACCAGCTCAGTTCACAGTGCCTACTTCTGCATCAGGGCCCACAACAGAGAAATCTCCTGAAATCAACAACATTGAACACGTCAGGACTGGCAATTCTCTAAGGCTGACACTCTCAAGCCAAGGGGGTAGCTATTCCTTTATCTTCTGGGTAGGGTATGGACAGAGAAGAAATGAACCCTAAGCCTACTGGATCCAGGGACAGAGAATTCATTCCTTCCTTCATTCGTTATTAATTACAAGCCTCATAGCACCTATCACTGTGCTGGTACTCAAGATATAAGAGGCAACAAAGCAGACCTGGCTTTGTGTCCTCATGAGACTTGCTACCCTTTATTTAGAACTTGCTGTAGGCCAGTCAACAGAAAATGTATTTGAAATGCAGCTCTTGTACTTATAGTTCTCTAACCATTACCCCAGAGAACTTATACCAATCTGCTGATTCAGGAGGAACTGATGGGCACAGTGAGTAGGAAGAAGATTTGAGTTAAGAACAAGTTAAATGAAACATGGGTCCCTGCACTGCAGATTCTGCCAGCCCTGGGAATCTGTTTGGAGACTTCAGAATATGTAGATTACTCATACCCCACTGGGTTAGCTTGTGCTGATTCAAATTACTTACTCAAAGGATTAAAATACTGAACCAGAGTGGTCTCATTTTCAGTGTGTTTTGTGCAACTGTTTCAACAGAGCCCCAGGCCCAGCTGTCCAGGGACAGGCCATCACATGAGGATGGCCATTATCACAGGTCAAAATTTATGTCTCAGAAAATGCAGTGCTATCTCTCAGGGGCAGAAGGTGACATACATTTTGTTCTCATCACAGGGACAGGAAAATTCCCTTTCAGAGAAGGCACTGCCAGGAGCTGGCACACAAGGAGCACAGGGCTGGCCCTTGTTGATTGTGAAGAAAGGAGGGAAGACAGGCCTGGCCAGTCTGAGCAGTAAAGTGTAGTTATTTCCACTGATGGCCACTGATAGCACTAACTTGGACAAGCAAAATGCTTTGTGATGACTAGCAGGATTATACCTCTCATGTGAAAAAAAATTCTAATATCGAGATCTAAAAATCTAGGAGACTGACTACGATACATGCCACATACTTGGAAACTCAACGTTTGAGGACATGGAGTGTACAGGAGATGTGGTGCTCTTTAGTTATGGGCACCAAGTTTCTCATTTGGAATTGTGTGTCCAGCCTCGATTGATGTCACTCCAGCCAAGGGAGGAAACTGAGCCTGGCCCACCTGCAGCCCTGACCTAAGGGTGGAGTCTCAGCAGATCCATCTGGAGCAACTCAAAGGTTGCATGAAATGAAGAAAAGCAAAAAGACTTAGACACATATAAAAAAAACTATGAGTGACAGGGATGACAGGAAGCCTTTTTGATTCAATCATTCAGCATTTCATAAATATATATCTAGCACTCACTTCAGGCCTAGCTCTGTAATGATGATAGGAAATCAATGGTGAACAAAACACAGACCCTGCCTGTAAGCTCTTCTGGGCCACTGTAGAGATAGTTCAGGGTTGCCCCTTCAGTATCCATTCTCATGTCACTCCTTCCTAACCATACTCCACTTTACTCAGGTTTGGGGTTCAAGTGTGTGTGATGATACTTCCAGGTCTGGAAAAAGCCATCTGCTGAGGCTCACTCTATCCAGAACCACAACTAGGCAACAAGGCCCCTACCCTGGGACCCTCTTTGGGGGCTCAGCTCTGACCCTTCTTCATCCATGATTTCCCTACAAGGTAAGAGTCTGAGGGACTAAGGGGACAGGCCCACCAAGAGCCTGCACCTCCTTTTGCAGGCCATTTTGCAGACCATGGCCAAGGAGTCCAGGCTATACTGTTAGGGCACCCACTGGCTTCTTCTCCAGTTCTGTCCTCCCAAAGGCAGATTGTGCTGCCAGTGCGACGCCGCTAGCCCAGATGTGGAGTTTGCACTTAGGGTGGGGGTGTCCCCATATGTGGAATGGAGTCAGGCGGTGGATGAGAAAAGGGACAGGCTATTGCCTGGAAACCTCTATTGGTATACTTGCCTGGAGGCTGCAAATGTGTATCCCATTGTCATCAACCCTGCAAATGTTTCAGGAGTAGGCAAGGAAGCTAAGTTCGTTCAACAAGAGTGAAATCCAGTGATTTTACTGATTGTAGATGAAGGAGCCTTCTAGGACTACACTTGCCTAAATCCAGCCTACCTCTGGAGGTTTTGGGCTTTGTAATAAGCCAATCATTTCCCTTTATCATTTAAGACAGTTTAAATTGGATTTTGTGTCTTACAACCAGAAACATCCCAAACCCACTTCCATCAGCTACCAGCTGTGCTGTGATAAGCCAGCAGGTCATTTTTATCTCACGCAAGCTCAGAGTCCTCAAATGTACCATGAAGATAATCCAAATGTTTCTGGGTGCCTGACAGAAAGGAATGAAATCATGATGGGAAAAAATGCCTACCATGGTACGTGGCCTACAATAGGTGCCCGGTAAATGCCACTTTCCTTTTGAACGGTTCTAGGGTAAATGCACCTGATAGCAATAACTTAAGCCGACCCTAAGAATGACCCTTTATAGCAGATGCACCTGAGTGCGTGTTCTGAGCTAGGGAGTCCAGGAGTGGCCAACCCAGAGATTCATTCCTTGTCTATGAGAAACACCTGAGTCCCCGGCCCATCCTGCAGAACACGGGCTGGATAGAGCATTGAGACCCTGAGTTGCGGGTTCAATGAAGGCTGCCTGGTGGAAGCCGTTAAGAGGAGGGTGTTAAGTGAAAATGCTGTGGAGGCTGTATGCTGTTTGCAAGTGGTTGTGGTTTTCCTACCCTTCCCACCACCACTGGACCGTGCAGTTATCTGTCCAGCCCACGCCACTGGACTGTATGTAAGGCAGGTACTTTGTCCAGCCCGCTGCCATTGGACTCTCTCCCCTGTATGTAAGCCCCTAATAGAACCCCATGTCTCGTTTGCTGGCTCTGGATCTCTTCTTCAGCCTCTTGAACCTGGTGCCTTCCCTACTGAGGTTAACAGGGTTTGGCACAACAGTGGGGACGTAAGAACTCGGGCACAGATACTAGGGGAACCCCTAGGCTTTGTCTCCCTCAGATTCCTGTTAGTATCTGTAGATACAAACATGAATGAGTCTGAGACCCTGCCCTAAAAGAGCAGGCACAGCCCCACAGACTGGCAGGGGAGAAAGTCTACACCATGCCGGCCTGTGATGATGCCGTGTTAAATGATTTGTAAAGTAAATAAGACATGAAACAAACTGGGCCTTGAACAGCAGGTTGGATATGTACAAATGAAGAGAGGCTTGGAAGCTATTTGAAGTTACATTGCTTTGGGTGCTATTAACAGCAGATTTCTGTGGCTTGTACATATGAGGGCTTCTCTCTTTCCTGTAAAGCCCAGAGGTCAGATGTCCACGGCTGCTATGGTGGTGTCATGATCATCAGGGACATGAACTTTTTCCTTCTTTCTGCTTGCCTGTGTGTAGCGTCCCTGTTGAGGCTACCCCAAAGTTCTAGAAGGCTGTTAGGGTTCCAGCATTATATTCGTATTGCAGGCAGCAGTCATGAGGAAGAATGACAAGTAAAAAGGCAAAAAGGGGCTCACCCCAGCTGTCTGTCCTTCCTTCTCAAAGGTTCCTCCCAATAACTTCCATTTAAAATCATTAGCTAGGCTGGGCACAGTGGCTCACACTTGTGATCCCAGCACTTTGGGAGGCCAAGGCAGGTGGATCACCTGAGGTCAGGAGTTTGAGTTTGAGACAGCCTGGCCAACATGGGGAAACCCCGTCTCTACTAAAAATACAAAAATTAGCCAGGCGTGGTGGTGCACGTCTGTAATCCCAGGTACTCGGAGGGGCTGAGGCATGAGAATCACTTGAAACTGGGAGACAGAGGTTGCAGTGAAAGGAGATCACGCCACTGCACTCTAGCCTGGATGACAGAGTGAGACTCTGTCTCAAAAAAAAATCATTAGCTAGAATTTAATCCTGTGACCATACCTAGTTGCAAAGGAAATGAAGAGGTCAACTAGGCACAATGGTGTCTTCATGATACCGATATGTCAATAAGGAAGCAGAAGGTGGAGGCATCTAGCTGCTTCTGTCACTTGGGAGGATATCACAGAAGCAGAGGACAAATAAATAGCTCATGACCAGGAGAGCCAGGAGAAGTTGGAGTAAAAGGTAACAAAATGATGGCAAATCCAAATATAGAACAGACCAGAACTTAGGATAGGCCAAACTTCAGCAAGAATTGGGAAGTACTTGGCTTGTACTAACACAGATTGCTGGACCTCACCCCCAGAGTTTCTGATTCAGCCGGTCTGGAGGACAGCCCTAAATTTTCGCATTTCTAACAAGTTCCCAGGTTATGCTGATGCCGATGCTGCTGGCCTGGGGACCACACTTTGAGAACCACTTTGGATAAAGTTAGGACTTTATCCTCTAATTAACCCCCTGAAGGCTTCTGAGTTGGGAAGAAAAAATGATGAGCTGATTCACGAAAGCTTATCTGCCAGAGGTTTGTCAGATGGGCTGGTGAGGGTGAAGATGGAGGCAGAGGCAACGCACTAAGGAGACAGCAGTGAAGCCATCATTTGGGATGTGTTTGGCTGGGCTTAACTGTATTATTTACAGCAATTTCTTGAAGCTTCTGACCTCCAAGACCTAACTTTATCATAGTAAGCAGACCAATCAAGCTATCCGCCTTATGGCCAGAAAAACTCAAGTTTTGAAAGAGTGTTGGTTACTGATGACAGATTTAAAAAAAAAAAAAAAGTAAAAGGATGTCTCCATCTTCCTACCCTGTCTAACTACAGCCCGAAGTTTTTATTGAAAAATGAGAAGTAGCCAGAGGACTCACAAGTAAAGAATCAAGCCATGATTAGAAGAAATAAAATGCCAGGGGAAAACCAAGTCAATGGATCCTGTTCTTTCCACCACTGAGTCCCTCCCACTTTCTAGTTGATTTGCTGTGAACTGAGTTCAGACCTCCTTTGGGTTTGCAATTAAGGCTGAAATACACAGGGAAGCAGGACTGAGGATGTGGACCCACCTGATATGAATCCTGGTTCCAGCTGTGAAGCAGGGTGGTAGCCGGTCTCCGGAGAACTTTGTAAATTAGAAAACGTGTCCCCTCCGGGTGCAGCTTGGCAACTCAAGAATGTGGGCTGCATTACAGCCCTCATTTGCCAGCTTGGCCAAGGGCCCTATTGCAGGGCACAGCCTGCAGGACAGTAAGAGGTGGCCCTGCTGTAAGCAGGAACTTAACCTCAGGAGCCCAGGGTTTTTCCTCTGTCAGATGGGTTGACAGGCAGAGACCCCAGAGTTGTCAAGCAGACTCAGTGAGGTAACCACATAAAGCGTCTGGCACGTAGTGGGTGCTCAAGGAACATCAGTTTCCTTCCAGATTTCCTTTTGAATCAGTAGCCGGATGGGTTAAGCCTCGTGGGCTGCCAGGGAATCATCTGCTCCTCCAAATCTTGGCACGGCTGCCCCTGCCTGGCATTTGCAGTGGCATGCCTGCTGCCTCTCCACCAGCATCTCATTGTCTGGCATGAGAAAAAAGTGCCCGGCTCCTGCTGTGAAGCGGAGCGCAGCAAACGGAGACCAGCTGAGCTCCTACGGTCAGCAGATTAGCTCCCTTAATACTGCCAGCTTAGGGGGTCGCAGAGCCCCTGATTGCAAATCTAAAATCCCAGCGACTTCCCTCCCTTTTCATTAATTTCCTAAGCTCCAGCGCTGCCAAGATAATATGCTGCCAGGTGCAGGGACTCCTCTAAGCCACTTTGCTCACCAATCCAACCCAGTGCAGGGCCCCTGGCCAGCCTGCTCAGGTGCTAGAGGGGTGAGGAGGGGCAGAGGCATCATTTCAGCGAGCCCTGTAGGTGTGAGGCAACGTGGAGAGCTTTCCTTGCTGATGACTCTCCTCCTAAAGGGGCCAGCCAAGAGGCTGAAGTGCCAAATCCCAATTAAATCACAAAAGAAGTGGGAGCAGCGCAGCGGAAGGACAAGTGGGGAGGGAGAGAAGCCTCTGCGGCTGATTCTCCTAGGGGCACTTACTCCTCTTGCCTGAGGTTGTTCTAGGCTTGCTAAATGGGATCTTTTCTCTTTGGGGTCCGTGCTTTATTGTAACAAAAGTTATGCTGAGCACCAATTATCTGCAGGGCTTTGGGCTGGTCACAGGCAATCAGAGATGAATGAGACCTACTGAGCAAGTTCATGTTTTAATCAGGGAGCCGGACCTGAGAACAGACCACGGCCACGCAATCTGGCAATTGCTCTGATGAAGATTAGTACGGAGTGTCATGAATGCACACAGGAGGGGATGCCTGACTCTGCTGCGGCAATAGGGAAGCTTCAGAAAACAAGGAGCATTTCCTGGAAGAGTGGGTAAAAGGTCACAAGGCAGAGACGAGGAAGGGCATTGCAAGGAGAGGAACAGCACATGGCAAGCACACAGTTCTGAAATGTGGTGTAGGGAAGTGTGGCCAGTGAAGTAAGGGAGTGAGGCTGAGGACGGTCTTACAAGCTGGCAGTCTTGGTCAGGGAGCAGATGAAGAAGGCCTGTAGACCAACTAACAAGGAAAATCATGAAACTGCACTGACATACAGGCTCACCCCTACCCATGCACATGCTTTGTCCATGCCCACTTTGTGGGGCAAGGGGTGGGCAGGCTGGCTAGATGATGAGGTGCTTGATACAATAATCAGCTAGCAAGAGGCAGAGAGTAAGTTCCACACTCTGAAATCAATGCTGAAAGCAAGGGGCTGGGAACAGAAGATGAAGTCATAAGATATGGACACAGAAAGTGAAGAGGAAGGAATGCCGGTCAGTTGGACTAGGGGTGAGAGAGGGCCTGGGACTCCCACCATGCCTGGGACTCTTTATCTGCATTCTTGTTTTGTGCTTTGTCCACGAGACAGACTGATCCCCTTCTGCTTACACTAACTGGGATTCATTTGTTATCAAACTCCATCTGACCTGTGCCCCACCCCTGCCTGTAGGCAGGGGTTAGCTTCGGGAAAGGCACCAGGTAGGGAGGCCCCGGGGGCATAGGACTGAATTTTGTAGGTGTAATGTCTGAGTTTAGGGTTGCAGGTTCTATAGTGTCTGGCCTCGCTCAGGGACTTGGAATGGTGAGCATGGGAACTAGGACCAGGGCTTAGAATCAATGCAGGATCAGTCTCCAGCCAAGCAGAAAAAAAAAAAAAAACAACATCACGCTGATTGGGCTTCTTGCAAAGCCATTGATGGAGGGAGAGAGCACACAGGTGTGCCCCAGTGATGGGAAGAAACATGCACCTGGGGCCCCTGCGACTGGGAACTGAGTTGTCATTGAGTACTAGTGATATCTAAAGCATCCAAATGGTGTCCTGGACCCTGCAGGGCAATGGGCTAAGGGAAGGACAATGACAACCTAATAAGTATTGCTTCATGTCTACTCCGAGGCAGGCAGTACTGTGACATTGTGATATAATATGAAATACGTATATTGGTCTGTGTCTAGTTCCTGACATAGAGCTCTTAAAACCCTTGTAGATAGGGGCACTAGGAGAATCTTTTGTTCTTATATTTGATCTTTGACCCCAGTTCCTGACACAGAGCTCCTAAGACCTTTGTAATTTCCTGAGTGATAGAAGCATCTGACACAGAGCTCTTAAATCCCTTGGAATTTCCAGAGTGGCAGGAGTATCTTTTGTTTTAATGAGGTGACTCTTGCTGGATTTCAGGATAGCACCAGGATGGGGGCTGGTTGTCAGGGAAACCAACCATGTGACCAGAGAGTTGGAACATTGAGCCCCACCCCTCAACCTCCAGGGAGGGGAGAGGGGCTGAAGGTTGAATTAACTGATCACCAATGGCCAGTGATGTCATTACTCATGGCTTTATAATGAAGCCTCCATAAAAACCCAAAAGGGCTGGGTTGAGAGAGCTCCTGGTTGCTGAACACGTGGGAGGGGAGTGTGCCTGGAGAGGGCATGGAAGCTCTGTGCCCCTTCCCACATGTCTAGCCTTTGCGTCTCCTCCTCTGGCTGTCCATCTTTGCCCTTTGTAACATCCTTTATAATAAATGGGTAAACATAAGTATGTCCCTAAGTCCTGTGAACCGTCCTAGTGTAACCACCCAGTGGGTTCACCTTGCCCGCTGCCTACGCAGAGCTGATTTATCAAGACAGGAGAATTACAATGGAGAAAGAGTAACTCACGCAGAGCCAGCTGTGCGGGAGACTGGAGTTTCATTATGACTCAAATTGGTCTCCCTGAGAATTTCGGGATCAAAGTTTTTAAAGATAATTTGTCGGGCAGGGGCTTGGGAAGTGGGGAGTGCTGATTGGTCGGGTTGGAGATGGAATCATAGGGGGTCCAAGTGACTTTTTCTTGCTGTCTTCTGTTCCTGGGTGGGATGGCAGAAATGTTTGAGCCAGATTACTGGTCTGGGTGGTGTCAGCTGATCCATCGAGTGCAGGGTCTGCAAAATATCTCAAGCACTGATCTCAGGTTTTACAATAGTGATGTTATCCCCAGGAGGAATTTGGAGAGGTTCAGACTCATGGAGCCAGAGGCTACATGACCCCTAGACTGTGATTTCTAATCCTGTAGCTAATTTGTTAGTCCTGCAAAGGCTGACTGGACCCCAGGCAAGAAGGGGGTCTTTTTGGGAAAGGGCTGTTATCAATTTTGTTTCAGAGTCAAACCATGAACTGAATTCCTTCCCAAAGTTAGTTCAACCTACGCCCAGGAATGCAAACTGATAGGTTAAAGGTTAGAAGCAAGATGGAGTCAGTTAGGTCTGATTTCTTTCACTGACATAATTTCTTCAGTTATAATTTTGCAAAGCCAGTTGCACTAGCAGATTAATCAAACCCGAGATAATGGGAATGCTAATTTATAGCCAGTCAGTCAGAAGTGTAGGTGACAACCTACTACTTGTGATCACTGTGTCTGAAGTCGGGCAGTCTTGTGGGACTGAGCCCTTAACCTGTGGGATTTGACTCTACCACCAGGTAGATGGTGTCAGAATTGAGTTAAATTAAGGAATACTCGGTCAGCGTCCACTGGAAAATCGATTGGGTGGTCATGGGAAGAAATTCCCACATACAGTTTGGTGACCAGAGGTGAAGCGTTCTGTGTTGTGAGCGTGAGAATAGAGAGAAAAAAATTATTTGGGTTTTTTCCTTCAAATACCAACACGGAACTTCCCCCACCTTCCAAGCTTACGGTCTAGTTGGGAAACAGAAAATTAAACCTCAGTTACAATTGACCTATCCCCCAGTCTGTGATTGAGGAGGCAAAGGTAGCCATGGAAACCTATGCCAGTGACCTGGTGAGGGCTGTGAGGGTGCAGAGGCTGCTCCAAGCAGAAGGGAATATGTGTGCCAGGGCAGTGAGGTCACAGAGACTGGCACACCTGAGCAGTGAAAGAGATGTGCTATGGCAGGACGGGGCGGTCACGGGGCCCCACAGCCAGAAGCAGGAGGGTGGGCTTTCCGTAGAGGGAAGGCAAGACATGTGGGAAAGGGCACAGAGCTTCCATGCCCTCTCCAGGCACGCTCCCCTCCCATGTGCCCAGCAACCCAGGAGCTCTCTGAACCCAGTCCTTTTGGGTTTTTATGGAGTCTTCATTACACAGCCATGATTAACGACATCATGATGAGCAGCCCCCCACACCAGGTAAAGCAGGAGAACAGCAACACTGTTTTGGGTAAATTACTCTGCCGATGGCAAAAGGTGGAGGGTAGCAAAGGAGGAGGCCAAGACATCAGTTAAAGAATTATTGGGTGCTTCAGGTGAGATGATGGAACATGGATTTGAATGTAGCAATGGAGATGGAGGGAAGGGCAGAGACTCAAGAGACATTTGGGAAGCAGAAAAGGCAAGATTCAGATATTAGTTGAAGATGGAGAAATGAGGGTGAGGGAGCTTGTGGAGGACTTCTTAATAATATCCTCAAGGTTATCCGGTCTTAACCCCACTTATGCCTAGTGTTCCATTATTGGAACACTAAGCCTGTGGGAGTTATGTGTATCCTACTGCTCAAGGTCATCACCAAGGTCTGATTTTTCACACACACACAAATTTGCAACCTCTGGCATAAATGGGTTAATCCTTGCAGCCTGTAAATGTTCCCTTAAACGGCAGACAAAGACTTTGCAGATGTGATTAAGAATCTTGAGATGGGAAACATTATCCTAGATTATCTGGGTGGACTCAAAATACACTCACATGTGTCCTTGGAGAGAGGCAGAAGAAGATCTGATCACACACAGGTGGAGAAGGCAATGCGACCACAGAGGCAGAGACTGGAGTTGATGTGGCCACAAGCCAAGAGATGCTGGCTGGAGGCTGAAAGAGGCCAGCAAGATACTCTCCTTTAAAGCCTCCAGAGGGCATGTGGCTGCTACTGACACCTTGGTTTCAACCCAGTGAAGCTGATTTTGGATTTCTGGCCTCTGGAACTGTAAGAGAACACATTTCTGTTGTTTTAAGCTACCGATTTGTGGAAATTTGTTACAGCATCCACAGGAAACTAATACAAAGCTGAAGAGTAAAATCTAACTGCCAATTTTCTAGTCTAGGCAACTAGGTGGAGAGTGGTCGCCTTCATGGAGATGGAAACCCTGGAGGATCGGGTAGGAAACAATGGGGTCCAGCATGGCCATGCTGAATGTGAGGTCTCTGGAAGGTAGATTCCAGCAGGCAGTTGGATGTGCAGGCTTGAAGCTCAGGAAAATGTCCAGGCTAATGTCTGAAGCTTGTGAGTCACCAGCATGTAGAGAGTAATTGAAGCTATATTAGCAACAAATTCACCTGCAAAAAAAGTGTAGAGCAGTGGTTCTCAGCCCCACCAGCATCTGAGAATCCCTGGGGCAGCTTTTATAAATGTCAGTGCCTGAGCCCCATCCCCAGAGAGTTTAATTAACTTGGCCTTGTGGCACCCAGACCTTCATGTCCTTCTAAAAGCTTCCCAGGTGATACTGAGGTGGAACCAAGGTCACGAACCACTGGTGTAGAGAAGAAGAGTGAGCCTAATACAAACACTTCAGGCCACCAGTAGCTACAGCCATGGTTTTCAAAGTGTGGTCCCTGAACCAACACATCAGCACCACCTGGGAACTTGACGGAGATGTACATTCTCAGGCCTCATTCCAGACCTGAGAGTAAGAAACTCTAGAGATGTGGGCCCAGGAGTCTCTGGTTTAACAAGCCCTCCAGGTAATTTGGATGCATTTATTATTACCAGTGGGTTAAAGGATGGGTTTTAGGGACAAAGAAGCCCTCCCCTAAAAAAGGGATTGAGTAGAAGTAGCCAGCAATGTACATGGAGATCCTAGAAAGTGTAATGAATTGGCATCAAAATGGGGTGGTATGGATTTTTTTAAGGGAGTAATCCTCCCAAAATGTCAAACCAGATAAGATCTGAAAAGACTCATGAGACTTAGTGACCAGCTGGGAGTCCAAAGGGAATAGAAGGGTGTTGAGTCCAAGGCACTGGAGGTGGCCTGGTCTGTGGTGCAGAGGGAAAGGAGACACAGCTAAGCTCAGGTGCACGTCCATTTGTAGGTCTGAGGCAGCTGGAAGAAGTCTTGAGGATGGTTACTCTGGTGGTGGTCCTTTTCTCTGGTGGTAGAGAGTCATATCACCTGCTGAGACTGGGTGGGCACAGGAGTGATCGGATTAAAGCCATCATGAAGAATGGGACCAAGAGCTGGCTGGTGAAAACAGAAGTGCTCCTGGGCAGTGGCCCAGCTTCATTTAGGGTGGAATGTTGGGAATGTGCATCCATCCCAGTATGGGTGGGTGCGTGCTTGCTTCTTCCCGTGCCACCTACCAGGGAGGGCTGGGAGTTGAATGGTACAGAGTTGGAGCTTTGGTAGGAGGGTGAGATGAAGGAGTTTGAGGCAAGGATGCTGGCAAGAGAGTAGCTGTAACTATGGGTAGGTCCTGGACTTCAAGCTGTGACAGCTGTCAGAGCAAGGAAGAAGGTAACCAGGGACCACATTCGAGGAGACGGGGCTGTGATCAGAGAATGAGATGATTTCCTAGGTGAGTTCTAATACACACCAACTGGAGAAGTGTGTGGTGAGGTCCAGGAAGAAGAGTGTGAATTCAGGCCATGAATACAAACAGGTGCAGCAAAGGGATGAAGAGAAGAGAAGATGCTGAAAGACAAGAGGAGCTGGGGGTGTGGCCCCGAGATTTTGTGTGGGAGCGGCTTCCTGGCCTGCTGGGCTCTCCTTGGAGGAGTGTGATGGGCTGCTCTTGGGTGGGAAGTATCAAGAGCTCCCTGGTGCTATGCTATTCTTGCCTCACATGTGACCGTTGCCAGGCATGGTGTTGGAGCCAATGAAGTTATTTGCTTCGTCTCATTGCTACTAACAATAGCTGATGCGACTGATCCAAACATACCTACCACAAAGTCAATGTCTGAAACTGGCTTCATCTGAGCCCCATTTTGGAGGCCAGTAGAATGGTGCTGAGAAGGAGAAAAATGTATCACTATTGAAGGTAGCAATTTCTCAGTTCTTTCTCGATTCAAATTCCACACTATCTGGCTCTTTTTTCTCGCTTTAAGAGGTCTCTTCCCTCTCTTCTTCTTCCCAAGCTGGTACTCAAGGGCAGAAGGGAGCAGAACCACTGGTCTACTCTACTCTATTCCTGGGTCCTCAGGCCCCACTGCTACGTGGTCCCTCTTCTTGCCTCATTGCTGGCTTTCCCGTGCTGGTATTCACTGGGAGTAACTCTTGTTACCTGTTTCCTGGGCATCTTGCTGAGGTCCAAGGGGAAGTGTGGAGTCCCCACCATGTGCCTCCACTTAGGAGGTCCTCACTTGCCGGAGCTATTTTCCCACAGCATTCTGGACACCAGAATCTCCCAGTACTTTGTGTCCCCCCAACTGGGACACGCAGGAACTTCCAGGGCCCCAGATGCCAGGGGTGGGTATAGGGGAACTGGGCACTATCTCAGGACCAGAAATCCTCAGCCCCTGTCCTCTACCTCTTGGGCTGCACCCTTCTATCCTGGTGCCAAGCTGAGTTTTCCTGGGCTGCACTTTGGGAAACAAGGAGCAAGTTGTCTTATTCTGGGATTCACCTAAATTCCTTAGGTATTTCTAAAAAAAAAATCCTCCTCAGCTTCCCAGAAGATTTGGAGCAGGAATAAAGCAAGAACACTGTGTCTGACTCTCTGCCCTTCTCCCTCTCGCTCTTCCTCATCCTCTCACTCTTCCTCATCCTTCCCAACTATAGAAGGACTTTCTATTTCCTCCTATGGTCTCATAGGAGCTGTGCCTCTTACATATCCTCTTCCTTTCTTGACACATTTGTCCTTTCTTTCCCTCAGGCAATGAAGAAAGAAAAATCAAAGGAAAAAAAAAAGATTACTGAAAAGAAAAGAAACTGGGAAAGGTGTTTTTAAAATATTATTCCAATTATATGAACAACCAGTAGCAGTGTTAAGTGACTTACACACCTTGTTTCATAAAATTGCATTAAAAGCCTATGAGGTCGTACTGTTGTCACCATTTTAGAAATGGAAAAACTTGAGATTCAATAAGCTGATAACAAAGGCAGTAAGAGACGGAGAGAGGCCATCTAACCCAATATCTGAGCTCTTAACCCCCAGGCTACATGCCCTCAACTAGCCCACCTGCTTCTGCCTGTCTGAAATCCCAGAGGCCATGGATCTGACTTTCATTCTCTACCTCTGGCAGCCGAAGGGCAGCATTTTCCCTAACAGCAACTAACGTATGTAAAGAAATATTTCTTCATCATTCCAGTGTCTGAACCATTAAGGAAGAGGCTTGGGTTGATATAAACACAGGTCACCTAGCTCAGCCATATCAATTGTTAAAATATTGAAAATTGAACTATTAAGATGTTTCCATTCTGATGGTTAAATAGCTGCTGTCCCCAAAACTCCCAAGTGCCATCCCTCGGTGCCTCATCCTGATTGATTGGTATCCAAGCCCTACTCACTGGAAAATATTTTGAATATCACCCTGTAAGAGAGAAAGAGGAGTTTCACCCTACTGGATTAGACATATACATGTAAGCACTCCCTTGAGCTATCAACGGTACCATAAAGTAATAGTCATTTTTTCTAGCATTAGTGAGACAACAGAGCATAATGTCTAGTACACAGCAGGTGTTCACTAGACATTATTTGTACTATCATCTAAGCCATGTTGCTAAAAGTCTTCCTTGAGGGGGAGCTTGGAGCCCAGCAATTCCCAGAGTTGATAGAACTGACAGACATTCTTTTAGAAGGCAACAGTAGAGCAATTTTCATTTAAATCCCCAAGGTGGAGATATGAATCAGATATGGCTAGAATCAGAGCATCTGGATAAGTTAGCAGAGGCAACTGCCTGGCCATCAGAATGCTGGACCTGAACGGGCACTAACTGATAGCAAAAGCAAAGTGAAATGAGAAAGAGATTTGGGCTGATGGCAGAAGCCAATTGTGCTCACCACCAAGTCCTCCCTGTGGGCAGATGTGGGGCACTAACATTTACTGAGCACTTTAGCCTCTTTGACTTCTCACCCAACATAAAAAGAGTGCCAGCATTCCCATTTTTTATGTTTGAAAACTGGAGTTCAGGGAGGGTTAGGAATTTGTCCAAGGCCACACAGGCAGCAAGACATGGGGTTGGGAATCCCATCTATCCTATCTGGTTCTAAGACAGTTATGCTGCCTCCTGCACCATGCACTTTTGCACTTGGGTAGGAGTGGGGGACAGTTTACCCAGATGTGCCCTTTATGCACTGCTTTGGTTTGTTTTAACAGATCCTTTACAAGTAAATCACAAAAGCCATAGTCAAAATACTCACGTGTTCCAAAGTAGACATTTTAACAGAACCCACTCACAATCCAGAGAAGCCTGTGATGATGGAAAGAAAAAGTAATGAGATTCAAAGAACTGAACAAAACACACAGAGCTGCACCTGGCAAGGGAAATAAGAAATGAAGGTATCAGTTGATGAGATTAGTGGGAAACAAAGGCACTCACAGCCTCAAGTGCTTCCATTGCAGTGGAGCATTGGGTGGTGCAGAGGATGCACTTCGCCAATCTATGGCCTCCCTGGATGAGCTGGCTTGGCCTTGGTGTGGACAGGAACTGTGAACCATGAGGCAAATGAATGTCAGCAGTGTGCCCAGAGGCTGGATCCATGGAATAGGAACCAACAGCTGAACTGTGCATGCTTACAGCTGACATCAACGCAGAGGCAATGGGCCAGGTGTACAGACCGGGGAGGAACTGCAGCTGGAGTATGTCTGTATCTTCACACGGTATCTCTAAGGTCTAGCCTTTGCTAATCTTCATTCTTGGATATCTCTTCATGGTTTTCAAAGTGCTCTTCTGTAGGCATAATGGCCTTATCTCAGCCTCAAACCAATCTGTGATGAAAAAAGATTTGTATCCACATCCCCACTCATAACCCACATCTTTTTTTCTGCTTTTTTAATCAATGAAGAAACTGCCTCAGAGAGAAGAGAAAGTGACAGACCTGGGAGGGTACCCGGGTCTTCTGACTGGGGGAACAGCATGGAATAAGAGGCAGAGAGAGAGTTTTAGGGTCTGGTTCATCTAGATTCAAACCTGGCCTCTCACGAGCTGGGGCACCTTCAGCAAGTTATTTGACCTTTGCAAGCCCCCATCTCTTCATCTGTAAAATAGAGATAATAGTATCTAATTCAGAGTGTAGAAATTAAATAAATTAATATATGTAAAGTGCCTAGCTGTCCATAAATGTTATTTTTCTTTTTCCTTCTAGACCAGTAGTTTTTCCATTGTACTGGATCAATTTCAGAGATTTGTGATATGGGAGTGAAAAAGGAAATTGTTTCTGGTATTCTCAGCCTTGTGCTCTCCACGTTTCCATTGTGGTCATGGAAACTCAAGCCAAGGCTGCGCCATAGTGGGAATGCCTGGGGCATGTTCTGGATGACCCTCTGCCAGGTTTAGACAGTTCTCCCAGCTCTAACGCTGTTTAATTCAGCAAGAAAACATCCATACCTTTGAATAATAAATCCTCTGTGACAGTGTAACATCAGCATGTAGCCATCTCATATGATTTTGACAAAATTTTCATGAAAATGTGGGACTCTGTAAATGTGGGACTCTCTATTGAGTATGATCAGAGCCAGCTCCACAGTTCCCAATGGACAGCTGTGCTCATAATCTCACAGCACAACACCTTCTTCTGCACTTGGCCCTCATTAGCCCATACCTCTGGAGGAGCTAGAGGGTCAGGTTCAGGAAAAACTGTGAGAATTTGACATGCTCCCATTTCTCATACCGGAAAATCTTGCGTCATCTCAGAGAGACGCTGGCTCCCTTGTTCTCAAACTCACATAAAATACCTGTCCATAACTGGGGTTTCTATGCAGCAATGTGCTGGTAAATGTTTAACTGTGGGCTCTCTAGAAAAAAAAATCTGATTCGTAGCATTTGCCAATTTCACGATGTAAACACTCTCATCATGGCTGATTTCAAGCTACTATCATGAGGCAATTGAACATGGAGTTAGGAAATAGGTACCCAGTTTTCATGGGCTGGGAAGAGCTGGCTCTATTCTGCTAAATTTACTTACATTATCTCATTTAATCTTATCAAAAATCCTAGGAGTTAGGCATTATTGTTTCCATTTTATAGAATAGGAAATCGAGGCATAGAGAAAGAAAGTAACCTGGTAAGTTTACAGAGGTCTTAAGTGGAGCTGGGATTTGAAGCCAGGCCTGTTTGATCCCAGTGGCATCCCTATCAAACACTACACTATATCCAGTCTCCTTGTTTACATTGCCTGGTTTTCCACTGACTCCCCACCCCCAATCAAATCAGAAAGAATCTAATACATTATTCACATTTGTCTGCTGTCTTCCCACTCTTTTTTCTCTCTCCACAACCCCCTGCCCCTAAGCCAGACACCCAAACTTTAATCTGTCTTTATCCCATCTCAGAATTTCATGTGCATGTTTTCAGTTTGCTGGTGTTAATGAGTCTTTGTTACCATGAACCATGATCCTTGTGGAGTTCTAGATTCCCCATTCCTATTATAAGACCACTAAGCAAACCCAAGCACTGTGCTTTGTACTAAGAGACGGCTCAATACTTTTTAACTGGATGAGGATCTTGAAGATACTCTGGTAATCTGGGTCACTAGAGCCCAGAATTTTCATTAGCATATGGATGAGTGAGATTACTTCCATCTCTCCCTCTCCCTCTCCCCTTAATAGAATTAGCTACTTTCTAACTGGTCTCCCTGTCTTGAGGTTTGGCACCACTGTGTCCGTCCACAAATCTACTGCCTGAGATGCCTTCATAAATACAAACCTGACCATGTTTGTAGCCCACTGCTCAGAAACTGTTTGAGGGTCTCTACTGCCTACTGCACTTAGTCCATGGATGATTTTCTGAGCAAGAAAATGTGGACAAATAAGTTTGGGAAATGCTGCAAGCCAGATCCCCTCTCTCCAGTTCACAATGCATGTTAGCCTATTAGAGGGAGTACATAGACTTGTTGTCCTGTGTTCCTTGGGTCTTCTCAATGAACTGGATTACAGAAATGCATGCCCTTTGCCCTCTGAAACATCTGCTAAAATCTAAAGACTAGAGCTTGTAAAACAAACTTCAGGAAAGGCCTGCCTAAAAGGTGCCCAAACTCCTTAACTTCACCTTCAAAAGTTTCCAAAACCTTGACCTAATATTCCTCTCCAATATAGGAGCTTAAGCCTAAGAATGAGACAGATCCAGGTTCAAACCCCAGCACTGGCATTTAATAGTATGTCACCTTAGCCTATTTACTCTCCCATTCTGTGCCACAGGTTCCTTAAGTGACAATAACTGTACCTACCTTCAAGGGTTACTATTAAAAGATTGCATGAGAGAATGAATATAAACCTCACAGTAGACTATCTAGCTGATATGGTTTGGATCTATGTCTTCCCCCTTTGTTTTCTGTCTCTCCTGCTGCCTCGTGAAGAAGGTGCTTCCTTTCCCCTTTGCCTTCTGCCATGATTGTAAGTTTCCTGAGGCATCCCCAGCCATGCAGAACTGTGAGTCAATTAAACCTCTTTATAAATTATCCAGTCTCAGGAAAGTTCTTTATAGCAGTGTGAAAATGGACTAATATATAAATGTGTACTAAGTTAGTGGGATCCTGCTATAAAGATACTTGAAAATGTGGAAGTGACTTTGGAACTGGGTAATGGGCAGAGGCTGGAACAGTTTAGAGGGCTCATCAGAAGACAGGAAGATGTGGGAAAGTTTGGAACTTCCTTGAGACTTCTTGAATGGTTTTGACCAAAATGCTGATAGTGATATAGACAATGAAGTCCAGGCTGAGATGGTCTCAGACGGAGATGTGGAACTTCTTGAGAACTGGAACAAAGGTGACTCTTGCTTTGTTTTAGCAAAGAGCCTGGAAGCATTTTGCCCCTGCCCTAGAGATCTGTGGAACTTTGAACTTGAGACAGATGATCTGAAATTGGAACTTACGTTTAAAAGGGAAGCAGCGCATAAAAGTTTGGAAAATTTGCAGCCCGACGATGATAAACTAAAAAAAACACCTATTTTCTGGGGAGAAATTCAATCTGGCTGCAGAAATTTGCATAAGTAACTAAGAGTCAAATGTTAATTGCCAAGACAATAGGGAAAATGTCTCCAGGGCATGTAAGAGATCTTGGCAGCAGCCTCTTCCATCACAGACCTGGAGGCCTAGGAGTAAAAAATAGTTTCGTGGGCCAGGCCCAGGGCCCCACCGCTCTGTGCAACCTAGTGACTTGGCACCCTGTGTCCCAGCTGCTTCAGTTCCAGTGTGGCTAAAAGGGACCAAGGTACAGCTCAGGCCATTGCTTCAGGAGGTGCAAGCCCCAAGCCTTGGGGGTTTCCACATGGTATTGGACCTGCAGATGCATAGAAGTCAAGAATTGAGGTTTGGGAACCTCTGCCTAGATTTCAGAGGGTGTATAGATATGTATTGATGTCCAGGCAGAAGTTTACTGCAGGGGCAGAGTCTTCATGGGGAACCTCTGCCAGGGCAGTGCAGGAGGGAAATGTAGGGTCAGAGCCCCCACACAGAATCCCTACTTGGGCACTGCCTAGTGGAACTGTGAGAAGAAGGCCACCGTACTCCAGACCCCAGAATGGTAGATCCACCAACGGCTTGCACCGTGCACCTGGAAAAGTCACAGGCACTCATCGCCAGCCCATGAAGGAGCTGCCCAAGGCCATGGGAGCCCACCCTTATATCAGTGTGCCCTGGGTGTGAGACATGGAGTCAAAGAAGAACATTTTGGAGCTGTAAGATTTAATGACTGCCCCCACTGGATTTTGGACTTGCATGGGGCCTGTAGCCCCTTTGTTTTGACCAATTTCTCCCATTTGGAATGCGTGTATTTACCCAATGCCTGTACCCCTACTGTATCTTGAAAGGAACTAACTTGTCTTTTATTTTATCGGCTCATAGGTGGAAGAGACTTGCCTTGTCTCAGATGAGACTTTGGGAGACATTTAATACTGGAATGAGTTAAAACTTTGGGGGACTCTTGGGAAGGCATGGTTCGTTTTGAAATGTAGAAAGGACATGAGATAGGGGAGGGGCTAGGGGTGGAATTGTATGGTTTGGCTCTGCGTCCCCATCCAAACCTCATCTCTAATTGTAATCTCCATAATCCCCACATGTTAAGGGAGGAAGCTGGTGGGAAGTGATTGGATGATAAGGGCAGTTTCCCTCATGCTGTTCTTGTGACAGTGAGTGAGTTCTCATGAGATCTGATGGTTTTATAAGTGTTCAACCGTTCCTCCTTCATGCACTCTCTCTCACCTGCCACCTTGTAAGATGTGTCTGCTTCCCCATCTGCCATGATTGTAAGTTTCCTGAGGCCTCCCAGCCATGCAGAACTGTGAGTCAATTAAACCTCCTTTGCTTATAAATTACCCAGAGTCAGGTAGTGTGAGAATGGACTAACATACTAGCCTGCAGAAAAAGACTCAATGAATGGAATTTCTGTAATGATGATGATCTTCTTAAAATTCCCTCGCAAACCCGCTATGACACACACCAACCAATCTGCTTGCCTTTTCCCAAAATTGCCCCATGGGTACAAATTCTAAGCACTTTCTACATGGCATGGTCTTTCTTCCTCCCCTCCATGCCTCCAAACCCCTTCCCATTATTTGATGCACAGGCAAATGGTGGTCACGTGGTCAACTTTCCCAGCACCTCTTCCTTCCTTGCTGCTGTGGAAACCAGTATCTGCCCTTTTCACACCTAGTTTCTGTCTCTCCTGGGGCAGTTAATCCTCCCCTCAGTGTGGCTCTTGCCACCAGCTGGATGGGTGGCTGAGGAAGCTTCCTGGTGCAATGTGATGGGCTCCAGCTCAGGTTTTAATGCTCCCCAAAAAGGCTGGCTCTATGACACTGGATAAGCATCTATTTCCTCATATCCAACTTGGAATGAGGAATCTGATATTCATAGAACTTCTCTGAGGATTTAAGGAGTTGGCCTGTAAAGTGTCCAGCATTAGTTGGCTTTTGTTTCCCTTCCTCGACATCTCCTCTTACTCCCATCACACAATATTGGGGGCTTAAGGAATATTGAGCTGACTGGCCAAGTGGGCTTGATAAATAGGTATCTTTTAAATCAACTTTATAAACCCATCTATTTACCAAGTCTCTAACTTGCCTTGATCCAAAAAAAGAGGCAATTTCTGAGTCCACAGTATCCGGCTTTCCTCTAAAACTTCTACAGTGAGAGGATCAGTGCCCTGATCATGATGAAAGCAGTGAGATACCTGACCAGAAAGTTACCTACACACGAAAGCTTTTAGGAGGGTTTAGTACCACTCCTTTCACCAAAAAATCAACTCAGCTACAAGATAGAAACTTAAACTCCACTGGTTGTGACAACTAGAAGACAGAAGGGCTGCAGTTTTTGGTCTCAGCTCCATGTATAACTTGATGTGGGACCCTGGGCTCACAAGGACTCAGTTTCTCCTTCAGCAAATGAGGACATTGGATGGGAAGATAGCTCAGCTTTCCTTCCAACTTTAAATTTGTGGAAAACCACAGTGCTCTCTCTCCATTGCCTCAAGTCTTAGGCACATGTTAATTAGTTCCCAGTGTGGTGTTTGCTGTCACGCTAGGAGCATCCCACGAAGAGCATCAGACCAGTGGTGTTGACTTCCATCAGCAAAGGCCATGCTGAAACCATCTGCTCCGCCCAGAGCTGCCCGTGGGACTCAGGCCACAGCAGCAGGGAGCTTTCTCTAAACAAGAGGGTCAGTGAAGAGGAAAGGCAAAAAGGGAGGTTGTTTCCTCTCGACTATTTTGGTGCCTTTGTTTTGTCTGTGGTTCACACAGAGCCAATAAATTAATTCCCCAAGATGGCAGTAATGATGATGAATTTGGTTTTATGGTTTCACTCTTCGGTAAGCTCTGTAGAGGGATGATACAGATCTAGTCTCTACTGAGTGAGAGAGAGATGGCAGATACCTGGTTTGCTAGTCCTTCCTGTTCATTGGTCTATTTGTCTATTTTGAGCTGAAATCAATTAAGAATTTCATATCCACCAGAAAGTAGATTGACTCTTTGAAATCTGGACCAGAAGATTTTGGTGTTTCTGTATTTATTTTTGACTTCTGGCTAAAGTTGTAGCACTGAAGCTACTAACTCTATATGATCATTTGTCTGTAATTGAGAAAGGCCTTGACTTCTCCTTGTAGACGTATGAATTGTTTTCTTACTATGGGATGGTATTCATAAATTAGATTATAATGTTTCTAAAATTACAGGAGGCTCTGTTCTGGTTAGTTTATAAAGATAAACACTTGTATAAATAGAATATTTCTAAAATTTTTAGAAAATAAAACATTGAATTTATACTTTAACATCATAGACTACACTTTTAAAAAATCCCTCTTTCACAAATTATTCACTCAAACATTTTAAGAAACCAAGTTTACATAATTAAGGTAAATTTTGGAAATCACACTAGGTTAAGAAAAACTGTCTATTCTCTGATTTATGAGTGTTAAGTATAATATAACAGTACACATTATTTTACTTGAGTTTGTTTTCTCAAGGACAAAATAATTATCTGAATCTTCTAAACATGTACAGGTTTACTAATCAAATAAGCTAATAACTACTAATTTACTAAACAAACTCCTACATGATGTTTAAGATTATGAAAATTATAAATTTGTGTTCAACTAAGTTGAATTATTCTGACAAACTTTTCATATCAACAGCAATTATTCTTCAGAGTGAACCAGTTTAGACATAATTTTCAACATCTTTAGTTAAATTAAAACTTAGACAAATATTAAAGTGAATTAATTAATGGATTTTAGAAACCCAGATATCTCCTATTAAATAACATAGAATATGACAACATTGATTACTAAGCATAAAGTTTATGGACTTCTGACTCTTATCTTTACATGCTATACAGCTATATTTTTGGATCATATTAACGAACATGTTCATTTTGAAGTGTAAATGTCTAGATGAAGAAAATTGTATTATGTGTATCACAAGCTTTGTTAGTCTGCTAAAATGCTTCTATATGACAGACAGTTCTCAATTATCTACCCCGAAATTTTCTCTGTGAAATAGAAGTTACTTAAGTTAAAAGTCATAATTAATATGGATGATTAAGACTGTATGTATTAGCCGATTTTCACGCTGCTGAGAAAGACATACCTGAGGCCGGGCTTGGTGGCTCACTCCTGTAATCCCAGCACTTTGGGAGGCCGAGGCAGGCGGATCACGAGGTCAGGAGATCAAGACCATGCCCGCTAACACACGGTGAAACCCCCTCTCTACTAAAAATACAAAAAATTAGCCGGGGTCGTGGCAGGCGCCTGTAGTCCCAGCTACTTGGGAGGCTGAGGCAGGAGAATGGTGTGAACCCGGGAGGCGGAGCTTGCAGTGAGCCGAGATTGGGCCACTGCACTCCAGCCTGGGCGACAGAGCAAGACTCCATCTCAAAATAAATAAATAAATAAATAAATAAAACTAAAAAAAGACATACCTGAGACTGGGCAATTTACAGAAGAAAGAGGTTTAATGAACTTAGAGTTCCACGTGGATAGGGAAGCCTCACAATCACGGCGGAAGGCAAAAGGCACTTCTTAAATGATGGCTGCAAGAGAGAATGAGAGCCAAGCGAAACAGGTTTCCCTTGTAAAAAATGAACTTAGAGTTCCACGTGGATAGGGAAGCCTCACAATCACGGCGGAAGGCAAAAGGCACTTCTTAAATGATGGCTGCAAGAGAGAATGAGAGCCAAGCGAAACAGGTTTCCCTTGTAAAACCATCAGATCTCGTGAGACTACCATGAAAACACTACCACGAGAACAGTATGGGAGAAACTGCCACCATGATTCAATTATCTCTGACTGGGTGCCTCCCACAACATTTGGGAATTGTGGGCTTACAATTCAAGGTGAGATTTGGGTGGGGACACAGCCAAACCATAACTATCTACTAGGAACACAAAGAAATAAAAGAGCCTATGTGCTTTTGTTTTTTCAAGCCAATCTGTTCCAGAATATGAAGGTAAATGAAAGACAAAAGATGAGAAGTGAATTTTATTTTCCTTAGTTTATAATGCCTGAATCTAAAAAGAAAACACGAGACATGTCAACATTTTGGCAGAGTTTGCTTCATTTTGAAGGGCGAGTTTTCTTGTTTACTGACCAATATCTTTACCTACAATATGAAAGAATATTCTTTACCTTCTGTGTGATCATCCAAGACATAAAAGATTCAGAATAATTTTGTTATTAGAAGTAATTATCAGTAATTATCAATTATCAATAATTAACAATTTTCTGTGTCTTATGTCAATTTTATTATACTCTTGATTGTTGAAAAAGCAAAACAAAACAAAAAAGAACAAAGGTTCATCCCTCATGAAAGAGCTGAATTTCTTTTGAAGTCTATGTTATTTTTAAATGTTTTATAGTCACTTTGAAAAACTATTATTTTGCAGACACCTATCTTAACCAAATGTTTAAGTCATCTCTAACATATCTTTAGATTTTGTCTTCCCTAGATTGAATCTTAATTTTAAAGTAAAACAAACTAAAATGTGTAGGGACTTTTCTATACCTATTTCTAAAAATTCCCAGTAAGCCACTGGAAAAGGCTATTACAAAATTTGTTCTTTTACCTTTTAAAAAGAGATGCTAAAAATAATTAGGTTTGTTTGTGAGTCATGCTCTTTGACTAGATTCAGGATCATAAGAGATGCATTTGAAAAGCTGTCAACTCACAAGGGCCACTCTGCTTCCTGCGACTGAGACAAGCCTCTTACCCTGGTAGGGAGCAACCCCTGACATGGCCCTGCCCCCCGGTTTGGATAACCTTGAATATGGCCTGGTTTCTCACTTCTCTCTTAGAGCTTCTATGGGATGAGAGGACTTAGTTAGGAGTCCAGCGGATTTGGGGGAGGAAAGAGTTCAGTGACTGAAGGGAGCACAGGGAAGAAATTTCTCTCAAATGTTTTCTCTTCTTTCTGTGTTCACACGCCCCCCTGTTTCTAGATGTTTCCTTCTCCATGAAAGCATAGTGACCTTTCTAAGCCACAGAGAAGCTGAACCGCTAGGATGGATGAATGGGTGGGTAGATGGATGGATGGATGCATAGATAGATAGATAGATGATAGACAGATACATAGATAGGCTGGCAGATAGATGGAAAGTTTGTTTCAGGGATTTGATCTTACACAGCTGTAAGCAGTCCCTGTAACACTGTTGTGTTTGTGTCTGGTGTTGGATTTGAAATCTTCAGGGCAGTATTTTGGGAAAAGAAGATGGACCTAATATGAGGGAGACCAAGGACAAGCTGGAACCCACAGGATGGGCTGAAAACTTTGTCAACCCTGATGTCCTACAGAAGCTGGCCTTGGGCCATGGGGAAAATTCAACTGTTCATGCACACCATAAGAAAATTTGCAGGTTTCTCAGTTTTTTTCTATCATATTTTGGGCTTCCATTTTTCTCCCATTGTGGTTTAGCCCCAAATTTATCTACGGGTTCCATCAGGTAAGCACCCCCCAACTCAGCCTGAAGAGACAGTTCACAAGGGCCTAAACTTCCTACTTCCTCTCTGACTGTTCTCTCCTGGCATCAGCCCGTGGGATTTCTATCTAGTCTGTGTTTACA
Organism: Pan troglodytes; assembly: GCF_028858775.2. Lineage (NCBI taxonomy): Eukaryota > Metazoa > Chordata > Mammalia > Primates > Hominidae > Pan > Pan troglodytes. Next base: position 84,160,758 of record NC_072414.2, read on the forward strand.
AAAGGAAAACATCTGCTTGGCAAACAATGTTTCAAAATTTTTCGGCCACACTCCCGGGCAGTGGCTTTTTAATCTTTAAAACGAAGCATGCAAAGTCTTTTTTCCTCTGGCCCTACCGCAGTCATCACCTTGGGAGAAAGTGGGCTCACCTTGGGCTGCTGGGCAGAAGGCTGAAAACTGGAAGTGGCAGATGGAGAAATGGCAGACAGGCCTGGAGGAGCAAATGGGGGAAGGAGGTACTCATCAGTTAACATTCAGAGGGGAAGGAGGTACACATCAGTTAACTTTCCAGAATTCTCCCCCACCACACAAATATTCCAAAATGGGGGACTAATAGCACAGTAATTTCAACAAATATCTTACTCCTTTCCAGTAAAGAAAGAAATCTCTTCCCAACCTTCCTCCTGCACACAGTGCATTCAAATCAGCTGAGACATTGTCCTTGACTTTGAAAGTAGTGTGTGGCCACAGTTGTTGGGAGAGGGACCAGCCATGGCCCCTGAACATCCCTGCACATTCTTGCTGGCTGTGCCAGGATGCAAGGCCCTGACTGTTCTTCACTTGGGCTGCTTCTCAGGGACATTTCTCTCCCCAAAGAGCAGGCTTTCTTTCCCTCCCTATAAAAATTATAAATCCTCCAAGCTCAGGGCTCATCCTCTGTCACCCAGCCCACTGCCTGTGCAGGTACCCATCAAGGAACACCTATGTCATTTCCTCCCATCCTCATGGGACTTCAGGTCATGGAGAACTGGCATGAACATGAAACTCTGGCTACAGATTTCCCTGTAAGTAATAAAGTTCATTGTCCCTGTCCCAGATAAGGTAGAAGGGTAAAATCTCAGACCACTGACAACTGTTTTCAATGGTGGTCTCTCAATGCCTTCTCCAAAAGGGCACGTCAGTCACCTTAACCACCATATGTGTGTCCTATCCATGAATGATCTCAACTAAGACCCTGCTAAGTGACATACAGAAAAGGAGGCGACGTTGGTGATTTAAAAAAAAAAAAAAAAAAAAAAGCCAGTGTAGAAATGTATTGTCTACCAACTACTGGCTGGACTCGTCTGACACCCATACTTAGAAATTCCTAAGCACTATAGCCATGAGACCAATCACCTGGCCCATCATGAGTGCCTGGCTGCGGTTTTGGTATGAAGCAGAAAGCTTCTACCAATCCAATCCAGTTTCTTAGCCCACTGCTAGCAAATGCTCGCCATTCCCAGGCTCCTTGCAGCCTTTCCAGACAAGCTTTCAAACCTAATTAAGCTTAGCATTATCATTGTTTTTATCACATTAAGTTCCCACTTGGCCCTCAGCAGCAGAGACCACAAAGTCAGCACTGCATCTTTAAACAGAAACAACAGATTTTGGTTCAATTAAAAATTCATTAAAATGCAAATTAGTTTGTAAATTTTTTTCCCTCCTTCTGATGATTCCTCAACGTGGCTTTTTAATCATAGCTGGCGCTGAAGGAGAGGTGAAAACCTGTGGATAGAAAGGAATACAGAGGGAGAGCCAGAACCCTGAAGCTGCAGGGCACATGCTTCTCTGAGAACCGTAACCCCTTCCTTTCCTCTCCGTAACTCTATTTCCTCCCCAGAGAGGACGGTTTCAGTCTCATTCTTCCACGGTGCTTCACTGATAACACTCAATCATTTTTTCAGATCTCAATCTCACTGAACAATGTGATCTTAAGGGAAAACACCAGGATAAAATGAATAATTAACCTTCTCCACGTACATTCCCTGGCCATGCTGTAGCATTCTGATAATGCTTTCATGATGATTTCTCCACTAACAGGGCAGTGAAATTTGACTAGTGGATTCCTGCAATGACTAAATATGACAATTAACACTCCAAGGGTTTAGCCAGGTAATCTCTTGGCCAAATCTTTCAAAATGACAGAGGCCACAGAGAAACATTCACAAACTAGTAACAATGTTGGCCAGGCGTGGTGGCTCACGCCTGTAATCCCAGCACTTTGGGAGGCCAAGGCAGGTGGATCATTCGAGTTCAGGAGTTCAAGACCAGCCTGGCCAACATGGTAAAACCCCATCTCTACTAAAAATACAAAAATTAGCCCGTTGTGGTGGCACACGCCTGTAATCCCAGCTACTCAGGAGGCTGAGGCATGAGAATTGCTTGAACCTGGGAGGCTGAGATCGCAGTGGGCTGAGATCGCAGTGAGCTGAGATTGCGCTACTGCATTCCAGCCTGGGCAATAGAGCGAGACTCAGTCTCAAAAAAGAAAAAGTTTACTATACACAGAAACTGTAGGACTTTCCCTTGCATTCTCTCATCGATCTACACAGCAACTTTATATTGAGGTCTGTATTGTAATGCCTAGCATAAAAATGGGGAAACTGAGGTTTGGGGATTCTAAGATACTTGCCCAAAGTCACCACCATAGTTTGGTTAATTTGACCCCTTCCAAATATCACGTGAAATTTGATTCCCAATGTTGAAGGTGGGGCCTAGTGGGTGGTATTTGGGTCATGGAGATAAATTCCTCATGAATAGGTTAAATCTCTTTTTGTGAGTGGAGGGTGAGTTCTCACTCCTTTAGTTCCCAAGAGAGCTGGTTATTAAAAAGAGCCTGGCTCCTCCCTCCCTTGTCTCTTGCTTCCTCTCTCACCATGTGATCCCTGCACATACCAGCTCCTCTTCACTTGCCACCATGAGTGGAAGCTTCCTGAGGCCTCACCAGATGCAGAAGCCAATGCCATGCTTCTTGAACAGCCCTGCAGAACCATCAGCCAAATAAACCTCTTTTTATTATAAATTACCCAACCTCAGGTTTTCCTTTATAGCAACACAAATGGACTAAGACAGTCACGTAACTAGAAAGCAGTAGTCAGGGCTTGAACTCACATCCATTGGATTCCAAAGTCAGTGCTCTTTCCATTACATTAATCCCACGACTTCGTTCCTGTGTCACAGACCTCACTCAGCTTATTGTTTCACTGAATGGACCAGCAGTTACATTCAATTGCTTCTGAGACGGGTTGGACGTATACCCCGATGCTGGCTTTCAAAAAAACAATGCCATGCTGCCTCAGACTCAAGAAGAGATGGTCTCATCTTCCTACTTACTGTGGGAAGCCAAGCAGCTATTGCAGGTTCATTAGATGCCCCTAATTGCTGAGAACACATTCAGGAAGTATGGTAAATGCAACTTAATTGAGAACTAATTAACTTGTTATAGTTATCTCGTTATATGCCAATTAAATGTCTAAATATTCCTTTCTTCTCAGATAAAGAATTTTAAAAAATCAGTGATGAAACTGGATCTCCAAATGAGAGAATTCAGGTAGCAGACCCCGGATGGACACCAACTCTACAGGGGCTTTAGTGGGGCCTGGCGGTCCTGAAGAGGAGGTCAAGCTCATTCACATCATTTTAAAGAAAGATGTCCAAAGGCAGAGGACAGATTTTGACTTGCAGAAGAATTCTCCATTAAATCTGGTGTGAAACGGGATTTGGTCCAGAGGCCCCAAGAGACATAACCTGGCAAGGGCTGTTCCCACTACCCGGCTTTGCTCCAGCTATTTAAGGTTTATGCTTTTTATCCCTTTGTTTGCTTTTAATCTGCCCTTTTCTGTGGAAATCCAAGGAGGCCTTTCACGTAACTACACATTGTCATCAGGAGCATATTGCCACGGCAGAGCTCAGTTTCAGCTCAGCTCCGAAGTAATCATTCACTTTTCATTTGTTTTCAGTGGCAATGTAGTTTAACCCCCTCCTCTGCTGAGTTTCTGCAAGCTCTTTCAAAGAGAATCCCCGAAGGTGGAGGAGCTGAGAGGTGCTTCCCTAGCCAACCAGGAAAGAAGGGAAGGCTGAAAGAGTAAGTCCATTCACAGGACTGCACTTTCAGCCCTGATGTTTCTTTCTAAAGAATGTCTGTTTAAATCACTGAGAAAATAAAATTATATTCCCGTCAGAAACCTAAATCAATATCTGGTCCTGGGAGATGAGGAGAGTCGGATCCCGTTCTCACCCAAACGTTGTCATTGGAACTGACGGGCCAGTGAGTTTGGGCTGCCTTGTTAAGATCACCTGGTGCTGCACGAGGAAAGGGTGTGTCTGGTTTCTCATCTTAATGACAAGCAGGCATGCTGCTTTGAAATGTTCTGCTTGACTCCCCCAACCTTCCAGTTTGAAGACTGGTGCTCTTTTCAGATCTTTCTGACTTCCTGTCTCATTGAAGGATGTCCCAGCCACATCGTTCCCGGGGCTTTTCCATTCTTCCTTGCTCACCATCAGTGTTCATCTACTTTAGGGGCTGATGGTACTAACACTGTTTGTTGCAGTCCTAGAGAGATATTAGAATGATGAAGCCCCGTTTCCTAAGGGGAGCTACTCACCTGCTCTGCCCCAAACTGAACACTCAAACTCTCCGTACAGATATGTTTCTATTAAAGAAACTGATGGGATTCCTTAGCTCTAGCCTTCAAGGAGACAACAAAATAATTAATTGAAAATGATGAGTTCACCCTCTGGAATGAAAATGATAAACTACTTATTATACAGTCAGTTTAGGCTGTGGTGCATTCAGCAAACTATAAATAATGCACAGGGAGATTCTGATACGAATTTCCAATTTCTTATCATTGCAAAATGAGTGTGATCCCACCTTCGTTACTATACCTGGAAGCTTGCCTGCCATCTGATCCATCTGGATTTGGAAATTGATTTTCCTGCCTAGCTTCTGCTAGCTTACTTCCATTGTCTCCAACCACACTCTTGTTCCACTTCAGTCTGTGCTGGGACACAGCTTCTTTGTACCAAGCCCTTGCTTTCTTCTATTTGCAGAAAACTCTCAATCTCTGCTTATGCATTTGTTCAAAGTTCACTTTAAGTACAGAGTATTTATCAACTGTATTGCTCTGCAAAGTGCCCGCCGCCGGTGACTCATTATGGGGAATGACTTCTCCTCCCTACTTTGCATGGCCCCGCAGCTTTCTGTCTGTGTCTCTCTCATGTGAGCGTTCTGTTTTCTTTGGCCAGCTGCCTCTGTTCTCAGCCTGCATCTTGATGATCGGTGGCATATTTCAAACTCCACTCCTTGAGGGTGGGGAAGTAACTACCAGTTTGGGATTGACATTAAAAGAGCTCTTCTATTGCATGGAAATGTGGTTACTATGTTGAAATCCTTTTGAGGGAAGCAGCACCCTGGCGACAGAGATCTAACCCAGGCTTTGGGGATGAGGATGATGAGGGCTGCGGGGAGGTCTGGTTTCTTCCAGGGAATGCTTTTCAACTCTGGCTGCCCTTTGGAATCTCTTGGGTAGCATTTGCAAATTCAGACACTTCTGTCCCACCCCAGAGACTCTGATGAATTATCTGGGAGGCAGCCAGAATCAGGCTTGTTTCAAGTTCCCCAGGCGACACTGAAACCACTGGGCTAGAAATGTGACATCAAATCAGAGTCCATAAGAAAAAAACTGAGATTCACATTAAGGGGAGAGCAAGTGTCAAGCTCAAGTTCAAAGGATGAGCAACGGTAATAAAGTCCAGACTTAAAGCCAAGAGTCCAAACTGGGGCAGAAATGGAGCACAGGGTAAAAGAAAAGCAAATCAGACAAGAGCCACAAAAGTCCAGAGTGCCCGCTGCAAGGCCCATACCCTGGTGGGCCCACAGCTCAGTCTCAAGTCCAGAAGGGTTGGGGCAGCGTGGCATAGTGCCTGAGGCAGGAACCACAGGGGTCTGTGATTTCCTGCTCAAGGCTATTTCACACCCTTCTTCCAGCAAGAGCTAAGAGTTGAATCACACCATACCAGACCTACGCTGATTATCACAACAAATACAATGATGTCAAATCATTCAGTGTTAGGGCTGAAAGAAATAATTTAGTCCAACCTCCTTCATTACATCAAAATCAGATCAGGATGTGTTTCTCCTCCCACAGATCTTCACTATAAAGACTAAAACACTCAAGTCAGGTATTCATAGAAGCAAGCAGGAGTGGCTTGAAATTTTTATAGGAACATTTCAATTATCATCAACTCTCTCATTGCAGGGTGGTGGGGAATGTGGCATAATCTCTACATCAGCCTTTCTCAAACTTTAGTGAGCTTGGAAAGTGACCAAGAGGGAGTGTGTTAGAACGCATGTTGCTTGGCCCACTCCAGAGAATCCGATTCAGTAGGTCTGGGGTGGGCCCCAGGTATCTGTACTTTTAACGAGTAAGAAGCGCTACAAGCCCAGGCATTCTTACATGGGTGGTTCCAAGGCCAAGTTTTTAGAAATACTGGTTGTGAGTGATCTCATCATTTGTAAACCTTGGCTTGACTCCTGGATGGAAAAGCAATTTTCAGATTGGCAGTTATCAACCCTGGCTGCACATTAGAATCATTTGGAGAGCATTTTTAAGAAATACTGATGCGTGGGTGTCTTAGTCCGTTTGCACTGCTATAACAAAGTGCCATTGGCTGGGGAGCTACAAACAAAAGATATTTAATTCTCACAGTTCTGGAGGCTGGGAAGTCCAAGATCAAGCCACCAGCTGGCTCAGTGTCTGCTGAGGGCCCATTTCCTGATTCATTGATGCCAACTTCTCACTGTCTTTTCACCTGGTAGAAGGCGGCTCTCTGAGGCACTTTTTTTTAAGGACATTAAACCCATTCATGAGGGCTCCATCCCCATGACCTAATTGATTCCCAGTTGTCCCACTTCCTGACACCATCACATTAGTGATTAGGTTTCAACCTATGAATTTTGGGGAGACACAAACATTCAGGCCATAGTACTGGACCTTAACCCAAACCAACTGAATTAGAATCTCTTAGGGCTGAGGCCTTGTATCAGTTAGACATTGCTATAACAATGCTGTGTAACAAATATCTCAAAACTCAGTGGCTTAAAACAACAAACATCTATTTCTCACTCATAGGTCTGTTGATGGCTAGAGCACAACTGTTCTAGCCTGACTCACCTGGGTGACTGCTCCAGATTGTAGGTTGGATTCAAGTCAGCTTCACATATGTTTCACTCTCCTTGGACCAGTGGCCAACGAGGATATGTTCTTCTCATAGTAGATCGCTGGACTACAAGAGACAAGACAAACAGCATATTTAAAGCTTCTGCTCATGTCATGTCCAGTAATATCCTACTGGCTGAAGCAAGTTTATGTGGCCAAGCCCAATATCAAGAGGATGGGGGGAAAAAAATACTCCACTCAATGGTCTAAACTATCACAGGCTCCACCCTAGACCAATTAAATCAGAATTCCTGGGACAGGATATCAGCATTGACAAAGCCCCCTAAAATGTACAGCTAGGATGGAAACTCATTCTTCTAAAGGGTGATTCAGGCCCCAGGCCCATAAATAAGCAGCTAATCCTATCTGCAGAAGTTACAGTGCTATATATTTGGAATAAAACATGAGAAGTAGCCCTGTGGCAAAAGTATGACTAAATAAATGACAGAGAAAATAAAAATCAAGCAAAGTACATTATTTGTGCATGTCAGCCCTTCAAATATTTGGACTCAGCCCTCATGTTCTGCACTGCTGACCCCAGCTCCTTTTCTGACCTTTAAAGAAAGTTTCAGTCCCTCCAATCGTAGGCCAGGCAGGATGCTTTCGATTCTTCTCTCCCTCTGGTCTCACTCTTCTCCGAATGCACTCTATATGTTTTGTTGTGCACCCCTTCAATAAGGGGTCCCTCCAGCACATTCCTGCCATGTTCATGCCGTGGCCTTAACTCGAGAGGAACAAAATCAGACAGGCTTTCCCCATGTCCTCAAGACCAAGTTCCTGTTCACACAGCCCAAGTGAAACCGCTGGGAGGGGGCAGCACCTGCCCATCTGGCCCATCTAGGTCAGGTGCAGCCACCCTGGCTCCATATCAAGGCCAGTCTCTCAGCCTGCTGCCCTCCCAGATCTGCCTCTAACTTCCAGAGTGTCCCTGGACAAAGTCACTTCCTCCTCTTTTGGTCCTAATTTCTTCATCTGGAAGAAAAAAGTCTGCGGCTGGCCACATCCTTTCAGCTCCGACCTTGGTGAGCGTGGGGCTGTGCAGGCATGAGGGTGGCCCTCAGAGAAACACTGTTACAGTCAGGAACCCAAGGGAAGCCTAGACACTTACCAGGGATGTTTGCCAACAGCATTGGCATTAAATGCTCAGGCCTATGCAGCTCAAGAAAAATTGTTTTGTTGCTCCTACTAGAAAAATCCACTAATTGCATTCTCCCAATGATGGCGGTGGGTAAAGAAGAGCATTAATACTGTCAGCTCTGTTGGATGGTCTAGGATGCAGTTTTCCATCTGCCGCGGCGTCAGGAGAACTCGCAGGCCTCACTCTCGGTGGCCGCAGAGCCCTGCTTTTGCAGCAGCCTCTCATCACTCCCCACCTTTGTCATCTCCCTGCACCTGAATACTTGGGAGTGGTTCATGGGGATCATTCATCCATCTGCCCTTACCCTGACCAGCAGCCCTGGGTGGCCCAGCTTGGCCTCCCTTTCTGTACTCATCTCTCCTCTCTCTCCTGCTTTATCCGTCACGTTGGCCTCCCGGACACCTCCAAAACACACCACATTCTTTCTCTCTTACTGGCCTTCACGCTGGCTGTTACCTCGGGCCTGGAACACTCTTACTGGGGTGATCAGGCATTCCAGTTTGCCTGAAACTGTCTTGATTTTAACATTGAAAGCCCTGCTTTCTAGGAAATCCCTCACTCTGGGCAAACAGGAGGGTTGGTCACCCTTCAGTGTTAAATGTTCACATGGCTGGCTCTCATTTCCTTCAGGCTCTGCTCTATGGTACTTCCTGAAAAAGAATACCCTGATCACCTTTATAAAATACCCACCTCAGAGCCAGTCATGGTGCCTCACACCTGTAATCCCAGTACTTTGGGAGGCCGAGGCGGGCGGATCACCTGAGGTCAGGAGTTTGAGACCAGCCTGGCCAGCATGGCAAAACCCCATCTCTACTAAAAATACAAAAATTAGCCAGCTGTGGTGGTGGGCACCTGTAATCCTAGCTACTCAGGAGGCTGAGGCAGGAGAATCGCTTGAACCTGGGAGGCAGAGATTGCAGTAAGCAGAGATCATGCCATTGCACTCCAGCCTGGGCGACAAAGTGAGACTCTGTCTCAGAAAATAAAATAAAATACCCACCCCAATTCCTTTCCACTTTTCATCACTTACTGAATGCTGAGCTTGCATGAACTGTATTTATAGTCTGTCTCCTCTCTGTATATCGAGATCAGGGACCTCATCTTTTTCCCTATTTAGAGCAAAGACTGGCCCATAGAAGGCATTCTGTAAGTATCTTCAGTTAGACTGATTTTAGGCAAACTGAATTGGTGTCTTTTGCCCTGTTGCCACAGAGTGGAGTCCAGAGGCATCAGATTCAACATCATGCTCTCCTGGAACATTTTAGAAGGCCAACTGGTCCTCAGGTTCCAAGAGCTTGGACCTTTCCTCTTATCATTACCTGTTTAACAATAGCATAAGCTACTGAGAGATGCAGTGGCCGAGGCCTCAAACAGAATTGCATTCACTCTTTATTTTTATTTTTTTATGTTTATTTTTATTTTATTTATTCATTTATTTTTTGAGGCAGAGTCTCGCCCTGTCACCCAGGCTGGAGTGCGGTGGCATGATCTCGGCTCATACAACCTCCGCCTCCCAGGTTCAAGAGATTCTCCTGCCTCAGCCTCCCAAGTAGCTGGGATTACAGGCACTTGCCAACACACCCTGCTAATTTTTTGTATTTTTAGTAGAGATGGGGTTTCACCATGTTAGCTAGGATGGTCTCGATCTCTTGACCTCGTGATCCGCCCACCTTGGCCTCCCAAAATGCTGGGATTACAGGCGTGAGCCACCGCACCTGGCTGCATTTGCTCTTTAAACCTGCGGCAAAGTTTCATGGAGAAACATGAGACCCTCTAAACACAAATTTAAAGAGAACAGGTACAGTATGCCCAAGAACTGGAGAAAAGCTCAGTATTACACATCTGCTTTTTAATCATGAAACAGCAATGAAAACAGCAACTATGAAGCGCCGAGTTAATTTCTCATTTAATTCTCACGTTTATGAAACTTAGATGATATTACTTCACTTTACAATCTGGGGCACAGAGAGGGCAAGTAAATCACATCCACTGCTAAGTGACTGTAGATATTTGAAGATAAGTCTGATTCTGAAGCCCTTAGTCTTCCCTCGATACCAAGTTGCCTCCTCATTTCACTAGCTGTGCTAGGAGGTAATTTTAAAATATAGTATGACATTTCCATAATAACTTGGAAAACAATATGTTGTCATGTTTTATGAAAAATTAGGATACAAACATGTATGTACACTTTACTAATATTTACATTTTTAAATTTTACATGAGAAAAAGCATTAATTTAAACCAAAATGACATGCGGTTGCATTAAATGATCAATTTTAAGTAACTTAAAAAATAATTTTCAAATGTCTGGCTCTTCTAGATTTAAGAAAAATTATGATGTTTGTTCAAAGGCAAGTTAGCAATACCTGGTTTGCCTGTGATGAGGCAGGTGGAGAGCTTCCAAGATCTCGGATCTTTCACATCACTGGCTTCTTCAGCGGTAGGAGTCGGTGCAAAGAATGGAATCGGGCTTTCAGACAAAAAATCGGAGAGCAGAGAAATGTTGATGGAGTGGGGTTGGATAGTGTCTTGGCCAGCACCGAAACTAAGATTGGGGGGTGGTCACTGTCAAGGGCCAAAGACTCCTTTGGTTGGACTACCCTGAATTAGTGCCCAGGGACAGGCCCCCTGCAGTCAAGAACCTCAAACCAAGATTAGTCTCAGAGGAAGCTGGGGAATGAACTTGGTGCTCAGTCCCCTTTCACTTACAAGGAAAAAAATAAGAAGCAATTTTCTTTTTTATAGCTGTTTTGGATCTAGTGTGCTCCCTGAGAAGCTCTGAATATGGCTTAGCCTTTAGATGTTTTCACAAGTGTATGATCAACCCAGAACAAGCCTTGTGTGCACTTTTCACCAAGTCTACTTTTCAAAGGCAAAAATTGGTGAATAGTGAAAGAACAACTTCTCTGTAAGAGGAAATTCCTACTGTTTAGGACTTTTAAATCATTTCTTTGAAATAGAGTTGTATAGGAACCAGGATCATGATGTGATAGTGGACTTCCGGGGGTGATGGATTTATTGAGGAGGAGCTCCATCCTCTTTTTAATCCAAAGGAAGGAATTAAACCTTTCCTTTTGAGCAGCATCCTATGACAAGTTTAAACACCAAAAACGATCCCAAAAGGCATTGCAGATATTGCAGGGAAATTTACATGTGCTTCATTGTAAGTTGCCTTACCATTATTGTGTGATATTTTAACAGAACCACGTAATGGAATCACAGGCCATCCTGGAGAGGTGTCATGGTTCACTGGAATGAACATGGGTGCTGCATTCAGATTGACATGGGTTGAAACCCAGTGTCTTCATCAGCTCAGCCTGCCATACAATATTGTATGGTATTCATAGACCAGGTAGCTTAAATAACAGGAATCTATTTTCCACAGTTCTGGGGGCTAGAAGTTAGTGATCGGGGTGCCAGTATATCCAGGTCCTGGTGAGGGCTCTCTTCCTGGCTTGCAGATTGCCACCTTCTTCAAGGTAGACAGAAAAGAAGCAAGCTCTCTGATGTCTCTTCTTATAAAGGCACGAGGGCTCTACTTTACTGACCTCATCTAAACCCAATCACCTCCCAAAGGGCCCATCTCCATAATCACATTGAGGGTTGGGGCTTCAACACAGGAATATGTGGGAGACACAGATGTCCAGTCCACAACATACAGCCTTGCCACTGATTAGCTGGGGCTTTGGGGAGGCCACATAAGCTTTTTGAGTCTCCATCGTGTCTAAAACTGGGAGACTTATTAGGTAACTGTCAAAGTTAAATGAGTGAAAGTACATGAAAACCACAACATAGTTGATATGGTTTGGCTCTGTGTCCCCACCCAAATCTCATCTCAAATTGTAATCCCCATCATCCCCACGTGTCAAGGGAGGGACCTGGTGGGAGGTGATTAAATCATGGGGGCAGATTTCCCCATGCTGTTCTCGTGATAGTGAGTGAGTTCTCCTGCGACCTGATGGTTTCATAAGTGTTTGACAGTTCCTACTTCACATGCTGTCTCTCACCTTCTGCCATGTAAGACGTGCCTACTTCCCCTTTTCCCGTGATTGTAAGTTTCCTGAGACCTCTCCAGCTATGCAGAACTATAAGTCAATTAAATCTCTTTTCTCTATAAATTACCCAGTCTCTGGCAGTTCGTTATAGCAGTGTGAGAATAGACTAATACAGTAGTAGTACACATAGGAGGTGATTTAGAACTGTCCCGAATATGCTTTTGGCAGGAGAACACTTTTCTTCCTAGACAGAAGCACAATCTAAATAGGAAGTAAGAGCAGAACTGCTCTGCAAAGGTAGCCCTTCCCTTTGGATCTTACTTACCTCTGGAATCACACTCCAGGAGCCAGGACTTCAGAGAGCACCTTAATTTAAAAACCACCCACCTCGTAAGACTCCACTGCATCTGCTGGGTGGTGCTCCCATTCTCACTCCCAGGAGTCCTAAATATAAAACATACATCCAGTCACACATGAAGACATTGCTATATCTCAGGGAGGGCTGGGCTCCTCTGGCCACATCCACACCCTCAGAACAATTCCCTTTGCACCTGCACTGGCAACTTATCCCAATGCCCTGTGTTCTCTCTTCATCAGTACCATGTGCACCTCTCCAACTATGAACTTACAGTAATTCCCAAGTCCCATTTCAACAGAGCCTATATATAACCCCACCCTAAAAAAATCCAAAATATTTCTTTCACACCTGAGGTTAAAAATTTGGAAGAGTACAGTGTGTGTGTTGGGCAGGGGGCGTGTGTGGTGCATGCGTGAGTGTGTGTACCTGCACGCACCATGGTTCTCAGCTTAGACAAATTTGCTAGACTTAGCAGTCTTATTTTCTCTTGAGGAGTTGTACAGTAGGTTAAAAGTACATGATTCAAAGTTTTTGCATTCATTAGTATCATTTCTATGCTGCCAAATGCCTAATTCTGATGCATAGTTCCCACTGAACCTATAAGCAAAAGGATTTATTTTATCATTTCATTTTTATTTTCATTGCTTTTCCTTCTCTTTCAGTGTTTCCCTAGGACTATGCCATAGGCACACTTTCATTTGTGATTAGCTATGGGATTACAGTGATGGGAATTGGGAATCTGGGTATAGGTCTCCGGGTGGATGGCACCTACAACCTGGGTGGAAAAGGCATGTTTCTAAGGACAGTGATGGCCTCAATCAAAATGTTTCTAGTGAGGACAGAGGAAGCCTCACTTTCCAAAAAGTCACACATGATTCCAGTGATTGAGTTCTGGCCCCAGGGTAATATGACTTTCTTCTTAATATCTGTATTTTTGCTCAGTGGTTTGGACAAAATGCATTTCCCTTTAATCTGACTATTCTGAGATTCCTAAGTAGTCCCACCATGAATAGGCAGTTCACAGAAGCAGCACAGGAAAAGATGTTCACTCTCATGCATGATGAAATAATTTCTACCTAGCAGATGGCAGATCCACAAGTTTGATACTATACCGTATTACCAAGTGTGGACAAGCATTTTGACAGAAGAGTATACTGGCATAGCTCTTTGGCAATTGCCACACCAACACATAAAATGGACATGATTCCTGATTTAGCAATTCCCCTCCTATGACTTTATCCCAAAGCTACCATAGACTATGTCAATGTTACAAAGAAAAATTCCACACCTGTGCACACTAGAATCACTTGACATTGTAACCTCGCATCTCACACAGGCACCCCACCCTGCTCAGCAATTGCATCACTCTTCTCAAGTCAAATGCCCTCCTCTCCTGGATGACCTTATCATACCAGCCCCTCATTTCTTAAACTCTTAACTTCTGCCAACTGGAGACTCCTCTTCAGGCTTCATTGAGGAAGACACGCACACACAACTCATTTTCCCAATTGAAAAATGGCAAAGAATCTATCAGGGGAGAGGAAAGAGAGGACAGGATTTTAAGACAGTCAGCCTCAGAGCTAAATGGGTTTAAATGCCATCTACCAGGATGAGACCTTGTGCAAGTCACAGAAACTCTCTAAAATCCCATTTCTTCATCTAGATATCCAAGATCCTGGTCATGACTATGAATGAAAGAGAGAATCAAGGATGACTCTTGGGTGTTTTGGCCAAGAAACTGCATAAATTGTGGCACCATTAACTGAGATGGCAAAGGTTTAGACTAGTGGTTCCCCAAGTGTGGCCCCCAGGGCAGCAGGATGAGAATTACCCAGCCCTGCCCCAGAACTACTGAGTCAGAAACTTGAGGGACCCAGCAACCTGCTTTAGCATGCCTCCTGTTTCTTCCATTTCCGATGCATGGTAATATTTGAAGAGTGGTGATTTAAAGGATATATCAGAAGTGAAGCAATTTTAGGTATTTTAGGCAGGAAAGCATTTAAGGTAATAAGTGCTTTAAAACCCATAAAAGGAGTGGTAGGGGGGAAACACAGGTCATGGGAGGGTGCCTCTGCTAGCTTGGTTCACCTCCAGCTTTCAAAAAGATAGGAAGTTGCAGGAAATTCAGAAAACTTCTTGCAATAATTTCAGCTTCAGAGATAGATGATTCATAGAAAAAGGCTGGAAGCCACCCCCTCGTTGCCTAAGGTCCAGGAGGAACAATTATTTGGTTTCTGCTTATTTTCCTCCCTCCAAATCTCACACAGATGCTTCTTACTGGTGGGCTCTAAACTGGAAGCCCATAGGCAGGGGTTCTGGGGAATGTAATTGACAGATGCCCAGCCCCTGTGATCGGGGGCAGAGCATAAAGGGAAGAATGGTGTTGAGTTGCCAGCAGACCATCCAGCACAGACAGGAAAAAAGAAACAAGAGTTATGTTTGAGGTGAGGATGACACATTTTTGTGGAAGTGTGAGGCAGGCAGTTGCGCACCTGAGACAGAGACTCAGGGGTGAGGTTGGAGAGGAAGATCTCAATGTGAAAGTCTTCATCATACAGATGGCATTGAAAGCCTTAAATTCCTAAGATAGCATTGTCAGAGAGAGCATGCAGCTGCAGAAGGTATTAGGAGACTCAGAATGGAGCCATTTTTGACCAGAGAAAGAACAAATAGTCAAGGACCTAGAGAAGAAGGAGCCACCCTAGAAAGTGGATGGACTGTCTGGAAGCCTGAGGTGGGAGTGTCTGAAGAGAAGGAGGGCCTGATGCAGTCAGAGGCTGCAGGAGGTCTTGTTTGATGGAGATAGACAATGGACTCTTTGGCTGGCAAGATGAAAGCTACTGGTGAAACAAAAGAAGCCACTTTCAGAGGCATGGCAGGGACGAAACTGTCTGCAAGTGATTGAGGGAGAATGAGCATAAAGGACGAGGAAGTGGAGAAGACAGGGAATTGGCATCCCATTCAAGGACATTTACTATGAAAGGGGACAGAGGACTGCACCACTGCCAGGGTCTTGGCTGTTTAGAGGAAGAAACTCAATCTCAGAGAGTTTCTATGCTTGACCAAGGTCTCAGACTAGTAGGTGGCATTGAAACCCATTTACCCTGAGGCTGACTGTCACCAAGTCCTGTGCTCTGTTTCCTCCCCCAGATAGACATTCCACAATTGTTCAAGTTGTTCCTTTCTCTGGATTTGTTTTCTGATACTTATTAGAAAGAAACTAAATTCCCTAGTTACTCCACAAAGCGTCTTTTCAGGAGGTGACTTTTTTCTTATTGGAAAAGAGATGTAATTAGGCAGAAGCAGGGGTGAGGCCCCAGGCTGGTCTTTGTATCTTCAAAAGCAAATGCCTTCTGCTAATTTCCTTCCATAAGAACTTTCACAGAAAAAGAAGTTTCAACGTGATAACAGGGAGAAGGAAGATTGACACCCCCTCCCTTTGATTGCCCCAGGTTAATAAGCCAGTGTTTGTGTAAAGGGACTGGCTCCAATGGCTACATGAATCTAAGCCAGCCAAAAAAGATAACTCTAAAAATAATCACAACATGGGCAAGTGAGCACTACTCTGAGATGGGGTCCGGAGCTGCCTGTCACTCAGTGTCTTCCCTAAGGACATAAGATGTCACTACCCACCAGGGCCCAAACCATAGATTGGCCATTAGATCTGAATCCTTCCTGCGTGACATGAGATGCACTTGATTTAGTCAACCCAAGAGAGGCTGAAACAGCAGTGGCTTCTGCAGAGATGGTAGGATGATCTACTCATCAACCGGTTTGACTGAATTTACCCTTTGTAATCTGATGCTTGGAATCCTGGTCACGCGTGCTCCCATACACACTAGAAATTACCACCGAATCAGTATTCTCACAAAGCAAATAACAGAAGTAAGAAACGGTGACCTGGGCCAGGCCAGGTGCAGTGGCTCATGCCTACAATCCCAGCACTTTGAAAGGAGGCCGAGGTGGGCAGATCTCTTGAGCTCAAAAGTTTGAGACCAGCCTAGGAAACATGGCGAAACCTTGCCTCTACAAAAAAAAAAAAAAAAAAAAAAAAATTAGTCGGGTCTAGTGGTGCACACCTGTAGTCCCAGCTACTTGGGAGGCTGAGGTGGGAGGGCTGCCTGAGCCCAGGAAGTCGAGGCTGAAGTGAGCTAAGATTGTACCAATACACACCAGTCTGGGCGATAGAGCAAGACTCTGTCTCAAAAAAAAGAGGTGGAGATGGGGGGTGATCTGATTTGAATTCCACCCTGAAATAGAAAAAGAAATTTTATCTTATTTTCTTTCTTTATTAATTTAGTTAGAAAAGTAACACATGGACATTGTAGGGCAAAATGAAGAATTACATTTCAGCAGTGTGGTGAACACGACGACGCCCCACCCAGATTCCCATTCAAGAAAAGACTGGTTGCCCCAGCTGCTGGGGGTGCCGTGGGCTGATAGCTCCAGCTGTCAGATCTTTCAGCTCCTGAAAGCTGCTCAGTCATGAGCATGCCCTTCCCAGGGAAGCCTACATCCCGTGACTCATCACAGATGCCTGGCTATTTCTGTCCAACAGGGGACAACTTGGGCCATGCATGCTCCAGAGCTCCAGGGGCTGGGCAAAGGCTTTATCAAGCCTGCACTCAAGCTTTACTCCTTCCTTTGCCCAAACCTGCTGCCTCTCCCTTCCTCTCACGGGTGTTAGTCCCCATAAAAATCCCATCTGCTTTCAGAGAACGCAACCTAGGATAATTGGTACTGGGGGTGGTTCAAGAAAGCAGGCTGGAGTTTCTGAGGAGGAGCACTGGCTGCCAGCTGGCAATGAGGACCCCATCACTGGTGGTGGGTGGAGCATGGACAGCCTCCGGCATGAGGTAGCAGCCCAGTTGTTAAAACTCTCAGCTTTGATGAGCTGGGATGGCACGACAATGGAAGACAATACATTTGATGGAGCAACTGACCACAAGTACGTACTGGGGTGGGAATATAGGACTATAACTATAAGGATAATGGCTTGAAAGGCTATTGTTAAGCACCACTGATATTCTAGAAAACGTTCCTGAAAAGCTACAATTGAAAGGCAAGTATGAAAGCCAGAGGACCTTCCTGGTACCTAACAAAGAGGCTTTCATGTCCTGCAGTGGGAGGACAGAGAAAGCTAAGGCCCAGGCTCAGGACTTCATAGTAAGAGCAGACAAACTCCAGAGAAGTTCAGTCCTCAACCAAGACAGCTCTGTTATGTCAAAGACAGGGTCCTGGAATGGGAAAAATCAGGCCCACATTTTTGGAATGAGAATATCTAGGCAGATGCCTCTGGAATTTTGAATTCCCAGATTCCTCGGAATTCTCCACACCTGCAAAAAAAAAAAAAAAAAGTCCTAACCCTCCCTATGAAGGTCTAAGATTTAATGCAGAAGCTGCTTCCCCATTAGACAACATATACCCCTTTCAGGATTTGCCCCTGCCTCCTCTCCTGCCCATTAGGCCTGTAATAGGGCTAAGTCACAACATAACCAGTCTGTGGGCCTGTTACAGGAGGAAAGGAGCTATATCCCAAACAGGCTGTAAGCTCTAGCCATGATGTGCTAGCAGGAGGGGGGGTGTTTAATCAGTGACCATGGGTGTTCAATCAGTGGGGTGAGAACATGGCTCAGCCAGAGTATATTGATTTGGGAGCTCTCTCCCAAGATACACCTTGTCAAGAAGTCTGGGAAATGATGCAAACTTGCTACTATGATGGACCCTAGAAACACGGAACAAGTGACAGTTCATGCGAAGTGAAGTTGAAATACCAGAACTGCATGGCAGATGCTGCAGGAAGGGATTAAAAGGCTCTGCGAAGTAGGCATTCTGGAGTAAATATATCATGTACAGCCAGAAGATACAACAGATGTTCCAATGTTCAACAGATGTGGTAAGAAAGACTCAAAGGAGATACCATTTTCTAAGGCCAGGAGTTAGGGGCACCAACATCACTAAGATGTTCAGAGGTGGCTGTCCCCTGTAAGAAGGGCTGATCTCCTTCCACTCAATGCTGCTTCTGCTCCCTCCTTTCCACAAGTGTTGATAGCTAATAAACATCTTGTAACCCATACTTCATTCATCTCAGTGTCTACCTCTAGAGAACCCAACGTGTGCCAAAGAAAAAGAAAAAAAGAATGTGAATTAAAGTCACCTCAAATCACAACCCCCCACTACCACCATAAACATAGTGTGTCTTGAAGACATGATAGCTCTGTCATAAGAATATGAAATCAACCAAATAAATTGTAAACTGTTAAAGTCATCCTTCCGTTTATTCAATGACAATGTCAAAATCTCAACTTTTTCATCAGAATAAAATATAAAAGCCTGCCAGTACCATATGTAAGTGATCTTTAGCCCCCAAACATTTTAAGAATTCTACATTTATGCCTTCCAGACATAACAACGTCCAATATTTTGTAGCATCCAGACCTCTTGACCTGGGTGTCAATTCTCTCTTACCATGTAGCAAATTACCATCAACTTAGCAGCTTCAGACAGCACGCACATTATCTCGTAGTAAGTGAGCATTGTCTTCAACTGGCCATGAATAAATTGTGTTATTTTCTTTACTGCCTCTTAAGAGGCTGCAATCAAAGTGTTGCCCTGGGCTGGAGTCTCATCTGAATGCTCAGCTAGGGAAGGATCCCTCTCCAAACTCACTCAGTGATTGTGAGCAGGATTCAGTTCCCCTCTGTGGGTTGTTGAACTGGAACCTCATTTTTCCAATGGCTGTTGGTGGCAAGCCACCCTCCTTTCCTTGCCATGAGGACCTTTTCCACGTGGAAGCTGCTTCATCAAAGTGAGCAAACCAAGAAGACAATAGAGGGAGTCTCAGAGCAAGATGGAAGTCACCAAATCTGTAACCTCATCATGGAGTTGACATTTCCTCGATGTTGCAAAATTCTATCAGTTAGAAACAAATTATTCAAGGGAAAAAGATTACATAAAGCTGTGAATACCAGGAGAGAGATGTCATTGGGCACCATCTTAGAGGCTGCCCACCACATTAAATATGTGCGAATTTATGTTCGCAAAGGTGGAATTGTGCTGTTTGGTAATCTTCTTCAAATTTCTTAAATGCAAATGACTTTCTA
Source organism: Pan troglodytes (assembly GCF_028858775.2). Classification (NCBI taxonomy): domain Eukaryota; kingdom Metazoa; phylum Chordata; class Mammalia; order Primates; family Hominidae; genus Pan; species Pan troglodytes. The sequence goes on from NC_072414.2 coordinate 84,180,332, forward strand.
TATCCATAACAGTCGTCTGTATATCATTGTTAATGGCTGCATAGTATTCCACTGAATCACTGTCATGATTTATTCACCAAGCCCTACTACTGAACATAAGATTTTTTTCCAGTTTTTATTTCTACAAGTGATGCTCTTATGCACATCCTTGTATCTAAACATTTCCACACTCATTTATATATTTTCTTGGGAAAGAATTCCTAGAGATGAGTGGCATTGTTGAGTTGGAAGACAATGTTCTTTTTAAAGACTTGTTACTTTATGAAATGTTTTTAATTGATCTCCAAATAAAGGACTTGTTAGATTGGCGAGAGCTCTCCCTTCCTCCCAGTGGTAAAGCATGCTTCTCTTTCCAAGGCATGCCTATGTGCACGAGGAGCCAGCCTCCTTCTGGTGGGTCTGTATATTCCATTCTCACTATCAAATCACCCTACATAATGGGAACCCCATATAACAAGGCTTCTATTTATATCACCAAATTGCCCTCAAGAGAAGTTGTTCCAATTTACCATCCTGTGAACAGTGTATGGGATTTATCCCCATTTATTTTAGATCTGTTATATGAGAAGGTTCTGGTCCATCCTTAATGAAGTACATATGTGGGTTTTATGCTGTTCCATTTCCCAGATGCCTCTGGAGCCAGGCAGAGATCACAAGTGTGAGGGGACTTCAAAACGTTCGTGAAAAAAATGGAACTGAAAGATAAAAATAGAAGCCAGGCATAGTGGCATGCATCTGTAGTCCCAGCTACTCAGGAGCCTGAGGAAGGAAGATTGCTTGAGCCCAGGAGTTTGAAACCAGCCTGGGCAACATAGCAAGATCCTGTCTCTAAAAATAAGAAGAAGAAGAAGGAGGAGGAGGAGAAGGAGAAGGAGGAGGAGGAGGGAAGAAGAAGAAGAAGAGGAAGAGGAAGAAGAAGAGGAAGAGGAAGAAGAAGAAAAAGAAGAAGAAGAAGAAGAAATAAACTTTATTTCTCAACACAATCTCCATGAAGGTCAAGACAATTTTGTAGGTGATAATACTAGCCATTTAATCCATCCCTAAACAACGTAGCGTCCTTGGAATTTAACCTGTTAATGCAATATTTTCTACATTATTCACTAAAGAAAAATGGGTGCCCTTTACAGATTTCTTTTAGGATTAGGAAGCAAAAAGAAGTCAGAAGGAGCTAAATCAGGACTATAAGGTGAATTCCAAATGATTTCCCATTTAAATTATCATAAAATTGCCCTTGTTTGATGAGGAGTGAGCAGGTGCATTTTTGTGGTGAAGAAGGACTCTCTGGTGAAACTTTCCCAGCAGTTTTCAGGCTAAAGCTGTGGCTAACTTTCTCAAAATGCTCTCATCTAAGCAGATGTTATCATTCTTTAGCTCTCCAAAAAGACAACAAGCGAAATGATTTGAGCATCCCAAAAAACTGTTGCCATGACCTTCACTCTTGGCTGATCCATGTTTGCTTTAATGGGACCACTTCCTTCTCTTGGTTGCCATTGCTTCGGTTGTCCTTTGTCTTCAGGATCATGCTGGTAAAGCCATGTTCCAACTCCTGCTACAATTCTTCAAAGAAATGCTTCCAGATCTTGATCCCACTTGTTTAAAACTTCCATTGAAAGCTGTGCTTTGGTCTGCAGCTGACCTGGGTGCAATGATCTTGGCACCCATTGAGTAGAAAGTTAGCTCAACTTTAATTTTTCAGTCAGAAACATGTAAGCTGAGCCAACTGAGGTGTCTTTGGTGTTGGCTGTTAATCATTGGTCCACTTCAATTAGGACATGAACAAGATTAATTTTTTTCCTTAAAAATTGATGTGGATGATCTGCTGCTGCAGGCTTCATCTTCAAAACACATTATTCATTTGTAAACTGCTAATTTCTTTGGGGGCATTGGCTTCATAAAATCTTTGTAAAGCATCAGTTATTTTACCATACTTCAATCCAAGCTTCACTATAAATTTGATGTTTGCTCTTGCTTCAATTTTAGCAGAATTCATGTTGCTCTGATAGGGGCTCTTTTCAGACTGAGGTCTTATCTTTCTTAGTGCCTCAATCTAGATCCTGTTCAGACACGTTATAACAAGTTAGTATGAGTTTATTTTCTTGCAACAAATTTTTGAAATCCATGCATAGTTTTTTTCATAATATGTATTTTTCATGAACATTTTGAAAACCTCTCATATGTGAGTCAGACTAGATGTAAATCACCAAAAAGTGGGGACCCTGTAAAGAACTGGAATGTCTATGGCCCACTGAAGGCCTTCATATTCAAAAACATTTTTAAACACGTTGCTGGGCCAACAAAATATTTTTGTGGCTCAGATCATATGTGGGCTATGAATTTATAATCCATGATTTATTCCTGAGAAACAATTGGTAATTTTTAAAAAGTAGAATTGTTGCCTCTGATCATGAAACAAAAGCATTTCCTAAGCAAAGCCAATTGGCTCATACAAGTGACCGTGTGTAGTAAAATATTCAGTCCTTACTACATAAAAAATCATACAAAGTGGGCCATCAGGAACTCCAAGATGGACAAAGAACACAAAAATGACCAGACTTTCTCTTCTTGGGATGCAAAACTAGGTGTCATAAAAAGCATAACTGAATGAACAAACGATGACAGCTTCTTGCTACAGTGTTCACTTTCTCCTTACCTGCTATGGGAACAGAGCTCTCTCCTTTTGAGAACCTGGGAGTAATGGGAGATGCATTTATAAATACACCCACGCTTTCTGTGAATCTCAGCAGCTTCAATTCCACATCCCTGGAGAACTGACTATAGGAATCCATTAAGTTAATGAGGGGTTAGGTGCAGCTATATCTGTGCAACATGTGACAAGCATCACCCCATAATTGAATAAGGGATCTTTTTGCAAAAACTCTGAGGGAAGTTATGGCTTCTATTTCTTAACTACCAGAGTGCTGGGCACAGTGCAGGGTACATAAGGGGAAGATATTTAGTAACTACCTGATGTTTGGTGCAGACTTCATGAATACAAATGCTGTGTTAATGTAACCCCCCTCCTCCTCCCCCAAGAAAGTGGATTTACTGTTTTATATACCTTCCTTTGGAGAGTAGGGGGTGGGGGCATTAAGAGAAAGACTCTCGGTCTAATTTTATACTATAAGGATAACTGGGCAAAGTGGAGACAATTTATATTTTTTAACTTTTAAGTGTAAACAGCTAGAAATGCACACCTACTCTGGTTGTGCCCAAATCAGGGATAGTGCAAAGTGTCAAAGTATTATTAATTTTCATTGATCATGCAAGGTGTCAATCTGTTACTGATTTTCATTATTGATTATTGGAAGAACTGCTCAAATTTAATTTCTTCACCCAGGCTAGCAGCATTAATGAAAAGACCCATCTGCAGAGATTACCTGGACTTTCCAACCAAGTTTTGATGATACAGGTGCATCTCCCCTCGATTTGTTTGCCTTGAATACTGATTTCCACAGATAATATGTCCACTTTTCATCTCAGTTCCAATTATATGGTGATTGAAACTGGCTTCCAGGAGTTCAGGTTAGTCGATAAGCAAAAGGCAAGATTCTTGCCCTCCAGTTGGTTGTAACCTCTCCGAATTCCTATTCTCATTCTCTCACTTTCTCCTTTGACCCCTCCCTGCCCCAGGATTTACCTGCCACTGGCTCACACCAAGTCCGCTATCTTTCCGGGGCCCCTCGTCTAGCACAGTGCCACCTGGTGGCCCCCCTCCGCTATTACAGCAGGACAACAACAGCAGGAGAAAACCTACCCAATCCTTGAAAATGAAGACAGCCAAGATTAACCACATAAAAGAAAGCAAATGACCGATATAGAGAAACAGAGAAAGAGAGAAAAAAAATCTTCCTTCTATGGAACTTCCCATAGATTCAAAAGTTGCATGAAAACAGAGTAAGAATTGATTCTGTGGAGACTATTTACAAACACCAAAACTATACTTCTGTTCACATCTTTTCTCAAAATACCTTTTATATTGTAATGGTCAGAGGATGAGGAGGACTTTTGAGTGGTTAACCATTCCCTAAGGAAATTCTCTCTTTACTGGCTTCTGAAAGCAAAACTATAAAATGTTTTTCTATTCTCTAGCAAATTATGATGAATCATCAATATTATTGATACTTAAGAGTTTATCCTTTCAAATGGCTGCAGCAAACCTCGGAACAACAATTCGTACCTCATGCAAAGCATCTGATGTTCACAAAGGCTGGCTGGGTACCGTAATCCTGGGTCCTGGCTGGTATTTTGCCATGTAAAGAAGAAAAGAACAAAGTGGCAATTATCTTTTTTTTTTTTAGCTATGTTTTGGAAATGACCCCAAAAATGTTTATTGGATGTGATTTTTACACTTATCTATTTTTAAAATGGGTGTTGCTTAGTGATTTCTGCCCTACCATTATTTGTGGTGAATTCCATTGTAGAAACTGAGAAAAAGAAGTTCTTCTCCTGCCAGCTTCATCTTCCCCACTGATTTCCTCACCCAATGCGTGCCCCTAATGGAGCTTGAAATGAATGCAGCTTGGCTTTTGTTTTCTTCCTTTGTTGGCACACCTCTGCCAGAGGCCAGCTGTGGTCTGAGCTGCGGGCACTCATCCTGCAGGGAGGAGTCTGTTCCTCCCAGAGGCTGGAAACCAGAGGGAAAGAAGGGCAGGAGAGGATGGGTTTCTTTTGCTAGGCCTTGAGCCACAAGTGAATATTACCTTTTGTAATGAGCTGCACTACAGAAAATAAGAGCTTTATAAAATACACGAGAGCCAGGAAGCTAGCAATCCAGTTGGAAAGGTAGAAAGACAACGTTAGAAAATGTAAGTGGTCCTCATGCCGGATGAGGTCCCTTATACCTTAAAAACTGCAACATAAATGCAGTATTCTCAAACGTATCCTTGCTGGCCTAAATGTGGGTTATTCACACAGACCAAAAAAAGGGAAAGAGAAGGACATCGGTTAAGAAAGTCCTCCAGGGCATCTAACTGTTACCGATTCTGCATTCCTGAACTCTCCCCATACAGCCAAAAGCTGATGGACTTGAGCCCGTGGGTCCCTCCAGTAAAATTGAGAGAGTTTGGCCAAAGATCTTATGGGGATTTAGAGGGGTATGATAACCACCTCTAGAGCCTTTCCTCCTCTAAGACCCCCAGTCTTTTCCCTTGGGAAGAAAACTAGAAGCTCAAGCTGGCCTTCCTGATCTCTCTCCGGCCCATGCTCTGCTATATTGGGAAAGTCACATGCATTTCTCTGACTCAGTGTGTGAGTAACTTAGATGCTCACAGGGATTGCTGTGATGAGCCCAATCTACCTCCCAGTCATGTCAGATAGCTTGAGGCCATGGCTTTTCCCAGGGCCGCTTTAGGGAAATTTACTGAACTGCTTTCAGACCTTAAGAGCAATGCAGTGCCCTCTTGTCATCTCAGTGAATTTCCAGAAACCTCCAAAATGGACTGCATTTTCTCCATTGGATCAAGGATATAATGGAGGGTTCTGTTACTGCCCAAGGATTTAGAAGTGAATAAATCATAGCTATTACCATATTATAACATGTTGACATAGAGGCAGATACACAGTTATAGATTCCTATATAGAATTGCCAAAGTTATCTCCCTGTTAGTAAACATTTACTCTAAGCCTCAGTTATATCTGGGATTTCAATGTACCCTAAGGAATATTTGTAACACAAAAGCATGCAACACTACTAGGTCATAAAGATAGTCTTTCCAAACAAATGTTAACACTAATAAATGCTAAGTAGTTATAATGCCCTCTTAGAGTTTGGAAGAGTTTGAGACCATTTGGATTTTATAAATCTCTAAGAAACCGTCCAAGGAAACTTAAATTACTGTCGTCTTTTTTATCTCAATAAATTCTCTCCTAGCAAAGAAAAAAAGTTATTCCAAAATATGTAGTAGTCTCCACGCTGCTGCATTCAAGGTGAAGATAATTATTCTCACAGAGAGCTGAGCAGTGCGGGATGACTGGAAGACCTCACCAAGGACTTTATTTGTGGAGATTTGGAAAGTCTCTTTATTATGATCCTCATACTTGTCTACCCCTCCCCCATGTTAATGTATCCTCTGTGTTGCTTCCTGCACGAAATCACCAGCAGTGGTGTCTGAGCGATGGTGAGGTAGCCGGGGACATAGCCCGCTCTGCCTGCGTTTGCTGTTGAGACTGGGACACCATGTGGATGTGAAGCCACCGCGTATTTTCTTTGAATCGCCCCCTCACTCCAAAAGCTGGGGGTTTGCTGTGATTCTCAGCCATGAACAGAGACATCCAGGTTGGGTGATGATGAGGTCGTCACAAGGTGAACAGGATGTAAGAAAGGAGCCCTGAAGTGTCTCCAAGGTTTTTGGCCCAGCGGGGGAATGTGTTACAGCCTATTTTCCTCCCCTGAAAATTGCGACATGAATATTAGGTAGATGCTTACAAAACATCAAAGAAAGGTTGAAAATTGTCTGCAAAACCAATTTTACTAAATATGTGTGCTTATATCGTTTACTGAGAAAGAATATTAAGCTCTGGCAAAAAAAAGAACCTCAGTGCAGAGAAAATAGGCATAACAAATTTTGATAACTTTTTTCCTGATTACAGAGTAATTAATGATCATTGTAGAAAATTTATAAAACAGAGAAAAGTATGAAGAAAAATCAAGATCAATGCCAATTTTACTACCTTGAGATAACTGCTGTTTTATAAATAATTATATATATTTATTTATCCTTTCTATTTTTGCATTATCATAAATAATAAAGTTCTCTATGAAATGAGCACTTACTTTATGCTAACATTCTGCTAAGTGCTTTAGACACATTATCTTAGTTTATTCTTACTAAAACCTGTGAATTAAGTATCATTATTGCTCCCATTTAACATCAAGGAACTAAAACAGACCAAGATCGCACAAATAGCAAAATATAAAGATGAGTTCTGAGCCCTGATAGGTGTGATCTCAGAATCAACTCTAAACCAGAACTACTCAAGTGTGGTCCAGGGACCAGTGCCGATCTATGAACTGTATATTACTGGTCAATGCTGAGATAAGTATAGGAATCCAGGACAAGCATTTAGATGCCTTTGTGGCAACTTCACATTGTGATGTGCATAATCACTGACTCTTATTGATGAAGGGTCTGGGGGCACACAACTTGCATGGCTGGCGAGGGGCACCTAGTGTGAACTGAATACCAGTCAGACAGTAGGACACTCGCTCCGAAATCAATTGGAGATTTCAGAAGAAACAAATTCAGTCCTTTGCCACAAATAGTTTCCAAAGCATTGCTCTAAACCATTATATTGCCTCCCTGGAGTGAAAACAAAGAAATCAATGTAGCCGAGTAAGATGCTAAGAAATAGGAAGATGCAGTGTTATGAAGCTCAGCTTCAGAAAGAGCTTTGTTGCCCACAAATTCTGTCATTAATGGTGAGTGACTTTTGGTGAGTCCTTGCTCCACCCAAGCATAAGACAGGGCCGGTGAGGACTTGCCTGCAGAGCTGAAGATGGGAGAGAAAAATCCTATGATGGGCTTTTCCATTCTTGTGGCAGATACTACCGGCTGTCCCCACCCCCCTCCATCTTTCCCTCCCTTCGTCCAAAACTGAGTCTCAGCTGAGCACACAGAAGCCCAGAATAAGGATTTGTTCCCCGCATCCCTTGCAGCTAGTGGGGGGACACAGGACAGGATCCACACAGAGGGGTGTAAATGGGAGCATCTCTGGAGGTGTCAGGAACTTTCCTCTTTCTTCCTTATTATCTCTGCTTCTATTCTATTGCTTGGAACCTGGATTTGATGGGCCAAGAGGAAAGAGTCTCACCTTGGAGATGGTGGAAGGGAAGCTGGAAGGATCAGAATCCCTAAGGACTTCGCAGACTAGCCACAGCAAAACCAGTGCTGGCTGCCTGCTGGACGACTGGCACATGAAGAAGAAATAAACTTCTGTTTCGAATAAGTCCGTAGCATTTGGGGTTTATTGTCCCTTGTAGCCAAATCCAATCCAAACTAGTATACTCATGCAGCCAAATTGGTCTCTTGATCACCCTCCCTCTCCCAGTTTTCCCTAGTCTGCTCTGACAAATCTGATCTGAGGACTGGGAAGAGAGGATGTATAACTACACAGATGGCATTTGAGGCAGGGGAGAAGTGGAAGAGGATTCCCAAAGGGACATTTTACAAGAAATTGACTTGGCACCAAGAGTCTCCTTCCTCTGTCAGTGTTTGGTGCCAACATCCCAGCGGGTCAACATCCTGGCAAACACTGCCATGTCTTTGGGGACTATGCCGCTTCGAGTTTACTTTAGAAACAGTATTTCACCTGGCATGCTCACAAAGGTATTGTGACTGTGGCGACCTGTTGCCGCTGGTCCCTAGTTTTGTGCTGGAGGTGGCTCATGCTGGCTCTTCAATAGTCATAATTAAAAATGGAAATATATCAACTTGAAGTTCAATAAATTATATCAAAAACAAAGGCAATAAATACTCAGAACTCATCACTTCCTAATTTCATTTTCCACCCTTGACCATGATCTATGTTCTTGAAGTTATCTTGTTTCTTATATGAATATGGTGGGAATACTGTGTCATGCTGGGCAGTTCACATCTTTTCCTAACTCTGCCTTCAGCAACGTGACGATGATGGTTTGAAATTGACCATGATGGGAACAGGTATTGACTGGGGTTCTTTCCTCCTAGATAATGTGGGGCCAGAGAGGAATAAAAGTCCCTATCCCTTCGGAGTTTCCAATCTCACTGAAGTATCACAAACATGAAATAAAATATTATGTATGAAGGAGAACTGGAACTGAACTCAGCTAGGAGGCAGGAAAGCTAGAATCTGTTCTCAGCTCTGAAACAAGTGGTGGGACTGTGGGCAAGCCTCTTGGTCTCTCATCACAGCGTTTCTCATCTGGAAAATCACATTGGACTCCAAGCTCCACCAGGGGAGCAGCTGCGTTTACCCCATTTGCTGCTACATCCCAGCCCTCCAGCATAATTCCAGACATGTAAGAGGCAATGAAGCAATGCTTGTCAAGTGAATGAATGAGTGGGAAAGCACCATCTCCACCAACCCTTCCAGCTCTGAGAATGCGGAGGTCCATGATCCAAACTAAAGTTAAGAGAAGTGGCACAAGACTGAGAGCCAGGGATGGTCAACACGGGCCAGTTTCCTCAGATGCCTACAAGGAAGGGGCCATGCTGGACTCTGGGCAAAGGTGGGCAAGCCAAGAAGTTGGGCAAGCGAGGAAGTCTGACTGAGATCACAGTGATCATTCCTGGAAGCCCTGGTGAGAGTCGTGAGTGGACATTCCTTTTAGTTCTTCTCTGTTGTCTGGTACCTGACTTCATGCTTTGGTTCAATACTGCCTTGAATGCCAGCTGAAGAGTTTGTTAAAATCCCAGCAAAACAAACAAACAAACAAACAAACAAACATTGAACCATCCCCCTGCCCACTACCACTTCCAGCTCGCTGTGGAGCTCATTCTCACACCCCTCCCAAGATCTCTTGCTGATAGTCCCGGAAATATTTACAGCAATCGCCTGAGTACATTTCTTTTCTTTCCTTGGCTAAACTATAATTTTGCTATTTAAAAAAAGTTACAAAAGGAATGCAAATGTGCCGGTTAACTTTTCCATATTCTTACCACTCTGAGTCTGATTTTAAAGGGGAAAACGTTGCATTTGTGAGAATACTCAAATTTAATGTAAATTTCTCAAGATAAGGCAAGTTCTCTCATTTATTAGCAGTGCAGAAACACAATAGCCAATGAATCTATCCCGACTATGATACTCTACCTGTTGGCATCACCCTCCCATCCTACCCAGTCCCAACACACATACAGTTCCCCCTTCAGAGATGATGAAAAAGCAAGACCATTACCACTTTGTAGTTATTTCACATTCTAAATTGCTCTTGGAGCGAGTTCAAAGGTGTTAGGTCAGAATTTTGAATGCGATTGTTATTATTTATTCTTAAGGTTTTTTTAAGTCTGAATTGATTGAAATAACTTGTTTTTTCCATGTGGAAAGATGAAAACAGAGATTTATTACTATAGTCTCACAAATGATGAAGGGTGTGCAGTGAGTGAAGATAGATTTGTTCCCAGAATCCTCACATGCCAGAACTAAGGGCACATAGTCAGAATTAAAGAAGATGCCTGTTTGCAAATCTATTTAGAATTGCCCCACGTGCGGAAGAGGATATTGGCCATCCCACAGTCCCACATGTTGCTGGGTCAGCGTAGGAAATCAGCTTCTTTGAGCCTCAGTTTCCTCAAATGTAAAAGGGAGATAATGATATCTATATGAAAGGATTGCCAGGATTAAATCAGAGAAATAGCCCAGGTCAGCGCCTTGAACTTGTGTGCGCTCCCAAATGTTAGCTCCACTCCCCCTTGCTCCCTCCCCCGTCTGACTTGCCCCCATTTCCAGCCAGTCACTTGGACAAGTTATTATCAATACAGACCTTACTACTCCCAAGAAGTCGCTCAGGTGAAGATTCTGCATAGCTGGGGTGGAGAGGGGGAGTTTAGCCCTATGTGTAAATGGTAGATACAGTTTTAGAGTTTCCACGAATTCAGGCTTTGGGTGGTTCCCCATTCTCCAGGTTGCAGCTAGAAGGACAAACATGCCCTCAGCCAGTGTCAGACACAAGGAAGGGGTGTCCATGTGTGACCCTGTTGGGCTCCTTTGAGCTTCTGAAAAGCCTCTTGGCCCTCTGTCCCTCATTACTACAAACTGCCCAGGGCCTTACCAGTTGCCTGAATAGCTTATATACTCAATTAATTTGAGTTAAAATGTTAATGGGTGGTAATGGCCTTTAATTTGCCACCACTTCCTCATTTTAACCCAAACATTCAATGACTTAGTCTACAGAAGTGATGGCTGTAGGACCTTCGGGCTTCTTGGAAAATCCAAGGCAGGAAAAGAGACTTGCTTAAACAGAGGGGTAAGCAGGAGGGGAGGGGTCAGGGTGGCCGAGCCAAGCACATGCCCATGTGGCAGTTCACATCACCAGTCTGACATTCTCCGCCAATCTCATCAGTCTTCCTCTTTCCAGATTCCAGGAACAAACTCATTTTGCAGAGGCAGCAACGGGTGGTGGATGTACACGAACACTTGTTAAAGGAGCTGGCCCAACAAGACCCAAACCTAAGTGATCACAGATAGCAGGTATTCTATAGTCAACGATCACAAGGGTCCCCCATCACCCTCCAAGAAAAATCCCACTTCAGTGACTCTCATTGCAAGGACAGCATCTATGTGAGGAAGCTAGCTCTACTTCCAAGCAGGTATGCTTGAGATATTGCTCTGTGGGTCTGATTACAGGGATTTCTCTATACGGAATCGAACCATTCAACAAAAGGTTCTACTGTTTTCTGTCCACTCATATGACTTTTGTCTGGTGGGTGCGAAGGAGGAAGACTGAGCCTGGGATGAGAACATGGGCCACCTAACAGGAAACGGAAATAGATTCTGCTGTAATCGTGGGTCACCTAACAGGAAATGGAAATAGACTCTGTTGTAATCGTGCTTGCAGCAATGAGGTTGAACCGACCTGGTGAATTTAGTATCACGGCAACACTTCCACGATGTTCTACATGGTAAGAGTGCAGTAGGTAGAGAAGTAGAGAAGCAGAGAACAGAGGAGAGAAAGGTCAGTTTCTTCTTGCTCTTTTGGGGGATCTTATTAATCAATTATAAGTGAGCCAGGAGACCTTAGCTCTACTGCAGCTCAAATCCCCTATCATAAGTAGACACTTGAATGTCTGTCTTCCTTTTGAACAGTGAGCCACTAGAGGGCAGGAAACCCGAGGTGTCTCTCTCCATTTGGTGTCTCTAGCTCCTAGCACAGAGCCTGGTACAAGGTAGGTTAAATATTGCTGCACGTTGGAGTGAGTGGAGGAGCGATTCAAATACAGAGCTGCATACCAGGCGCATCCTGTACTTTCCTCTCCCTATTCAGGTATCCCAACCATTCCCTTCAGAAAAACAAGGCAAAATGATGACAAAAACCACTCCACACCTCCTAAACCACCCTTCAAGCAAGACAAAGGGAAAGATTTTGGCATTTTGAAAACTTGAAATAAGGATGGTTAGACCCCGTGCCAGCCACACTGATGGGAAACCCTCCTTTGACATCTCATCCCTGCCTCTAACAGACAGGGAGAGTGACGTCCAACATTGTTCTCAACATCAGAAAAACCTCACCCCAAGAAAAATACATGGTATTTTCGAAGTGTTTACTGTAAAAGGAGCAGGGTGCACTGACTTCGCCAAGGGATGGGAAGGAAATGAAGCGCTGAGGTGGGAATTAGTACACGCTTCCTGTGGGGAAAAGACATCTGCTCCTGGCACTCCTGAAAGGAGGTGATGCAGAGCTCTCCCTTGACGCTGTGCTGCTTCCCCAATCCACTCTCCAGGCTGGGTGATGGGACCTCTTCCTGCAGGGGAGAGCCTGCCCTGGCTCCCAGGGTCAACAAGCGCAGCAGCCCCCGGCTTGGAAGCCTCCCTCCTGCCCCTCCTTACACACGAAGGGGCAGAAGGGCTCTGGGCACAAGCAGTGCTTTGGTAGAAAATCTTACATCCCCGGGGGCGCCATGAAGGGACTTGGCTGCTGCCAGCCCCTCGCCAAACTCCTCTGAGTGGTCCAGGGGATAAGGCCAACCCGCCCCTCCCATTCACTGGGGTGTGGTTTCCAGCACTCAGGACATTCCATGTAGCTTCTCCAACAGGACTCCTCCCCACACTCAAACCCAAAGGACGCTTTCATAAACCAGATGATCATTTCTGGAAAGTTACATTTCTTAATTTCAGGAATTGTTCCAATTCGTGCAAAGAAAATAAAAGGTAATTATCTAATTCCAGTAAAACTTAATGGGGCCCTTCCCACCCCTGGCTAATGGTTGGTGTGAAATGTAATTTGACTTAAACTGTCTAAGGCTGTGAAAGTGTAAAATATTCGGAAGGGTGGGGGGCATTACCCCTTGTGGGAGCCATATTTTTCTAGAAGGCATTTTGATCAAGACAGGACTCCCGCGGTTATTGATTTTGGGGTCATTAAGAGTCCAAGAACTGGGGAGATGAAGGCCACCCGGCGTCAGCACCGCGAGGGCGGAGGGAAGGCGGGCGCTGAGTCTCCCATTGGGGTTCTAGCCGAGGGTTCCAGCCAGGATTGCGTGATCTGGGGGCAGCTCGGAGAGCTCTCCCGACCCAGTATCGGGTCTATAAATGGAGATCAAGATAAGCACCTGGAGGGAGTGGTTTCTCGAGGGCTGAGAGCCTCGCCCACAAACTGTAGTCAGCATCTTCACCGAAGTTGGCCTGTCTTGGATATTTCTTCTCTCCTCCCCTTCCCCCACCTCCCCTCCTAATTCATCAACTGCTGAAACATCTGCCTGGCTGAAACCGCCTTCTCGCCGCGCGCTGGGGGCTGTCCCCAGGTGTTGGTCTTTGTGTCGAGAAAACTTTGCGAGGAGGCGAAGGAGCTGGACAAAGAGCGGGCGAGGGAGGGCGTTTGCCAGCCTGAGGGGTGCGCCGGGCGGTGCGCGCACTTCCCTGGGCTCAGCTCCGTACCCGGTCGCTCGCGGTGGCCAGAGCCCAGCCTCTCTAGGCCAGGAGTGGCGTCCGGCTGCATCCCCGCGCCCTCGGGAGCTGAATAAAGCCAGGCGGGAGAAGCAAAGGCTAGCGCCCGGACGCTGGAGTTGGTGGGAGGAGGCGAGCAGAGGCGCGGAGCAAAGCTGTCAAACTGCGCGCGGAGCCGGGCGCGGGGCGGGGGAAGGGAGAGGAGGGAGGGAGGGGCAGGCGGGAGCCGAGAGGGAGCGAGCGGGCTCGCCGCGCCTGAGCAACCCCTGCCTGTCGCTGCCGCTGCCGCTGCCGCCGCCGGCCCGGACTCGTCCGGAGCGCAGGGTGTCTGCCCAGCTGCGCGCGGCGCGCGGAGGCTCCGGCGTCCGCCGCTGCGCCCTCCAGCCCCTGCTCCTCGCGCCGGCCCGCGTGGGTCCCGGCGGGCGCGAACCCACCATGCAGCTGCAGTTCCGGAGCTGGATGCTGGCCGCGCTCACGCTGCTCGTGGTCTTCCTCATCTTCGCAGACATCTCAGAGATCGAAGAAGAAATCGGGTAAATAGCTGCGCCCAGGCCCGTGCCACGAGCCCTGGCGGGATCTCTCCCTCCTTCTGTACTCTCCACCCTCCGACCCCCTTTGTGTGCGCCGCGCCCCGCTGTAGCTCCGCTGGAGAGATGGGGACGGTTTGGCAGAAGGTGGCGGCGACAGGGGCCCGGGACGGTTTGGGGAGAGGAGGGTGGGGGCGCGGCTGCTGTGGGGTGTCCCCGGGCGGGGTTCACGGGAAGCCCCCAGCTGGCCCGCGTCTGGAAGCGGACTCGCCCACCCTGCCCCCCTGCCTGGCGTGTCCAAGCGCAGTGTCGCCGGGGTCGAGGGAGGGCGCCGGGGAGTGTCTCGGGAGGGCGCCGGGGAGTGTCTCGGGCGGGCGGAGGGGCCGAGAGTGGAGGGAGGCAGGAGTTTCTTTGTCTCCAGCACGGCCGCTTTCTCGCCTTGGCAAAGTGGGCAGGGGGCGCGCAGCGATCTCTGAGCTGGGGGAGGGGTTCCCCGGGCCGGAGCGGAGGGCGGGGTTCTGCATGGGCTACTGGGAAGCGGAATGTCCCCTGCACACACAGACAGGCACACGCGCCTCCCGCCGGCCCGGGAGCCCGGCGTAGGAGCTGGCACCACTAGAGAAGGGCTCGCATAGCTGGACTGAGACCCCCGCCCTCGCCTGGCTTTGGACGTTCAGCCAAGCCGCGGCGACCCCGGCGACCCTGGGTTCCTGTGCGCTCGCAGCGCGGAGACGGAGACATTTCGGGAAAGTCTGTACCGCCGCCCGGTGGGCTTCTGGGCCCTCAGGCGGGCGATCTGGCCCTTTTTTTCTTCCGACCTCGCCAGAGATAGGGTGGGACCGCGATCCCGGATCCTCCCGGCTCCGGACTTCCTGGAGTGCGCACTTGAGGCGCGGGACGCACCGGCTGTGTGTCCCAGGGGCTGAGACTCGCGCCCCGCCCCGCAGCCTTCGGCTCGCCGGGCCGGGCCCCTCTCCAGAACCTCCAAAGGGCGGTAGACGACAGGTGGGGAGGCAGCCGGGGTTCTGAGGAGGCCCGAGGAGAGCTTCCTGGCCCTGGGCAAGGGGAAGGTGAGGTCTCAGAGAGGGCAGAAGGTCTCTTCCTCTGTGGGATTTGTGCTCTGCCAGGCGCTCTTCTCGAGTCCCGCGCCGCGTGCGCCCCTCCTTTGTCCCATTTGTTACTTCATTTGTTATCTGTGCTAGTTGAGGGTCCGCCACACTGTCAGTCCCTCAAATGGGAGATGCCAGTCCTGGGCCCAGGGGGGATGCCGAGGCCCCAAGGACAAAAACTTGGGACAAGTGCCGCTTCCTGCTCTCATTTTCTCCCCGCCCCTGCCCATCTCCCCGGAATTCCTTCTGTGAACTCCACTGGGCGTCCAGAACCCCTCTCCCTGCCTCTTTCTCCTCTCATTCTCGGTTTCCCCAAGAGCTCTGAAAACTTTCACAAATGCTGCGCAGTTAATACACAACGTGCCACCAACTCCCACGCAGAGATAAACATGCTACTTTTCATAGCTGCTCGCCTCAGAAACGTGGATCGGAAAGGAAATCGGGCAAGTCACGTCTTGGGGTAATGGAAGATGCGGTGAGGAGGGCCTTCCTCTAGGCTCTTCGGCTTCTTATTCCGGATGGGGGCACTGCCCGGCTCAGATCACTTGCTGACCTTTGCCCATGTGAGAGGGAAGGCCCGGCGCTGCCCATTGTTCTGTTATAAAAACATAAGTGCTGTGCTTATCCAGGCACCCCTAGGTCAGCCATTCACTGAATTCTTACCAAATACCTTCCACATGCTGGGAACTTTTAATTTTTAAAATGCAATCAGGAGATCACTTTGCACATAATGTTGCACTTCCTTGCCAAATGCACGGTGAAGCCTACGCTCCCCACATCAGGTTGTTCCCATATATGTACACGCCCCTGGGACTTGTCTCACTTGAGTGCTCCCTGCTTCTTTTTATCCTGTCTCTGCTGGGCCAATCCTAGGAAAAAACGGTCAAACAAGTACGATGTGTCACCTCCTGTGGCATCTTCCTTCCCTCTCTTGCCTCTCGTCCCAGGCTGACCACTGGCTTGACCAGTCCTGACCAAGCCTGAGACACCTTCTCTCCTAGGCTGATGTAGCTGCCTTAGGTCAACACTGCATATGCCTTTCGACTGGGATGGGCACTCTTGCCCCACCCACGGTCAGCCCCACACATGTTTAATCCAGAGGAATGGAGGCATATTTTGGGATTCACCACGGCTGGAGGAGGAAACACATGGGCAGAGCATGGGAATCCCAACAGCACCTTCTGTCTGCTTACAAGTGAGGGTTTTTTTTGTTTGTTTGTTTTTGTTTTTTGTCATTTTTCTTTTTTTCTTTTTCTTTTTTTTGAGACGGAGTCTCATTCTGTCGCTCAGGCTGGAGTGCAGTGGCACAATCTCGGCTCACTGCAACCTCCGCCTCCCGGGTTCAAGCAATTCTCCTGTTTCAGCCTCCTGAGTAGCTGGGATTACAGGCACGAGCCACCACACCAGGCTAATTTTTGTATTTTTATTAGAGACGGGGTTTCACCGTGTTGGCCAGGCTGGTCTCAATCACCTCAGGGGATCTGCCCACCTCAGCCTCCCAAAGTGCTGGGATTACAGGCGTGAGCCACCCCTCCCGGCACAAGTGAGGTTTTAACACTAAATTCATTCTTGGAATTACCCCAACTTTGGGCAGCTGGGCTCAGTGCCCAGTAAGAGCCTTGGCACACTGGCCAGTGAGGGGCGTCAAGAGGGCTCCGCCTTCCTCACCATATGCCTTCCTGGAGAACTCGAATCATACTCAGGCACAAGAGGCTTTTGCACCAGCCCTGCCCCTCCATCCCCAGCTTACTCCGGACCTGTGCTAGGGAGGATTACAGATGATCTGCGCGTGTCGGCCCCTGGGAGAAAGCGATGGCTCTGTAAAAGGATGGCTGTTTCTGGAAAGTAATGAACAGTGGGACCCTGTGATCTGTTGGAAGGAAGGAAAGATAGAAGGAACCTCTTTTGGGGGTAACTTTTTCAAGGATTAAGGAATTTTAAAAAGTGAAAGAAGAAAGTGAATTACATGTGTATTATCTGGAGGGATAAAACTGAGATTTACTTTTCTGAAGCTTTTGATTCTCTTTTTTTATAAAATGAGGCTTTTAATGTGGTGGTCTCAGAGGTCCTGTCCTGCCTGAAAAATTATACATCATGAATTGAGGGGCAGGGCTTTCTTTGAGGGGAGTTTTCTGAGACACACATCTCTTTTCCTTAGTGATTATTTTCCAAAGTTCCATTTCTGACTCTCTTGCTCTCATTCAACTGGAGCTGACTAAGAAAACAAAATGTAGAAAGATAAGTTCTCTGCAAAGCACCTAGAGAGTCCTGCCTGGTAGCCAAGGAGTGAATTCAAATTCTAAGTCAGAAATTGGGTGGGGCTTTGGTAAAATAGTCCCTGATCAATTCATGCACACTCCCAAGTTTTAGATCCAATTCGACCAAGTTGTAAGCTAAAATCTTCTGATTGTTTCTTGGCCTTTAATCTTGAGTGTAACTTCCACTAGGGGATTGTGAGGCGTAGCTGTCTTGCCCATCATGGTGTCCATGGAACTGGGCACACAAGGCATTCAATAAACATCTGTTGGATAAATATTTTCCTGAGTCTGGCACAGTGATGGGCACACACAGCATCCTTGGGCAAAGTTGAAACTCAGAGCTGGCCGGGAACGGTGGCTCACGCCTGTAATCCCAACACTTTGGGAGGCCGAGGCAGGCAGATCACCTGAGGTCAGGAGTTCGAGACCAGACTGGCCAACATGGTGAAACTCCATCTCTACTAAAAGTACAAAAATTAGCCAGGCATGGTGGCGGGTGCCTGTAATACCAGCTACTCGGGAGGCTGAGGCAGGAGAATGGCTTGAAACCTGGGAGAGGTTGCAGTGAGCCAAGATCACGCCACTGCACTCCAGCCTGCGCGACAGAGCGAGACTCCATCTCAAAAAAAAAAAAAGAAAGAAAGAAACTCACTGAGCCTTGGGACAAGAAGAGAGCATAGGGCTCTCCCTGTAGAAACCTTTCCTTTTTATCAGTTAGGGTGAATTTGACACTGAGAAATAACATCACTAATCTGAGATCACAGCCTGGCTGGTTAAGGGCAGAGCAGGCTTGCACAGGTCTCCTCTTTTGTAACCCAATGTCCTAATCCTCATATTAGTTCCTCTACCCATAAAGGAATTACAGAAATCTTGTTAAAGAGAAGTTGAGTGACTAGTAAAGGTAACAATAGCAATTATGACAACGGTGAAGATGATGATCACGGTTAGCGTTTACTGACTGCTTCCTAAAAGCCAAGAGCTACTCCAAGCGCTTTATAGATGTTAACACATTCCAGCCTCGTGGCAATCCAGTGGTCACCTGCCAGTGGCACTGTTTGTAGAGCTCTGTGAACCAGATGCTAGGCTAACTGCTTTGAAACACATTTGCTGGATCCTCACCAGAACCCTCTAAGGTAGGTACCATTTCTATCCCCATTTATTGATGAAGAAACCGAGGCCTGGAGAGGTTGTATACCCTGCTGATAAACTGGTGATAAAGCAGCTCTATGGAAGGCCGAACCCCATGCATGCTCTTGACCATCGTGCTAGACTGCCCTGTCCTCTGAGTTATTTTTTTTACCCTGAGCTAATAATGTTAAGGAATATATCTGAAGACCAACTCATCCCCAGTGGTTCTTCTAAAGGCCCAGAGTTTTCCTGAGAGCCTGGTCTGGCCTTAGTAGTTTCTCCATCAGTCATTTAGAAAGACAGAAGGTGAATGAGGAGGACCAGAGGAGGACTCTGAGCACATCTCCCCAAAATGTCCCTCTAGTCCAGCTAAGTTCAGTGCCATGCTGGAGGACAGAATGGCATTAACCCCAACCTGTTACACAAGGTCACCTGCCATAGGTATGAGCATTCCAGACTGAGGTGGAGCCTGGGGCTAAAGTGACAAGAGGAAGGAAAGCTCCTATTCCATTGCAAACCTGATTCTGATGTCAATCAAAAGGGCCTGCCTCGATACTACATGCTGTATATTTGGGCATCTAGGTGTCTGGAGCAGGGGAGATAGTAAAGATATTTAACAACTGCTCCCTCTCCAGCACCAACCTGTTAGAATGGACATCTGACCCATCAGAACTGATGCCATCCAGTACACCACGGCCAGGGGTCCTAGTGCACCCCAGCCAAACACCAGGCCCTGTCTGGGAAAACACTAGACAAGGAGAGGCTAGCTCTGATCATCAGCCATGACGAGATCTGTGAGCAGGCAGCAACTACTGCCAACAGCCAAGAGTGAGGTGAGGTGAATCATTTAGTGGATGAGTGCACGTGGATGGGAAAGAAAATGACCTTGAGCAGTTGCAGTCCAGGCACTCTGTAAGAAGTACACGTTTGCTCAAGACGATGCATTTTTTTTAAAAAGCCCATTCTTCTCCCTAGTACTGGTGTACTTCACTGAAGTATAAGCATGATTGGAAGATAAAATAGGAGAGAAAGATCTGGTTTTAACTCACTTGCTCCAAGTCCTTATTGCCAACTGTTCCAAACATCACATTTAAATTGTAAATAGATACCATCTTAGAAACCAATTCACCACTCAGAGCCTCTTTCCCCCTGTAAGGCAGGGTTGCTAGGTTTTAAACATGTTTTAGGTTTTACAAATTGGAAATGTTGTAGATTGCAAATTATAAATACTTCTTCGAGAGGGGATTCTAGAAAGGCTCCCATTGCTTTTAGCAGGGCATACAAAGCAACACATCATCTGGTCTTTGCCTCTGTCTGTAGCCGGCCTGGGCTCCAGCCATTTTTGTATTGCTTACAGGTTCCCCAAAATGTCCTAGGATTTCATACCTCTGTGCCTTTGCACATCCCGCTCCTGCTCTGTGGAATGCCCTCCTTGCACACACACCATCCTTCCTGCTGTTGCCCTGCTCCTCCCAGGCCCTTTCTTTCTCTCACTGCTCTGTCTTCTTCCAGGCTAAGATCTGGTATCTCCTAGACCCCGTCCCCTTCCGAGACATCTGCATTGGTTGCCCCTCCTGTGTGCACCCTAGCACCCCATCATGCAGCACCCCATGGACATGCATTTCACAATTATATTTTATTTATCCTTTATCTCCAGCCCCTGGTGATAACGTATATGGTTTAGTAAATGAAGCCTATTAAATATTTTTTGAAGGAAAAAACTCTGACCGAGGATATGCCAAAAATAAGCATTCAGCCTCTCTGCTCCCAAAAGTACATACTATTCTAACAACAATTAAACACCCTCCGCTTGATCTGGAAGCCCCCTGCTTTTCCTATGTATCTAGCGTGGAGGGTGCATCCCAGTGAAGAGCACAGTCTGGCTATGACGTTATTCACCATTGCAGAATGTTTGGGGCCAATGGAAATAAAAGCTGCTTTCTAATTTGTAAAAGCAGAGGACCCAGTGGTGTTTGCCCCCTGCCAGTTTAGGTAAAAACCAAAGATCTAGAGCCCAGATGCCAAGCCTCTGCCGGCTATTGGTTCTCCAGAGAGCCCTTTCCAGCCCTCCACTGCCCACGGTGCTGCTGAGGCTGCCCCCTCCTGCCTGGAAGGACAGCCGGCCCCGTCTACCTTAATCCCCTTCAGGGCTTCCATAGTGGCGTTGAGAGCAGACCAGGAACGCCGGGCCAGCTGTTTCCGTGCAAGGGCTGGTCCCCAGGTAGGATGCTGGAAACTGAGTGTTAGAGACGTTGACAGTAAGAAATGTGAGGTCAGGTCGGGATGTGTCATCTCAAAGATTTTCCTCATGAAGCACCTTCTAGTGGTGTTTTTATTTGAAAACACTGGTCAAACCAGTGAATCCTCATGACGGGTCAAGACTTGGGGCAGCTGTGTGGATCCTAGATCAGGTCCGGAGCCTCATCTCTCTCAGCTGTCTCCAGCAGACATGAGTTAGAGACAGTTGGGAGGATACAGTGGAAACGGCCGGGGGAGGGACAGGAACATGAAAGCCACCAGCTGGGTGAGTCAGGTGGCTGTCTCCTGCCAGGGCGTGGGGACAAGCTCATCTTCCGGAGAGGCACTGTGGGGTGAGACACCGTCACCTGTGGCCGGCTGGCTGACCGCCCCTGGGCTTGCTTACCATCTCTCCAGAGCCAAGGCTGGTCCTTAAGCGTTGAGATTAGTCACTCTCTTGGGTGGCATCTGGGCTGGTTTTAAATTCTCCTTAGTCTCCTGCAATTTATCACCCAGCTAGGAAGCTGCCCGGTGTCCTGACGGGACCTGTGTGTCCCATGTTTTCTCAGCTTTGGCTGTCAGTGACTTCGCGACGATGGCAAGGAGGGAACGGCTCCAACTGGGGAGAGCAGCGGCCCCGACACGACATGTGTCTGTATTACACGTTGGCAGTCGAGGTTCCTCCTGACACTTTCAAGCACTTGGGATCCCGATTCACTCCCCTGGGAAATCCAGCGTCCCGCCTCGCTGTGTGGGTGTGCCTTTGACTTCCCAAACTGCTCTGCAAGCATGAAGCTCTCAGCTCTGTCCAAGGGTTTCCCAGTGCCTTTTTGTTATCAGTGAAGGAATGCAGAGGGACTCAGCTTTGCTTCCTGGACCTCTTTTAAGGTTCAGGGAAACAGTTCCTCCTCCTCCTCCTCCAGCTTCTTAGTTGATGGCCAAAGGATGAAAGGACCCCTAGGTCAGTGGTTCCCAAATAGTGAGCCACAGATGAGTGGTGATCTGAAAGGAGCCAGAAAAAAAAAAAAGTGCAATGTAGCCATGATTATTAATAGTTTCAAGTTGCCAGCTGCCATTGCCTGAAAAGAACTCTTCTATATTCTGAGATAATGTTCCTTTTTCCTTTGGGATACTAAGATGTCCTTTCTTTTATGAAAGGGAGTGATGGTAGCTATGAAATTCTCCCTTGGCTGAAGAGGGTGGTAACCTCATGAGTCCCCACCCCCAGTGTTTTGGAAATACTATGGGTCCTTGAAATCTGATTGTCTGGGGTCTGGATCCACAAGGTATTCTGAAAAGCTCATTTCAGGAAGTAGCCTCACTCCTCACATATTTTCTTCCCCATGGAGGCTGATGCCAGCAGAGAATAACAACAAAGTCATATTTTGTCTGTGTCTGCTGGGGTCCAAATGATTTTCTAAACACTTTAGCTGTATTCACACCTGTAATCCTCCCAACAGTCTGAGGAGGTCTATGTTATTATTATCTCCCTTTTACAGATTAGTGAACTGAGGCCCGGAGCAGTTAAGTAACACAGCTAGTAAGGTGCAGAGCTGGGATTCAAACCCAGGCTCCCAGGAACAAGGATAATTCTCCAAAAAACGATGTCTTAAATGACATCCAGTGGGGAAGAGATGCGTGCTTGTATTTTCAAGGAATAAGCCTTGGAAACACAAAGGTCTGTGGGAGAGAGAACCCTGGGATGTAGCGATGCTGAAGGAAACTTAGGGGATAGCATGTTGGAGCCCAGGCCATAATGGGACATGGCAGCCAAAAGATCAGTACAATTTAGGGTTGCCAGCTCCAAAACACCTTAATGCGGAATGACGGCCAGGGGCACACCGCTCCGCCTCTGCCTCCCCACTTTTCCTCTCCTCTCACACCAGCTTCCCCGCACGGAGTCTCATCAGAATGGCTCCGGAGCATGGCATTTGTTTGACCATCTCATTACCACAGAGAGAGAGAGAGAGACACACTGAGAGAGAAGAGAAAAACAACACAAATGATCAAGGCCTGGAGGAATTTTCTTCTAGGGGCAGACAGAAGAGTTGGTGCTGTCAGCTTCCCCAGTCAGTGGAGCCTGACAAGGAAGGGAAGGAGGGAGGGAGGGAGTGACGGAGGGAGGGAGCCCTTCGGGGAGGGGCCAGGCTTAATGCAAGGAGATAGCACATCCCAAGGAGCCCCCTTTCCTACAGTAACCACATTCTGCTGAGAGCTCACATTTATCACCTCACTCAACCTTCCCAAGCTCCCTGTTAGTCCATTTGCACATGAGGAAATGGAGACTCAGAGAGGTCTTGGGACTTGCTAAGGTCACACAGCTAGTAAACATGGAGCTGGGATTCCACCCAGGTTTGCCTGACTCCATGGTCCATCTGGTCTTAGCCACTTTTTTATACTGAGGTTACCTGGCTGCTCACCCCCATTCCTCATGCCTCCTGCCCTGGGCCTCCTACACTTTATCCCGTTTTCTGTACCATGCAGAGAGTTTGCACAAAGATGCTGGAAACTTTTGAGATGATAGAATAGACTCATCATGTCAGATAGCTTCGCGAACACAATGGCATCTGTCACCATCGGGCACAACACTTCAGCGGAGGCTCTGGAAGAGGCAGACATACCTGGACTCTACCTGGGGAGGTGTGAGCACTTGTTATTGAGCTTCCCCAGTTCTAATTTTGAAAATCGGCTGCACGCGGAGGAGTGATACCCAGGGTTAATTCACGCCTTCTTGGTAAATGCCAGAGTAGCTTAATAATGAAGGCGGGAGGCATAAGATGTCTGGAGAAAGTGAATTAGTAAATTGATAGGGCAGGTGACTTTAGTTTGCTATTTTCCTATAAGCAGTAAAGGCCCTCCTACTGCATCTCTTGAGGTTCCCACAATTTGGGATTTGACTTTAGGTGGACTCAGGATGATGCCCAAATTGTATGCTAATCAAAACATTTAGTTCCCAGGAGAAGCAAAGAGAAGGGCAAGAGAGAAACTCCCCGTGGTGTTCTGTCTTGGCCCGGGCAGGGAGCCTCTTAGGCCGGCTGGACACAAAGGCAGCAACGTGCTGACAGACGGCATCCCAAAGAAAGACCCGTGATGGCCCAGCCTTGGTAGTAAAGCCAGTTAAGGCTCCACAGGCCCTTCCCCAACCTGCCAGAACTGCCCACCATAGCTCTAACCTCCAGCAGAATGCCAGAATGAGTCACTTAGGTATTCATCATACATCTCTCCCTGCTGCCAACCTGGGGCCTTACTTTTATCTGTAAGGACTGACAAGTTCTTGCCAGAGCTGGATTCATGGCATATAATTCAGGACATTGGGCCAGACCTTTGGAGCAACTGAGAGCTACTCTTGGAAGATTAAGGCTCTAGTCTTCAGTGGAACACTTATTACCTGTGTGACTTCAGGCAAATGACCTCACCTTTCTGAGTCTCAGTTTCCTAATCTGTATAATGGGGTTAATGATACCCAACTTACAGTGTTCTGAGGATTAAATAAAACACAAATGGTGGGAATGTAAAATGGTACAGCTACTATGGAAAACAGTATGACGGTTCCTCAAAAAATTTAACGTAGAATTACCATATGATCCAGCAATTCCACTTCTGGGTGTATATTCAAAAGAATTGAAAGCAGGGGCCAGGTGTGGTGGCTCACACCTGTAATCTCAACACTTTGGGAGGCCGAGCTGGGTGGATCACCTGAGGTCAGGAGTTTGAGACCAGCCTGGCCAACGTGGTGAAACCCTGTCTTTACTAAAAATACAAAAAAAAAAAAAAAAAAAATTAGCTGGGTGTGGTGCTGCATGCCTGTAGTCCCAGCTACTCGGAGGCTGAGACAGGAGAATAGGTTGAACCCGGGAGGCGGAGGTTGCAGTGAGCCTAGATCATGCCACTGCACTCCAGCCTGGGTGACAGAGCAAGACTCCATCTCAAAAAAAAAAAAAAAAAAAATTGGAAACAGGGACTCAAATAGATATTTGTACACCCATGTTCACAGTAACCTTATTCACGGTAGCTAAAATGTGGAAGCAACCCAGGTATGCATCAATGAGTGAATGGATAAACAAAATATGGTAGATGCTGGGCGTGGTGGCTCACCCCTGTAATCCCAGCTCTTAGGGAGGCACAGGCAGGAGGATAGCTTGAGCCCAGGAGTTTGGACATGCCTGGGCAATATAGCAAGACCCTGTTCTTAAAAAATTTTTTTAAAAGGTATATCCATACAATGGAATATTATTCAATCTTAAAAAGGAAGGAAATTCTGACACAAGCTATAAGATGGGTGAACTTTGAGAACATTATGCTGAGTGGAATAAGCCAGTGGCCAAAGCACAAATACTGTATGGTTCTACATACATGAGGCATCTGGAGTGGTCAAATTGATGGAGACAGAAAGTAGAATGGCGGTTGCCAGGGTCTGGGGAAGGGGAATTTGTTTAATGGGTATAAAGTTTCAGTTTTGCAAGATGAAAAGAGTTCAGCAGACGGATGGTAATGATAGCTGCAGAATAATATGAATGTCTTAATGCTACCGAACCGAACACTTAAAAATAGCTAAGATAGTAAATTGCATGTTATGTGTATTTTACCACAATTGAAACACACACACGCGCAAGCAGCCAGAAGAGTGCCTGGCAGGTGCTCAGGACACACTGACTTATTTTAAGAGCACAGTTGTGATTTTCAACAAAGCAACATCAATGTGGGTATTATTTAATTTTAAAAATAATACAGGACCAAAAAGCAGATACAGGGGAAATGGAGGGAGAAAAGGGGGGAGGTGTGGCTATAGACACAGAATTAGAAAAATACAAATCATCACTTTGTTGTATGTTTGGATACCCAAGCTGGAGGTGGCCCAAATACCCAACATCTGGGATTTAGGATTGTGGAAAGTGCAAGCATACTTTTGTGTGGCCACTCTGAATTCTTGTTGGCTGCCCTGCCCATCTAAGTTTAGTGGAGGGGCCCATAAGGTTTTGCCAAAGCCTAAGTTGCAAGGAGGGCCCAGAGTGATGGGGGAGAGAGGCCAAGACAGTGCAGACCCCCTCCCTCCCAGACGCAGCTTCCGGAAGTCCCTTTCTTTATCACCTGCCTACGGGTGGCCTCTAAACTGTTTCTGGCTCAAGGGTGAACCTGAAAAGAAAAGAGTCCGAGATACTGATCCCAAGATTTGGCTCCTGCTGAGCTGGGAAGAGGTAGGGCACAGCTGTCTTTTCCCTTTTAGGCTCTCTATGATACCGCAGGAAGGAGCAAGTGAGGTGGATTCCAGGAGGCTTGAGATGCCAAAGCCAGTTCTCAGACTTGAGAGAGCATCACAATCACCTCGAGGATTTGTTAAAAACAGAACACTGGACACCTCCTGGAGTTTCTGTTTCCACAGGCCTGGGGCAGGGCCTGAGAATTTGCATCTCTAACAGGTTCCAGGTGATGCTGACACTGCTGGCCCATTTCAGGACCACACTTTGAGAACCAGTGAGCTAGAGCCTTGTCACTCGGTGTGGTCCTCAGACCAGCAACAGGGACATCATCTGGATATTTGGCAGAAATGTAGTGTCTCAGGCCCTCCTCCAAACCCTAGACTTGCCGAATCTGAATCCGCTCAGTAACAAGCCCCCAGGTGAAGTGTATGCACACTTTGCTGGGGGAATGATTGGTTTCCCTGCCTTCTGCAGAGCGCCTGCCCTAAGCAGTGACCTTGGCCCATCACACCAGGGGTAGCCTGTCAGTGTAGCTCCACTGCCCATCACAGAGTCAGCCTAGAGGGACCTCCAAATGGGTATCAGAAAAATGAATAATGATTCTTGGCCAGGCACAGTGGCTCATGCCTGTAATCCCAGCACTTTGGGAGGCAGAGGTGAGTAGATCACTTGAGCCCAGGAGTTCGAGACCAGTCTGGGCACCATGGCGAAACCCATCTCTACAAAAATACAAAAATTAGCTGGGCGTGGTGGTGTGTGCCTGTAATCTCAGCTACTCAGGAGGCTGAAGCAGGAGGATCACTTGAACCTGGGAGGCAGAGGTTGCATTGAGTCAAGATGTCACCATTACACTCCAGCCTGGGCATCAAGAATGAAACCCTGTCTCAAAAAAAAAAAGAAAAGAAAAAAAAACACTACAAAGAAAAATGAATAATGATTCTTATTACAGCCACTGGTTGGATTCCTGAGTGTATGCCAGGAGCTTTTTATACATTGTTTCACACATTTATTATAAAACCCCTGCAAAACCCATTTTACGCACAAGTAAACTGAGACTCAGATAGAGTGACTGCTTAGGAAACAGAAAAAGAACTTAAACTGTATGGCGATCTAGCTGGCTGTTTTCCAAGGTGCCAGGGGTTTAGCCTTTAGCCATTAGTGTATTTCTCTTCCTCTGTCCTCCCAAATGAGGCCTGAGGCATAAGATGAGGAGAGCAGAGATCTTAACCAAGGGTTGAAGTGATTTATTACATAAGTCCAAGGAGGATACAGTGTGTCCAGAAACAGGCTTGACCCGGTGCTGGAGCACTTGAAGGAAATTTCTAGAGAAACTGGACAGCAAAGCGCTCATCAGCTGTGTCATTAAGCCCTCTAATGAGCTTGGCTAAGATGCGATCGTTCACACAGCACAGGGCCCCACTTCACAGTTGGCGTATGCAGTCACAGTTCCCTAGAGTTCTGGGGGTTCCTGGGTGGATCTGGTGGCCTGCCCAGCCTGCAGTCCAATTCCAAACTCCACTCTCAGTTATAAAAAGCAGGGGAATGGAGAGGGAAGGCCTCTAGGGGTGATGGAAGGCAAGTCTAGGGGAGCCTTTTAAAACCAATCTGCTCTTCCAGATAAAGAAAGTCTCCAAGCAGGCTGGAAGCCAAGAATTTAATTGTATTTATTTTTGCTATTACCTTCTATTTAGGGCAAGGGATATTGGTATTCTATCTGTGGTAGTGGTATAAAGATTCCTTTTGTGATAAATTCATTTAAGTTTCTAAGTGAGTCAATTTAAAGGAAAGTATTAAGTCAATAAAGTCTAGTTAGCAAAACGCATGAAGGTAGACCCGGAAAATGTTTGAAGTTTATGCAATGACATCCCAGCCTTTCTTCTCTCCCATAGTCATTATCTGCCCTGGATGGCAGCAAACTCATGACAACTCCTTGCAAAACTTCTCTCCAGAGTGACTGAGTTAATCCTTCAGAAAGTACCTACTTACAGAAACCATTTATAACTGTGTCTGGAAACGGCCCAGCACACAACAAAAGAATCCTTGAATAAAACAACCTTATGAATGATTCAAACAGTGTCCAACAACCCTCCTCCAAGAGAGGGTGGTCCCACCGAGAGGGGAGGATGCCTTAGGCCCAAGAAGACCTTTCACCCCTGCAACACCACTAGATTAGACCCTCATCTCACCATCCTCTGAAGCTCCCTGCCTCTCTCTGGCACATCTCGCCACACCATGTTTGTTGCATGGTTTCTTGCCTGCCTGTTAGCTTGTAGCTCCTTGAAGGCTAGGACCGTTTCAGATGTGTGCCCCACTGTACTTCCAGCTCCTGCTACAGTTCCTGGTAGAAAGTAGGTGCTCTTTTGGAGAAAGAAGGGAAGGAAGGAGGGAAGGGATGAAGGGGAGGGAGTAAGTTCCTTGAGGGAGGCTGAGATAGGCCCCAGTTACTGATATTCTAGGATCACTTACATATTTCTCTCTATGGCCAAAGGAGAAAAAAATGTGGTAGGGGCTGTATTAGCTCCCTGTGCAATTGTCTGATTTGAAATCCACTGAGTTCCATTTTATTTATTTATTTATTTATTTATTTATTGAGATGGAGTCTCACTCTGTCGCCCAGGCTGGAGTACAATGGCGTGATCTCAGCTCACTGCAACCTCCACCTCCTGGGTTCAAGCAATTCTCCTGCCTCAGCCTCCTGAATAGCTGGGATCACAGGTGTGCGCCACCATGCCCGGCTAATTTTTGTATTTTGGGTAGAGGCGGGGTTTCACCATGTTGGTCAGGCTGGTCTTGAGTTCCTGACCTCATGATCCGCCCACCTTGGCCTCCCAAAATGCTGGGATTACAGGCATGAGCTACCATGCCCAGCTGAGTTCCGTCTTATTTAGAGAAGACACCCACTTTCATTTTTGCCTCTGATTTCATGAGGAAAGACCAGCCCACAGTTTAAGTAAGTATTCCTAA
Source organism: Pan troglodytes (assembly GCF_028858775.2). Lineage (NCBI taxonomy): Eukaryota > Metazoa > Chordata > Mammalia > Primates > Hominidae > Pan > Pan troglodytes. The sequence goes on from NC_072414.2 coordinate 84,209,329, forward strand.
CAGGCGAATCCACAGTTCTATATGGGCTCTGAGGTCTCGTGCACAGAAGCCAAAGGACTGGAGGGATGTGACCAGATTTGGGAATCAGGCAAGCTGGCTCCAGGCAGGCTGAGATCAAGCTGATAACAAGGAGATTAATGAGGGCCTGCAACCTCCTCAGTCTTGTATTAGGGAGGAGGGTTTTCAAATCAATGCTGGTCTGGCTGGCTTAATGGTACCTAATCTTACCTTTTGAAGCTCACGCATTTGGGAGTTGAGATCAATTGAGATAAAATAAAGTAAAATATGTTGACTTTGGGATTTTTAGTCTTCATCAGAGTCCCATTGTGTAGTGTTGTTTTTATTTTCTGTCTTGGAAATAGGCAGAGATTAGCTGCTGGAGAGGGTTGTTCTGTCTGGACTAGGTGGTCTATTTACTTTTGTTCTGCTTTTTTTCATTTTCCGCTCGATGATTCTTCATGAGGGAAGGGCCCGTTTCTTTCCTGTTCATTTCTGTATAGCCAGTGCATGACACCTGGCACATGCTCAGTAACTAGTTCTCAAATGCAGCATTGCAGCATCACCAGCACAGACTGTGTGCCACGAGCCACCCTGCTGGAAAAGCCAATCTGCTCCTGATTAGGTGCAAAAACAGCAGCCTTATAAGGCACTCACAGTGCCCCTGGAGAAAGGCGTCAGGACGGTTTCCTGGGACCTGGTTTCTGTGATGGTAACCATGAGCTTTGTGCAGTCATTGCAAAGCTGTGTGTGAGCAAAGTGCATCCGATCCATTTTACAGGTGCTTACAAGCCCTGTGCTGAGTGCTGGCGACTGAAAAGATGAGTACAGCATAGGGAAGGTACTCATGGAGTTTGTGATCTGGTGGGGGAGCGAGTTGTGTAATGACGAGGAATGTGTCTGGAGGTGAGAGTTTGGGGGTCTGGGCTTTGGTTGTGGATTTGCCACCACCAGGCCATTGCCCTAAGGGCAGGCCCTAACATCTTTGGGCCTCAATTTTCGCATTTATAAAAAGTGGACTCAATGGACCTACAGGTCTTCACTTGCTCTAGAGCAACAAAACTGGACAGCTGTCTCAAGGAGTTTTCCTGTGCAGTGGAGTTCAGCCTCACTGGAAATAGCAAGTCCATTTGCTGCTACGCCCCTAAATTCCTTGCCCTGAAATTTTAGAGCAGGGCAATAAATAGGTGTTGGTCTATTTTCACCTACCACCTGCTCTACATTAAAAAGAAAAGAAAGCTGCTATATGGCAAGAGGAAGACAAGCTAATATACTGGGTATCTGCTCTTTGCCAGGCACTGCATTTGACATTTTCACATCTCAATGGAACGTCCTGATAAACTTGCAGGACGGGGAGCAATAGCATCATCACTGCTGCACCCTTCAGTCCACTTAGAGGACCATTGCGTCACAGCAGGAGTGGTGTTCCCGTCAAATGACATCCTGTATACCGAGTTTTAGAAAAGCACATGAGTGCACGTAACGGGATGTAGAAAAGCTATTTTCAAGCATAGTTAAATGTGGTGATTTTGGAAGCCTTCTTCACTTAACTATGAGGAAAATTCATTATCACCAACAAACATCTTATGAGAGTAGTATATCAGCCTAATTGCCATCCCTGACCTCCCATGGTGAGCTGACATGTAATAAAAACAAAAATAACAATAGCGTGCTCATAGTACTGCTGATTCCTACCACAGGAGCTCCAAAGAGGGGGTTCCCTACCAAGGACTAGGGATGAGAGAAGGCAGGATTTGGGGACTTGAAGGAAGAGCCCAAGGACTTGAGCTGGAAAAAGAATGACATTGGTGACCTAGATGGAGAGAATGGCCAGGACCAAGAAAGTTTCCCATGTGCAAGGAGGAGCTGTTCTCACATTTGTGACGCGGCTGCCACAGACTCTGGCAGTGCCTAGAGGTGGAGGAAAGTAGGGGAGGACAGAGGGCTTGGAGCCAGGCTGTCAAGGGCTGAAGAACTCAGACTTGATTCTTTGAGGGTTTCTTTGGTTTAACATGGGGTCCGGAGACCTCTAAAGAATCTGTGATGGGGTTCAGATCCACGAACCCCTTGAAATTGTAGGCATTTTTCTGAGCAGATGGTTCAAACATTTCAAAGGATTCCCAAAGGGACCCACAAAAGCTTAAGAGGAGCCGCTGTGGACAGTTGGGACCCTTGAAGTGCTTTGACCAAAGGTATGTGCAGACGATGCATCAGTTGCTTGGAGGGGGCAGGTGCCGGGAAGACCACCCATGGGAGTAGCATTGAGGGTCGGGCGGGGGTGTTGAAAAGGAAGAGGGAGTTAGGAAGCCATGGTTATGAAGAAGAAATGACAGCTCTGCAGCACTCTCGGGACAGTCAGTAACACCTGCATGAACAACTGAGCCCACTGTGGGTGCAGGACATCAGAGGGGAAGCTGTGTGTTATGGTCCTATAGTGAGTTTGGTTTTAAACATGATTATTTTAAGAGGCTGAGTTTATCTATGTGGAAATGAAGACATTTAAAAATTATTAAGCCACCACTTACTGGAGCAACTAGGGGACAAGAGGGCAGCAGAACCACCCCTCTTTCATTTTATAGGTACAGCCACTGAGGCCCTGAGATAGGAAGTGACTTGTCCACAGTCACCTCAATGGTGGGCAGCTGGGGACCAATTCGTAAGAGAATAACAGGAGAGAAGTTAGGCTGGAGGTTAGGCTAGATCTGAAGCCCTCTGGGGGAGACGGCAGTTGAAGCTCTTAGTGTAGATAAAATCTCTAAAGTAGAAAAGACCCCAGAGTTAAGCTTGGGTCTTTGCTCTGATTTAGAGAATTGGAAACAGAAACCAAGGTAGCAAAGGCCATGCAGAAGGGCAGTGAGGGAAGTACGAGACAACCAAGAGGAAGAAGCAAGGCAAGACAGGCAGGTGCTCCCGGTGGGAGGGTCCTTACAGAGGAGGGCCTCAGGCCAGGTTGTCAGCAGATCCCCAGTGGCATTTGAGAGATACCTCCTTCCTTGGAATTGTGGGGTGAAGCGAGATTCCAAAGAGAGGTCTCTGATAAAGGGGCCAGTGAGGGCATACTGGCCTTGCCGGAGGTGTGAAAAGGAAGGAGAAGTGGGTGAGGGGTGGAGGCAGGCAGGAGAATAATATTTTAAAAACAAAAGAGGGCATCTGTAAAAATAACTAAAGAAATGAGAGGAGGGAAGGAAAGGGGGAGAGGTTCAATGATAGGGTCACAGTCAGGTGAAAACGAGACCAAATGGCAGAGGTGGGGAGGGGAAGAGGAGGGGTGAAGGTTCAGAGGAGGGATGAAGGTTCAGAGGTGGGGAGGGGAAGAGGAGGGATGAAGGTTCAGAGGAGAGATGAAGGGGTGAGCAGGGCCTGGAAACATGGTAAATTTTAAAGGAGGGAAGATTGGGATCCTCTAACCCATGAGGCTCTTCTTGCCTTTCAAGTTGTGGCCCATGCAGACCTCTCTGCCTGATATTCTTCCCACAGCCCTTTGCAAGGCTGGTTCCCCATCTTCCTTCAGAGTTCTGACAGATGCCATCTCTTGAAACAGCCCTTCCTGTCCGCTCCCCAGTATCCATGCAGTCTGGTATGCACCACCATTTGCCTCTGTGTTTTTGTTTTTGTTTTGTTTGTTTGTTTGTTTGTTTTGAGACAGGGTCTTGCTCTGTCACCCAGGCTGGAGTGCAGTGGTGCGATCTTGGCTCACTGCAACCACTGCCTCCCAGGTTCAAGCAAGTCTCATGCCTCAGCCTCCCAAGCAGCTGGGATTACAGGCGCGTGCCACCACACCCAGCTAATTTTTTGTATTTTTAGTAGGAATGGGCTTTCACCATGTTTGCCAGCTGGTATCAAACTCTTGGCCTCAGGTGATTCGCCCACCTCGGCCTCCCAAAGTGCTGGGATTACAGGCGTGAGCCACTGCACCCAGCCCTTGCCTCTGTTTTCTTCTCAGCATTGCCCAGTAATGGGTAGGTGTTTATAGCTCTGTTCCTTTGCTGGCTGGTGGGAGGTGTAGGGTGGGGAGGGGGGTGACTGTGTGTTTGTTTCATGTCCCCAAATTTCTATTTTAAGCACCTTCAAACTGGAGACAATTTGTCTCCATTCCCACTGCGACCCTAGAGCCCTGCTCAGTGCCCGTTGCAGAGTAGGTGCTCCATGATGCTCGAAAAAGAAAGGCATGTTAATTGAAACAAAGAGAAGGGAAGGTAGAACCCAGTCGTAACCTAGCCTCCTCTCAGAAAACTTTTAATCAGAACAGTAATTACATTAAAATGAAAATAGCATCTGCCAGCTGTTGATATGTTTTCATTACCTTTTTTACTCTTCACAGTTCACCCTTCTGAAGGAGTGAGGAAACTCAGTCTGAATATTCTGCGAGTTAAGGTGGAGCTAGGGACCATACTGAAGACTGTGTTCTCATTTGCCACCTCATTTTATTTTTATAGTGTTGTATCAAAGAGGCATGTTTGTCAAGAAAACAGGGAAGCCATGTCCCATTTCCCTCCTCCTCCCGGCCAGAGGGTGGGTAGTTTCTGCGCATCCTCACTGCACACTTACTGAAGTACTGCCCTATTCCAGATGTGTCCCGGGAAGCCCTTTGTGTGCCAGGGTGCTTGACACGTGCATGTGATCTGCCTAGGACAAAAGGGTTAAATCTCCTGTCCACTTGTCAGGCCCCTGCGGTCATGTGGAGAAGTCAGCAGGGAAGAATTCTCTCTGCCTTTGGATTCTTCTAATCCCTAGAGAGCGGCAGACAATCCCTTTTCACTCCGGCCCTCTTTCTTGCAGTTTTCTATAAGAAATTGATGGCAGGAGTGTGGGGAGAGGGTGAGGCTCTGAGGCAGCCCCGGGTGTGATGCCCTCAATGACACCTTCAGCCATTGCCCTCAGGGCACCGTCTATAGCCACCAGCCCAGACCCTGGGGGCTAATAGGCTGTGACTTTCATGTCCCCTCCAGGCCCAGCCCAAAGTGGGAGTCTGTGCTGATACTCAGGGCAATGGGAAAAGCAAAGAGGAAAGGACCCATTGATTCTTCTTTGTACCTCTCTTCTGTGGGTGTTCAGAACACAAGCCAGCCTCCCCGCCTTCTGCACAGCCTGAACGTCCTGATGGAATCTGCTGGAAATATTCAAAGCACAGGGCCAGAACTGCCAAGAAGGAAGGCATAGGAATAAAATCACAGGGGACAACCCCAGGTCCCTGCACACACTCCCCTTGCCCTGACCTGGCTTCGTACCTCTGCCTCTTGGATCTGGCTGGGTGAAGCTCTGGCGTCTGTCTGGAGTCAGGTGTAGTGACCCAGGTACATTGGCTGCCTGGCCCTGTTCTCTGGCTTCCCTTGTCAGTTTGTTCCTGTGACACTACATTCCAGTTTTGACTCATCTCAGGTTCTGACAAGCCCCTACCCCAACCTCACCTTTGCACCTACTCCCCAATTTGGAAACAATCTGTCAGACAGAGGTGTGTTCAAATCCCGCCTAGAGCTCCCTCCTCACTGTCAATCTTGGCATGCGATGCTTAACATCTCTAAGTCAATTGGAGGAAGAAAAATGCCGAACTCATAGGGTTGGGACAGGGATGAAAGGAGTAAATCCACAGCAGGGACTGCCATGTGGCAAGGGCCCAGGCAGCATTAACTCTGGTAATGATTACTCTTCTCAACATCCATCCATCCGAGCAAGGTTCTTCTCATGCTTGCATCCAGTCACCTGATTCTAGCATCAAGCTGGTCACATCCCTGGGGCCACCATCCTCTCTATGACCCGTCACCACCCCACCCGTACCCACCACAAGCTATCGTGGCATTAGTTGGACGCAGCCATTTCCCATGCCCTAAATCAACATGGCTGGAGTTAATTTCTTCCACCCTGAACACATATTTGGGCTTTCCCCTAGCCAATCAGGAAGTGGCTCACAGGGAGGACCCAAGAGGCAGAACCTCTCCTCCGCCCCCTTTCCTCCCCAGAGCCCTGGGCTCCTAAAAGAGCATGGCTGGGAAAAGTGGGGACGGAGATCATGGCTGATGCCTGAAGACACCTGGGGCTGTTACCCTTCCAGAGGCCAGGGCTGGCTTCCTCTTCCTATTCTATCTGTTGGTCCTCAGCAAGCCCAGGAAGCAGCCTCATCAGGTGTCTTAGGAAGCATAGAACTCCTGAATTTCCTTCTCCTAAGCTTTTGTTTCTGAACATTACAGGGAGAAAATGACCATGCCCCTGGGTGTTCCTCCTACTGCTTCTGCTTGATTTTATCAATAAGGATCTGGTCAGCTGAGACTGAGAAGAGGCAAGAAACTAGCACCTCTGCCATTTCCTTAGGGCCTGCAGTCCTAATGTACCTGGCACGGGAGGGGTTTCTGAGTCAGGGAAGTTTGTGGAGAAAGTGACATGAGCTGAATTTTGCTAATTGATAGGATGAGTCTAGGGATCTTAAACCCAAATGCCTTTAGGGTCCAGGCAAGTCACAGATATAAGTGATGACGCTCAGTGTAAGACAGTAGGGAGTAGTGTGGGCTGTAGAAAAATGTAGCATATGCACCCCCCACCCCGCCCCCACAACAAGAGGACACAGATACTTCCCAACTCCAGCAATGACTATGGTTCAGTGTTACCAGATCTTCTGACTGTTTAAAAGGAGCCAGAAATGAGGATATTTTATAACGACTAGTCTCTTGAGTTTTAAACAGTAGCCTCTGATTTTAAAAAGGTCGAACATGCAAGCCCCTGAACACATGTTTAGGCTAGATATGACCCAGGGCTGGCAGTGTATAAACTCTGAAGTCAGCAAATGAAAAATAGAACAAGGGATTCCAGAGAGAGGGCACGATATTTAAAGACACAGGCTTGTGAACTGAGTCACACATTCCAGAAACTGCCCCTTGGTAGGAGGTGGATGTGTGGAAAAGAAGATGAGGCTGAAGGGGCAGTTCAGAAAGGGTCTCTGTGCCATGCTAAGGAATCTGAACCTCATTCTGAAAGCTGCAGGGGTTGGTAAGAGACTCTGCAGAGTTTAAAGGAGAGAGAGGCATGTGGCACACTGCATTTCGGAAAGCTGTGTCTGTGTAGGGAGGGCTGGCAGATAAGCAGTCTCTGCACATGGGCAGATAAGACAGAGGCACAGGAGAGATTCATGGCAGAGGGATGAGGGCACTGGCACTCACCCTCAGGTGGACGAGCTCAAATCTGGAGGCTGGGGGACACTTGAAGGGGGGGTGGGGGTGTGGTGAGGGAGAGTGGGGAGTGTGGACATCACCCTGGTTCTGAATGAACTAGGGGTGGCTGCCATTCCCTGAGAGGACACCGGGAGAGACAGGTGGAAGGGGTGGAGGTGGGTGGGAGGTGTGTGGAGGCGGCCAGGATGTGCTGTGACTGGAGCCGGGAGTGAGGTGTCCAGAGGCAGATCAGACACCGAGGGACAATGGAAGCAGGGTTTGGAAAACCGGCGCGTGCGAAGGGCACACTCACACCAACCCCAGCATCCTGAGGGGCTGGGAAAGAGAAGGTCAAAGAAAACCCGGAGAAAGTGTTGCCAGAGGATGAAGGAGGCGGGAGTCTATGGCCTAAGGGGTACTTCAGGGTCGTGCTCAGGTCACTGACAGAGCAGAGAGAACGTGCCGTTGGACCCGCTCCGGGAGACATGGGGACATACTGCAAGGGTCTCCCTGCCAGGGTCCCGTCGGGGTTCAGTCCTGCACAGCCCCGTGGATTGTGGGCAGGCCTTGCCCACCTCCTGGCCATGTGATCTTCGGATGTGCCTCTTGTGCTGAAGAAAAGAAAATGCACATGTCCACTCCCCAGCAGGCCCCGCTCTGAACGGGCCCCAGCACTCCATCCATGAAAGCTGCAGGGGCAACAGCAGGTGCCTGTTCTACCACGCTAGCACACTCCACTCTCTCTCCTCCGCTGATTCTTATTTCTCCCTAATGGACTGCACTCTTCAAAACCGACTTACCCAAGGACAGCTTTTCCAAGGGGACTTGTCAAACTCCACAGGCAGCAACTGGTTTGTTCCTTTCCAAAGGGCAGTAGCCATCACCTTCAACAATACTGCAACTAACATCCACCTCTGTCCAGTCCTTCTTATTTTAATCCTACAGCAGGAACCCCAATTGACAGAGGAGGACATCAAAACTGAGAGAGGTCTAGGGCTGCAAAACTAGAACCCATCAGGAACCAGAACTCCAGTCCCCTCTGCCGGTGGTCCCATCCATCCTCCTTCCATCTGACACCAAGGCTTCCTGAGTGGTAACCACCATGGCCGCTGGAGCAGAGGGAGTGGCCATTGCCTTAGAACCAGGCAGGTGGGGAAGGGGACACATCAAATACCCAGAAGAAAAGTGACTTCAAAGTCCTCCCCAAACTGAGTGCCCTCCAGAAATTCTCTCACGAAGAGGCTGCAGCTGACATTCACAGGGATGTTGTGTCTGAATGCGGGTACATCAGGAAGGGAACAAAAGAGAGGGAAGAAAGCCTGGTTGAAGGCAGGGGTCTTTCAAGTCCCCTCGAGGCAGACTCAAGAGCAAAGCATGGCACGCTGGATGGGTGTTCTGCTTCTCTTTAAAGAGCATGGATTTATCCATACCATGTGACATGAATGAAATGAGGAGTTTTCAGGGCTGCCAACCTCTTGGTTAAGGTTCTGTGTAGTATATTTCTCCTACAGTAAAAAAGGAAAAATGACATCCGAGGTTAACAATGTATCTGCGGTGCGAGGCCCAGTGACTGTCAATAATGGACGCTGAATAACTGAGCAATGGCGGATTGCATGAATTTTCATATAAAACTGCTCCTATACATCGCTTTGAGTGGCTGGGTCACACCTTATCCTTATAGTGTAATGTGAGCGGAGAGTCTAGCTTGAATATTTTCCCACTTAGCTAACTCGCCGTCTCACAACTATTTGCTGAGTAACCCTTGCTTCCTCTTAATTCTCTGGGGCCTCCTCGACATATATTTAGGCAGGAGGTGAAGGGCAGGATGCAGGGGGCCACTTTCTGCAGGCATAGGAGGTTGGGCTTCATGCAGACCACAATCAAATCCTTGCTCTGCTGCTTTGCTTGCTGGGTGGCCCTGGGCAAATCACGTAACCTTTTTGAGCCTGGGTGTCCTATTTCCAAAACCAAGTCAGAAATAAGAAAGTTACTATGGGCCTGGCATGGTGGCTCACGCCTATAATCCCAGCAGTTTGGGAGGCTGAGCCCAGCAGATCACTTGAGCCCAGGAGATCAACCAACCTGAGCAACATGGCAAAACCCAAACTCTACTAAAAATAACAAACAAAAAAAAATATGGGGCATGGTGGCACATGCCTGTAGTCTCAGCTACTTGGGAGGCTGAGGTGGGAGAATCAGCTGAGCCCGGGAAGTCGAGGCTACGGTGAGCCATGATCACGCCACTGCACTCTAGTCTGGGCGACAGGAGTGAGACCCTACCTCAAAAAAAAAAAAAAAAAAAAGCCTTTGGTAGAGTGCCTGGCACATGGAGGGGCTCAAGGGAATGAAGTTCTTAATATTTTTAATTGATGTCTTGGAATCTGCATCCATGTCTAAGGAAGAGACAGGCAAGAGAATTTTTGTCCTGTCTGGGACAAGAATGGTCATTTGGGATGGTGGAGGCATCACTCTTACAGAGTGAACTTTGGTTGAGGGGGAGAGAAGCTGTTTAGTTTGAAAATATATATGTATATATTCAAACGGTGTTTAGTATTTGGAAATTTTACAAAACTTTCATTAGCTAAGAAAAACTGTAGAAAGTAATGCTGAACAAAATCTTGTTTGGTGTAAATACAGAGAAAAATCACAATTTTTAATTGTGGCACCTCTGCCAGGGGAACAGTAGGATCAAGGAGGAATTTTATGCCATTTTAAATGAAGTCGTAAAGTGTTGCGAGGGGATGACGTAAAATAAAGGATTTTCTGGGCCAGAAGGCTCTTAAAGATGCCCTGGGGACTCTAACCCATCCCTTCATTTGGGATCCTTTGTCATGTCTCTTAGCCGCAGCATGTTTCCTCCAGGGGGTGCCCAAGGGGACATTTGCCTCCCCACTCCCAGAGAGAAGGTCTCTCCGGGGCCACGTGTGAGCCAGGCAGAAGGTGGGAACCAGACCCAGGGAGCCCCAGTTCACCTCTCCAGGAAGGAGGGAGTGGCCACCCTCATCCATCACCGATGCGGTTCCAGCCATCTGGGGGCTGAAGAATGTCATTGCAAGGTGGCCATATCAGAGCTCTCTTGGTACAGGGACAGGAACACAAACCAGGCAGGCTCAGAAGAAGCAGGAGGTGGAGTGAGGAAACAGAGACAACTAGTGTAGACGGACCTGAGAAAGTTTGCAAAGAGCTGGCGAGAGAGAAATCGCTGAGGGGAATATGGACTTCTCTGAATCCTCTTTTCTACAGGAGAGGGTCATCTTCGGTGATTTGGGCTCATCTCTCCATGGAGTGGTCCTCTCTAGAACACACTGGGTGTGCGGGAAATACACCCCCCCACAGCAACGCAGAGATGAGCAGGACCCGCATCCTGTGCCTGGCCATGGTCTGGGGAGGGGGTGCTGAAGCCAAACGCATAGAGATAATGGTGGCTGAATATAGGGGGCACCCTTCTGCAGGTATGTCCAGGACGTCGAGGCAGGGTGAGAGGCCCAGGCTCATTGTATAGTAGGGAGCTCCAAAATTGGGATGGGGGAACCAGCAAAGGCTCTATAGCCATGAGCACCGTAGAGAAGTAGTCCTCTCTGCCCACAACTTTTCACTAGGTCCAGTTCAACCAACAGCATACATATATGTATTGCCCTGGGTTTTAATTGCTTTGGTTTCTGGGATTTTGAGTGTTAAGGATTTCAGAATGCAGCATTATCTTAGAAGTCTGTTTTTTGTTGTTGCTTTGTTGGTTTGTTTGAGATAGAGTCTCGCTCTGTCGCCAGGCTGGAGTGCAGTGGCGCGATCTCGGCTCACTGCAACCTCCGCCTCCTGAGTTCAAGCGATTCTCCTGCCTCAGCCTCCGGAGTAGCTAGGATTACAGGCGTGCACCACCACGCCCAGCTAATTTTTTGTATTTTGATTAGAGACGGGGTTTCACCATGTTGGCCAGGATGGTCTCGATCTATTGACTTTGTGATCTGCCTGCCTTGGCCTCCCAAAGTGCTGGGATTACAGGTATGAGCCACTGCACCCAGCCAGAAGTCTGTATCTTAAAGGCTGTCTCCTTTATAAGATGGATGCAGATCAGAGGACGAGTCCTGCTTCAGTTGGTAGTCCCTGTTTATGAATCCTTTCTGGTTGGCGTTTCTGTTCACTTGGATGATAAGTTATATTGTCCCCCCGCCGGTTATAGGTGACCCACAGTTTCATTATGAGAAAGAGGAAGGATCAGGAACGATTGCAGTGAGAAATGCTTGGCATCCAGGTGACTTGTTTACTTGCATTTTGATGTGCAGATGCCTCTAAGTACCTTTATGTAAAGACTAGGGAAATTGGCTGGAACATAATGAAAGCCCAAAGTTCTCAGGGATGTTTTCTGAAGTTGAGCAAAGGAGAGAGCCAAGAGTGAGCTGGTACCTTTTTGTACACCAATAAAAGCTGATTAACAAGCAAAAGTTTGCTGGAATCAAAGCAAAAAGATAAATCCAATCAAGCTAATATTTAAATTGAAGGCAGAAGGGATGGCAAGAAAAGAACTGAGCAGACAATAAGGAGAGCTCAGGAGTCATCATAAAAAGAGAGACACCCAAAATTCTCCCCATTGGCCCCTGCAACACCCTCAGACGCCCAATACCAGAGATGGCAACTGTCATGGAAACAATACTATCAAGGCTGAAACCAGCATAGGTCTCCAGAGCTGCTGTGCCCAGCGGTGTCTCAGTATCTATGAGGTTCAAGAGCTTCAGTACAAGGCTAAGACTTGCTGTATAGGAAAAGTATCTCAAAGGCTGTTGAGCACCTCAATAAAGCTATTCCGCCCGTCTTGGTGAGCAAGAAGCTGTGTGTGTGAAATTGGGGGACAGTAACAAACTGGAAGAAGGCATGAATTTAAATCTAACTGGGAACACATCTAAACTGGGTGCAAAGACCTTACTAGAAGTGCTGCTTGCTGTCTGTGATGTTGAAGCTGCTGCAAGGAGCCACCTGTACTGTCACAATGGGTCCTGGCTGGCAATCCAAAAGTATCTAGCCAATGCCAGCTTTCAGCAAGGTCCATGGTAGTTTTCACACTGGTAATGGGCCGGCAGTGCAGGAGTTCATGGTTCTCCCTGCTAGAACCGTAACCTCAGGAAAGCCGTGCTTTACCAGAAGGATGTCATCAGGCAGAAATATGGCAAAGATTCCTCCTAGTGAGGACAAGGGGTGTTTTGCTTTTCACATCGTAGAGCAGGAATTAGCAAATATTGGCTCACAGGTGAAATCCAGCCAGCTCCTTGTTATTACATGGCTTGTCCTCCAGCCAAAAATAGAAAAATTCAAAAGAAGAATAACATCAGTATCAAATGATTTACAATAAATCAAACACTGTTCTTACTCTTTGCATTCATTAGCTCATGTGATCTTTACAACGAACCCATGAAGTAGATACTATTACTCTATAGATGAGAAAACAGATGGAAGCTTCTAGATAGGTTAAGTAATACTCAAAGATCATACAGATAATGATTTGTTCAGCTATAATTACAGACCCAGCGAGTGTTAGCTCCGAGCTTACTCTCTTAACGTGCTTCCTTGTATGAAAAGTTCCCTAGTGCTTTAAAGGTAGAAGGTAAGTTCCTAAAGAGAGATTCAGGTATCACATTCTGGTGTGTTCACAAGAGGGAAGATAACAGTGTCTCAGAGAACCAAGGAAAGGCTTTGTAGAAGAACGAGGCTACCTTTCCGTCATGATGGCTGGAATAATAACTTTGAATCCTAATTAAGCAAAATCATGTGCCCTCCCCCACAAAATTACATTATTCTCATTACCAGGCCTAATGAAGTTTTTTATGACAAAAACGTGGTCTCAATTATGATTATAGCTTAAATTTTGTCAATAAATTATTGGTAGAAACTTATTTTCTCTCTTGTTACTTAAGTACCTGCATAGTACCATCTATTTTTCCTCTTGTCCCATACAGCCTAAAATATTTACATTTGGCCTCTTTGGAAAAAGTTTGCTGACTCATATCCTAGAGAATACAGAACCCTGGAGCTGCTATGGAATGTGATTAGAAAGCCTGGCTGTATTATAAGTAGTGAATGGCATGGACAATAGCCTCTAGTTCTTACAGTTCAGGAAATATGACCTTGATGTTCAAGCCTCCAGATGTCCTTAGCAGTTACATCACTTCTGACCAGCTGGTAGGCAGGTACAAGTCCTTCATCAAGGACTACTCAGTGGTGTCTACTGAAGATGCCTTGGACCAGGATGACCGAGAAACTTGGCAGAAGCTCTCTGCTAGTGCAGGTTATATCCATGTGACAGGGAATCATCTCCCTGTGCCCAGCCGGAAAGGAACTACCAAGACTACAGACAAGGACTCGGGCAACTGCCTCCTACTCAAGGTGAATCAGACAGACCCCATGATGGAATCTCTTCAGGGGTGCAAAGTGGCCCAGGCCGAAGGATAGGGCGCTATTTCCCACTGTGTTGGGGTGACTGAAGATTCTTGCATTGCCAAACTCATGGTGAGGATCTGTACTAGGTCAACCAAGGCTGAGGCCCCTTGCCCATCTAAGCACTTGGCCAAGTACAGCCACCTCCTCAGGTGGAAAAGAAGATGGGTAGCACCTTTGGTTGTTCTGCAGACAACAAATTCAAAAAGCTCCTAGCCAAGTAAGTTCTGGGGCAGGCGAGTGCCTGAGCCAGTCAAGCACTTGTCAGCTGGTGGGACCTCTACTGCTATTCTAATCATCTGTGCTCAAGACTCTAGACACTACCACTTTGGAGGGGTCTTTCCTTGCTCATCTCTGTGATGTTCTGCCTCCTTAGAACTGCCGTATCAACTTCTGCATCAAATGCCACATCTTCTGATACGTGCTGTGTGTCAGATGAGACCTTGAAAACATATGCTAAGTGACAGAAGCCAGACACAAAAGAACAAATAGTGTGTGGTTCTACTTACATAAAATAGCTAAAATAGGCAAATTCATAAAGATAGGAAGTAGATAGTAGTTATGGGGAAAAGATGTAAAGAGGGAGAGTTTTTGCCCAATGAGTGCAGAGTTTCTGTTTAGATGATGCAAAAGTTCTGGAGACAGATGATGCCTGCACATTATGAATGTATTTAACACCACCCAACTGTACACTTAAAAATGATTAAGATGGGCCAGGCGCAGTGGCTCATGTAATCCCAGGTACTCAGGAGGCTGAGACAGGAGAATCACTTAAACCTGGGAAGTGGAGGGTGCAGTGAGCTGAGATCACGCCCCTATACTCCAGCCTGGGCTATGGAGCAAGACTCCATCTTAAAAAAAAGTGGTTAAGATGTTGTCTTAGTCCATTTTGTGTTGCTATGACAGAGTATCACAGGCTAGGCAACTTAGACAGAACAAATTTATTTCTCATAGTTCCGGAGGCTGAGAAGTCCAAGAGCAAGGCACCAGCAGGGCAGGGCCCAGTCTCTTTGCTTGCAAGATGGCACGTTGAGCACTGCCTCCTCCAAAGGGGAGGACCACTGTGTCCTCACATGACAGAATGGCAGAAAAAAGTGAACCCACTCCCAAAAGTCCTCTTTATAGTGGCATTAACCCATTCATATGGGCAGAGCCCTTAGACCTAAACACCTGCCATTAGGCCCCACCTCCTAACGCTGTTGCATTGGAGGTTAATTTTCCTATTCGACCATAAATTTTGAAGGGAACGAAACATTCAAGCATAGCAGATGGTAAATTTCATGTTATACGTATTTTACCACGATTTTAAGAATTGGGATTCAGGGGAAGAATTGTTAAAAGCCTTCGACCACTGTTGACAGCCCTGGTTGTAGTCATGTGACTGACCCCAAGTCATCCTGTTCCTCACTTTTCTCCTGTCCATGTGTCCTTGGCGTTTGTTCCTGGGCTGTCAACAGGCATAAACCTCAGTGGCTTTAATGTGCAAATTGAAAAAAAGCATTCATTAGTCTCCCAAAAATGTGAAGGAAGAACCATCTGCAAATTCATGAATTGTGCTTTAGTTTCATCTTCTATTCTCAAGACTAATCATCTGTTTAAGTTGGGGCTAGACTCTTAATTAAAATTGTCAGCTCCTGAAAGTTCATTCTGAGCCTGACTCTCCCATGAGAAACTGTAAACGTGGGAAATTCTAACACAGTTAGGAGATTCCAACATACTGGACCTTACCTTACCTATAAATAACTGGGCTTGGTGTATATATAAAAACATCATGATGTACCCCATAAATATACACAGTTACGAATTTTCAATTAAAAAATTATTAAAAATGAAATAAACAATTGGGCTTGGATGAAGAGGCTAAGCAAAAATGCAGTTTTCAGGTTTTGCTACTTGCTTTTCACTAGAATAGATCCAGCTGTGTGTGGTGTGATTTTGTTTTACATTTTTTTAACATACCATTTTTATTTACTATCATAGTTTACTGTGTACATTCTACTAGGAGAGAATATAATGTCCATAGTGTGAAAAAAAGTTTGACATTCTTTTTTTTTTTTTTGAGACAGAGTCTTGCTCTGTCACCCAGGCTGGAGTGCAGTGGCAATCTCAGCTCACTGCAACCTCTGCCTCCTGGGTTCCAGTGATTCTCCTGCCTCAGCCTCTTGAGTAGCTGGGACTACAGGCGCACGCCATCACACCTGGCTAATTTTTGTATTTTTAGTACAGATGGGGTTTCACCATGTTGGCCAGGCTGGTCTCAAACTCCTGACCTCAGGTGATCCACCTGCCTCAGCCTCCCAAAGTAAAAATTGACATTCTAAAATGTAGACCTTTAAAGTCGTCAACCTCTACCCTTACAATGGTTGAGAATATTGCAGCAGGGTCAAATGGACAGTTGTTATTACTAGTATTATACCTTATTTTATAGAGTTCTTTATAGTGTGCAAAAAGTATCCCCATATGTTTTCTCATTTGGATGATCTAAGCATCTCTGTTTCTACAATTTCAGCACTCTGTGAATTATCTTTAGCAAATGTTTCTTACCCGATCATCTTCTATCAATCAACCAGGCAGGTATCAGCAGTTCCCCATCGCAAGGAATATAAGCTTATTTTAATAACATTTGAGGCAAAACCTAATTAGAAAAAACAAATCCCTCATCAATTCCTGTGATTTATTCTAGAGCCAAACATCTGCAGCCCAGTTTCTTTGAATGATGGTCTTCTCTGTTCTATGAACAACTGAGAGGTCAAGCAGTGTCTTGTACAAGTGTAAATAATGTGCGGGAACACAGCACATAAACTGCAGGGACGACTTCAGAAGAAAACCCCCACTTAACTCTTGAAGCCTGATTTGCTTCACTGAGTCCCAGTGGGGCAAAGCACTGTGCAAGGCTAAGAAAGTGAATAAGACAGGCTTCTATTCTGTTTTACTGTAGGTTCTGTTATTATTTAGGTATGTCAAGGCCAACAGATGAAGCAATGACTGCCACGAAGAAGATAGTTTGTTATACTCACATCACGGGGCTCTACACAAGGAGATACTGGGGTTGGTCTGGAGGCAGGAGGAGGGGGAAACTGGTAAGAGCCTTTATTGTGGTTTGCACAGGAAAGAATGGGCACGGTGGGGCCAGAGCGGGTCTAGGATTGGCTAGTTTGAGTAACTTCAGCAGGCTCTGCAGGGTGGGAGCTGTCGCTAGTTGCATGGTACCTAGCCTAGGGTAGTTAGGGTAGGGGAATACCTGGCCCTACAACAGGGCAGGGGAATACTGGCCCCCAATAAATGAGACAGTAGGGGTGTGGATTCAAGATTGCAATTTGACAGGAGCATCCCCAGGAAGAGTCGTTCGCTGTCTCTAGAGATCAGCTAACCCTGAGAGGGGCAGTTTCTCCAGGGTCAGAAAAGCCCCAGATGTCAAAGCATTGGAATACAGAAAATAAAAGACATGGTTAACACGCCCCCTCGAGGACTTACACTTTATTGTGGCCCGCAGGAGGAAGCCGAACCTGGCACACAAATCCCCAGGCCTTGGTCTCTTTGACTGTATGAGGAGGAGTTCGGATTGTGTAAATGACAAGATTTTGTAAAGCCTCCCATCTGTGATTCCATGAAGTAATTAAATATGAGAAGAAGGTGGCAAATGCTATAATAGAATTGAGTGCTTTGGGAAAAAAGGAAATGCCAGCTGAGAATTGAAAATTGGGATGGTTTGGAAGGGAGGCACCGATGCTGGGTTAGGGGGTTTGCATGGAAAGATGATGTGGATGGGCGGGCTGGTGGAACCGGGGGTGAGGCATGGGGGACTCCTCTTCTGAGAGGCACCAGGCAGAAAACAAGAGTTCACCAGCAAAGAAATATCTCCACCAAAATATCGAGTGCCAAGGTTGAGAACCCCTGAGTTTGAGTAAGAACTGGCATGGAAAAGTGCATGGATTTGTAGTATCCCAAATCAGCGAGATTTGATGTTCTCCAGGACCTGGCTGGAAGCAGGAAAAGAGAAAGGCTGGAGCCAGCTATTTCAAGGCATTTGGTCTCCTCCAAGCCTGGCTCTCAGGGACTGGGGGTGGGGCTGTGAGGAGGGGAGGTATTGGGCAAAGTGTACAAAGTTTCAGACAGAAGAAATAAGTTCTAGAGGTCTGTACAGCATAACTACAGTTAATAATACTGTATTGTGTACTTGAAATTGCTAAGAAAGTAGATCTTATATGTTCTTAACACAAAAAATGGTAAGTGTGGGCCGGGCGTGATGGCTCACGCTTGTAATCCCAGCACTTTGGGAAGCCAAGGCAGGCAGATCATCTGAGGTCAGGGGGTCAGGAGTTGATCAACCTGGCCAACATGGTGAAACCCCATCTCTACTAAAAATACAAAAATTAGCCGGGCGTGATGGCAGGCGCCTGTAACTCCAACTACTTGGGATGCTGAGGCAGGAGAATTGCTTGAACCCAGGAGGCGGAGGTTGTAGTGAGCCGAGATCAGGCCACTGCACTGTCCAGCCTGGGTGACAGAGCGAGACTCCATCTCAAAAAGAAAAAGTAAGTGTATGAGGTGATGGATATGTTAGTTAGCTTCATTTAATTATTTCACAATGTATACAGATATCAAAACATCATGTTACGCATAGTATATATACACAATTTGTTTGTCTATTATGTCTTAATAAAGCTGGTGGGAGGTTGGGCACTTGGCAAAAAAAAAAAAAAGAAAAGAAAAGATTAATGCATCTCTACTGTCTCCTAAACTATACTCCATGAGCATGGGGACTATATATATCTAGCTTGGCCAAAGCCTGAAATATAATATTACTCAAAATATTTTTGTTGAATGAATAAGAAAAAAATAACTTAGATATATTGCTATCCTCATCCAGAGCCACCTTAGATTTCATGAAAGAAACTGGGTTTGGGTTTGTTGAGGTTTGCTTTTAGTACAAGCCAAATTTTGGATTTTTATAAAGTTAAATCTGTCGACTTTTTTTTTTGTAATTTCTTCTTTTTCTTCTAAATTTAAAAAGTCCCTCCCATACACTCCTCAGCCCTCATCAAAGATTTGATGAATATCCTCTTCCCTGTTCTTACCAGTTTCTTCTTTCTTTAAATATTCAACTGTTTTGGCCAGGCTGGCTGGGTGCAGTAGCTCCTCCCTGTAATCCCAGCACTTTGGGAGGCCGAGGTGGGCAGATCACCTGAAGCCGAGAGTTTGAGATTAGCCTGGTCAACATGGCAAAACCCTGTCTCTACTAAAAATACAAAAATTACCTGGGCGTAATGGCAGGTGCCTGTAATCCCAGCTATTTGGAGGCTGAGGCACGAGAATCACTTGAACCCAGGAGGCGGAGTTTGCAGTGATGCACAATCACGCCACTGCACTCCAGCCTGGGCAACGAAGGGAGACTCGGTCTCAAAAAAACAAACAAACAAACAAACAAAAATTAACTGTTTCATTCTGTCTTTCTCAGAGGGTGGTGCAGGTACTCCTGGTACTCGTCATGATAATGTAAGATTATCTTAGGAATTCTATTGATAAATATTCTTGTGTTAATGGTAGTGTAGGGTTTTTTTAAATAACTTTGTAATCAAGACATGAAACCTGATTTCACAGAGGATATTGCTTAGGGTAAGGGTAAGTTTTTAAAGATGGGTCTGTTTTAAAATTTAAGTGGATAATAGTGTGTGCAGTTGATAAATATGAAAAACTGGTGATAGGGATCTGAAAATTACTAAAGTTTGGGAAACATTTGTTAAATCTGTGATGTTTTTTCTGTCTAGAGTAAGGTAACACTCAACTGTTTTTCTCCCAACTCAACCACCAGATCATTAACCAACTCTTCCAAACTATTTATAGAATTACTCTGCTTGACTTAATGTCTGGCCTAGCAGGTCTCCCCTCTCCCCAAGGAGGGCTGATTTTGAGGATTAGGGTCCAGCTGGTGGCATGTGAGCAGACAGTGACCCACGGGCCATAGCACATCCAGCAATGCCCTTGGGACCCAACCCAGGTGAATGTGGGTTACAGGACAGGAGCTAACCCGACATTCCCGGACCCCAACATGGAAGTACAAGAACACTGTTATCCCAAGGAGATATTTCCAAGGGGAAATGGGGAGGGACAAAAATAAATATTAGGCATCAAATTAAAATGAGAAGACCCAATGTTACTCTTTGCAATTGAGAACTAGATTTGTAGTGATGAAATCTGGAACCTTAAGGCAGAACTAAAGTGAGACACTGGGTAGGTCATAATACCCTTTCTGTTGTCTAATTATCTGCCTATGAAATGGGTAAATATAGCCTGTTGCCAAATAATGTTGAAAAGACAATTTATCTGGAAAAGACATGTACATATAAGCATGCACACACATGTGTGTGCACATACAATGTGATATATACAAGTATGCGAATCCTAAGGAAATCAGATACAAAATCCAGACTTAAAACCAGTGTGTGGATAGGCAATAACTCCCCCTGCAGTGTTCTCATTTAATGACAAGGTTCCTTTCAATACACAGCTTCCCCAGTGATTTTAATTATTTATTTGGAGTCTGCCAACACCTTGACTGAAAGGCTAAATGGAACTTTAAAAACTGAGAAAAGCACCCAGTACCTCCCCACACCGCATACCCCATCATTTTTTAATTAATAAAAATAATGAATCTCACATACAACTTTTCTAAAACATGCAGGGCAAAAAGTCGGGGGTACTCGAGGCACATGTATTTATCCATCCACCAACCCAATGTGTCGGTGAAGCGGGATGAAACCGTGTGGCCAGACAGAATGGGATTTGGCAGAACCGAATAGAGTGTAGGGCTGGAAAGGGCCTTAGAGTGCTTTTACTTCAAAAGCCTATCCTACAGAGGAAGAAACAAGGGATCTCATGACTCACATACACCCTTCTCACTTCCCAGTAGAGTGACACCACTTAATACTATTTCTTTTGCCACCAAAGAGCAAATTGTGATCACATTTGAATGGAGGCACTGTTGAGTTAACCTTGCTGCCTCTGTTGAATTTCTGGTGTCTCAAAGTTGGAGAGAATGCAATGGACAACAGCTCACTACATGTGAGTAAAAGCAAGAGAAGACAGCCAGCAGGTGCTGAGTCATGCTAGAGCAGATGCTGAGTCATGTTGAATTATGCTATCCTGTGGGATTCACCAGGGGAGACTAATCCCCAGGGAGTTTATTTGCTGTCTTAAATGAGGGTCTCAAGTGAGAACCTGGGTACTTACTAATTGGAACAATATTCAAGTGGGGAGAGGGGCAGGGGAGGATCCAGGAGGTCCACACCCTATAAAATGTTTGGGCTGTGTCTGGGGCCAGGACTTTGCCCATTCTGCAGAGTCCAGAATGAGGTCTCTTCCACCCTCTGTAGTTTTCCAGGTGGGCTATGGGAGTCCTGGCAATTGAAGAGGGCTTTGCAAAGATGAGCTGGGTTTATAAATAATGCATTTCCTTTGTCTTGCAGGAATTCGGGAGGCAGAGGTACAATCAGATCAGCTGTGAACAGCTTACATAGCAAATCTAATAGGTTTGTAAATTAGATTTTGTGTTCATTTGTTTTTGCTGTAAGGCAGCTATTAATCTGCTTCTCTTCTTTGCTGGATGGTGCCCTTCTTACTTAGCAAATAGATCTGTTTCGTTTCACTTTGGCTTTGCATTTGCCTAATCACTTTTGGGGGGAGCTGTCAATGGAAGATCACATGAAATGGCCCGAGGTCTAGAGGCTGCAGAGATGGAAAATGCAGATGGGTAAGAGTCACTTTCTGGAAAACAGCCCACCCACTTTGTAATGCCTGGGACACCAATGAGCTTACTCAAACTTGCATGTTTGCTGAGCAACGGAGACCCTGAAGGGAACCAGCATTTTCACTCAATTTCATTGTGGTAAATGGCTCGTCCAGGAGGTTAAGATGGAAAATAAAGCATTCGGGAAGTTTGCTGAGACCTCTTAAAATATTTAGGGCGTCAACACAGTAATGTTAACCCTGATTATTGAACGTACGCTCCAAATTCTGAAAGAGTGTTTCTACTTCATGTAATGGTGCAGAACAGTCATTGCCAGGGGACAGCTTGATGCAGGACAGCGCGCAAACCCAGGCTTGCCCCTGGCTGTGGCTGCACCATGCTTCTGAGTCCCCATTCTCCATCAATGACAAGTGCCCCATAGCTATGGCCTGTAGTCTTATAAGCTTGAGCTTAAGGAGCGGTGGAAGGAAGTGCCAAGTTATATGATGTAAACAAAGGCTACTACTCAAAATCAGGGCCTTGTTTTTCTTTCTAAATATCCTATTTTGGTCATTGTGGGAATAAGAGGTCCATATGATGCAGAGGATGGTCTATTATTTGCCCTTCCATATTTTTTTAGATCTCTTTTCTGTATGAGACCTGTGAAGTACATCTGTCCCTGACCCTGCATGACTGACTCGAGAAACTGTTCCCTCTGTCCCTGACATCATTGCTTCTAGCTCTCTAATGACCTCTTAGCCACCTTGGAGCTATGCATGAAGCCCGTGTTATGCCAGGTGAAATGTGAATATGGCAGAAAGAAAGAAGGCCATGTGCTCCTAAGTCTCTCTCTGTTCTATTATGAAATGATGCCCCATTTTGGAGAAAGAAGATCCTGCCCCTGAAGCCCAAGTCCTCGTGGTAGCTTGAGGGGCCACAGTCTCATATGAATCAAGTATGAGAAGTGGAAAAAAACAGTCCTGGGAGCCAGGCAGCCCTGGCCTCAGCCCCAGTGTTTGTTAGCCAGGGCCTTAGGCAAGTGATTTTACCCCTCTGAGCCTTGGCTTCCCCGTTTAATTAGAATAATACTGCAGTGTCTTCTATGAGGAGTGTTTAAGGATTAGAACCACCAAATGTAAGAATCTATCTAACCCAACACCTGATATGTTAAAGGTACTTATTTGATGCTTGTTACTACCACTGTGGATATATCTGTGGCATGAAAAGAAGGTCACTGGGAGTGAAGTTCAGGAGTCGGGAGGTGAAGCAACTTAAGCCTGAAATGTACCTCTAGTGTCATTTTGGAAATGGGGGAGGGGACTGGAAACAGGAGGACACATTCATTGAAAAGGAATATCTCAACTCACCAATCCAACGTGTTTGTGCAGCATACAGCGTGTAAAACCTGTGAACCGAGGTGGACCCTGGAGTTTTCTAATCCATCCCCTTTATTTTACAGATAAGAAGGCAGAGTCTAGAAATCTGAAGTGACTTTTCCAAGTCCCCCAGGTAGACTGAAACTGAGCCAGGTTAAAATCCCTTAAGACCATGATGGGCTATGCAGGATGCCATCCAAATTCACCCTGGAAAGTGGAGAGAGAAATGGAATTTCACCATTACCCACACCAGCATTTATCTCTCTCCCTTTCCAACCTTTGCCATCTTGTGTCCAGGAGAAGTCTGGAAACCTTTCCTGGAGGTTTCCGAGCAGGTCCTCTCTCCAGGCATCCACGGTAGAATTCCTCTGCAGCTCCTTCTTTCCTGAGCCTAGTGCCATCCAGTGTGCCCCAGTCTCTGAGAAGCATCACCCTAGACTGAACCCACCTTAAGCCATGAGACACCAGAGCCCAGTCACTGATTTCTGATGAGTACGTCAGCTAGCCTCTTAGTGCGATAACTCCTCATCACCAACATTAAAGCATTTCTGTTGTGCGTGCCTACTGAGGTAGGCTTCAACAAAGCTGCGGTGAAGCCGCTAATTCTGTGTCCCTGAGGTCAGTGCCCCTGCCTGTGTTCTGCATAGAAGTTGGTGGTATCAAAAGGATGCAGCAATGCCAGCTCCTGCTAGAGCCTCATGAGGTGGCAGCCAGTGGGGCATGCCAGAAACATCGGTGCTCCTTTGAAAATTCCAGAACCTCACGAGATGGATATCTGGCTCTTCTACACCTTGTTTCTATAAATAGGCAATCTGTGGCTCAGAGAAGTAAAGCGATCGACCCACAGTCACACAGCTTATGAAATCTTTCCACTGTACCCTCTGCGTCTTGCATGAAAACAGTAAAAATTCCAAAGGGTTAGGTCTTGTGTACCCTCTCGGAAGCTCCCTTAAGCCTGCATGCTAGGAAGAGTTCCTCTGCCTTACTCAAAACTCATCAATTCTCTATCCTCTGCGAAGTTACAGATATTTGAATTCAAGAGAAGTGATATCAGCCAGAAGGAGTCAGAAATATTGAGGAATGGAGGTGGGTGCATGAAGGGAATGTGTGAGACAACATGCACCCCTAAACGAAGTCCTTCTCTACCTGCAAAAGTCAAACTAGGGCCAAGCGTGGTGGCTCATGCCTGTAATCTCAGCACTTTGGGAGACCGAGGCAGGCAAATCTCCTGAGGTCAGGAGTTCAAGACCAGCCTGGACAACGGGCGAAACCCCATCTCTACTAAAATACAAAAATTAGCCGGGTGTGGTGGCATTCGCCTGTAATCCCAGCTACTCAGGAGGCTGAGGCAGGAGAATTGCTTGAGCCTGGGTGGTGGAGGTTGCAGTGAGCTGAGATCACGCCACCGCACCCCAGCCTGGGTGACAGAGCCCGCCTCTGTCTCCAAAAAAAAAAAGAAAACAGTCAAAGTGGAGCGTCAGGTTTAGAACTCACTAACAGGATTTCATCTTTTTTAACTGGGCTGTTTCAAGATAAATGGAGAGGACACAGATGTTTGGTTTGAACTCTTTAAAGCTTCAGAATGTGTCATCACAAATCCACTTATTCTAACTGGGAGAATCTGCTGTCAGCACAGACAAAAAGAACTTTGGATGTGACCCACATATATCTGTGTGCATCCGGCAACAAGGCGGCTAACTCTTACACTGCCTTTAAAGATAGAATTGTAACCTAGTTTATAGAAACCTACTAGCATAGATTTCAAGCCTCTGAATTCAAGCCAGTCCTATAATACCTGGTGTTCCTGAGTCAGATGGAAAGGGGGTGTTTACCCAGAATCGTGATCCACCCAGGGAGTATAAACCAGCCAGTTCTTTCATTCACTCGAGGCTCCCCCAGGATCGATTTCAACCTAAATTCAACAATACTTATTTATTGAGCACCCGCTATGTTAGACCATTAGGGAATATAAAATGAATGTGGGAGATCCCTTGCGTACAATCTCCTATGAGGGACAGACACAGCACAGATGACGGTGTAACAAGGTCCATGTTTCAAGGAGCATATCTCAGAATTACCCTCAAGAGAGTGATGGGGCTGCCAGGGAGGAGGGTGAAGCCACAGGCTACAATTACTTTGTCCTGGTATGAGTTCTTGTTTTCTCTTTTAAGTTTGTAAGCCCATCATTTGATACTTTGTTGCTCATATACCTGCTCCTTGTAGAGTTTCTTATCAATAGCTTGAATAAGAAATATTACTCTTCTGACAGTGACTGCCAGGTTTTACCAGGAAAAAAAAAATCACTAGGGGCAGGGGAAGAAAAATAAGTTTATCACCCTCCTTCCTGTCTCCAACAATGTATGTAGGTTATACCTTAGGGACAGAGTTTCTGCATTACTGGAAGATAAATAGACTTCCTTCTCTTCTCAGGTAATAACTGCAATTTTGCTCTTCTGGAGAAGTTTACATTCAAGCCCGTGCAAAAACAAAACTATTAGACTTGTCGTCGGCTTGCTAACACATCGTGTCTACCCTCTTTCTTTTTTTTTTCCTTCCAGAGCTGAAGTTGTAATAAACGGCTCCTCATCACCAGCTGTTGTTGACAGAAGTAATGAAAGCATCAAGCACAACATCCAGCCAGCCTCGTCCAAATGGAGACATAACCAGACGCTCTCTCTGAGGATCAGGTACTGGTAATTACCTACAGGACAAGAGGTAGACTTGGTCTTGAGCATACACGGGCAAATTGCCGCTCTTCGTCATCTAAAGAAGTCAGGATAGAAATAAAATGTTTACCTCCCACTGAGGCAGGTTTCATCTGTAAGTGATCAATCGGAAATAAAAACCCGAGACAAGCCTAGCGGCCCAGCCTGTGTATGTGGCGACTGGGGCCAGGCGGTGGCAGGAACACCTGCTGAGGTTCTGGGCTTAGAAGCAGCAAACCTTGAGTCTCGGGTCAGCAGCAGAGGGAATCTGGGCAGTGGAGGCTACAGGTGGCTGCTTCTTCCCAGGCATAAAGAGTCCTTACTTGTTGGAGTCTGCCTGGGAGTCACATCCCCTTTCAGTGACAGTCCTCCAGTTTGTTCCTGGAGAGCTGCTCCCTCCCTCAGGCCTTGGGCTTGTATAGGCTGCTCCTCCCTAACAACGTGAAAATGAAAACCTAGAGCCACAGGGGCATCCGGAGAACCCAGGAACTGACATGACACCCGACCAGAAAGCAGAGGTCTGTTTAGCCAGAGAGCAGCTCTCGTCCTGATCTGTGCAGAGTGATGTTTTCAGAGCACTGCAGCCATCATCGGGTAGTGGCAATGGGGAACTGTAGAGAAGGAATTACAACTTCGGCATTTTGGACACTTAGCTTAGATATAGCCATGATTGACCCAGCAAATATTTGTAAGTATAATCCAATTATTCAGTTCCAGGCATCGTGCTGGGGCCCCGGGAGTGCTAGCATGAATCAGACATGCTAGCTGGGGACATGAATATAAGCAAAGACAAGACAGCGTGGTATGACATACACATGAGGTGGTGCTGCATCTTACACATAGATGGAAATAAACAGGCCAAACTGAGCAAAGAGTCATTCATTTTGTAAGAGGACTAAGAAGACTGGCCAGGAAAGGCTGGCCAGGAGCAGTGGGTTTTGAAGGATAATTAGGAGTTCACCAAGCTGCTTCCCACATGCACAGAGTCTGTGATCTGGTGCTTGTGGACAGTGCTGCAGGAGCAGGAAGCAGGAGGCAAGGAATAAGGGGGTAAGGTTGGGACGATAGGCAGAACCAGACGGGGAATGATTGATGACCATCCCAGGCCATACCATGGGGAGAGAGGAGAGCAGCCATCAGCAATGTCACCACACAGAGCAGGGAGTTGCCCCCTCCACAAGGCTCACTGTCAAAATGGAAATGCCTCTGCACCCTAGTTCTTGAAGCTTAGTTTTGGGACCTGTGCAGGGCTGGGGAATTGAAAGGCATGAGCTCTGGGGACCTAGCAGCTGAGAAACCATCTGAATTAGCTGACTCCCTGCCACCCTGCACTCCTTACTTACCGCCTCTTCAGAGGCCTCCTGGTGGCCCTCCATCCCCCTCACGAAGCCCTAACAACCGCCCCCTTTGATCAGGGACACCGTGGAGTCGGCAACCCCAACTGCATTAGTTCCCTAGGGCTGCTGTAACAAATTACCAACAACGTGGCAGTGGCCTAAAACAACAGAAATTTATTCTTGCACCGCTCTGGATGCCACAATTCTGAGCACCCCCTTGCAGGCTCCAAGGGAGAACCCATCCTCTCGCCGCTTCCAGCCTCTGGTGGCCGCAGAACTCCAACCCCTGCCTCCATCTTCACGTGGCCCTCTCCTCTGTGCTTCTATCTTCTTCTCTTCTGTCTCCTATAAGGACACCTGTCATTGTATTTAGGGCCCACCCGGGTAATCCAGGATCTAATCTCCAGATCCTTAAGTTAATTACATCCGCAAAGATGCTCTTTTGAAATGTGGTCACATTCACAGGTTCCAGGGGTTAGGAGGTGGGCATATATTTTAGAGGGGGTCACCATTCTCCCCACTACACCACCGTGAATGAAATCCTCCTGCCAGTATGAGCTACCCATGGTCCCCAATGTCCCTTTCTCCAACCATTGGATAGAGAAATAGCTCCCCCACCCCTTGTGAAGACGAGACTGTGTCCTTCATAAAGACCCTGCAAACACAGTCCCTTCAGCAGCAACAATGTACCTTTACCCAGAGGGAAAAAGAATTTCCTCCAGCTTCAATTAATCACCAAGATTATGCATAATAAAAGATTCTGCAAGTGATTTGGAATGATGTTTAATAATTGATGGTAATTTCTCATAATTAGTTAGAAATTAATTCACTCACAGAGGTGTTTATTTATGGGCTTTCTAGGGGCTCTCTTTGTTTTTAAATGCTTTGGGGTAAGTAATTGCAAAGGTTTCAGCAATTTCCCAACTATATTAGTTTGTCAAGTCATATAATCCTTGGTAAAGTACAGTAAATAAAAACAGTGCCTCTGTTTTCCATCAACAGATACGAATTATTCTACAAGGGTGGTTTCCCCTACATGATAGCAAGAGAGGCAGGTCATCAATAAGGAAAGACAATGGATGAGAAGCGCCGAGCTTACCAAGTGTTCTAGCTGCCCCCTGGCTGCCCCGGAGGCTCTTGAACCTGGACACACGTTAAAGTCACCCGGGGAGCTTTTGAGAGCAATGCTGAGAACTGGGCCACTCTCAGAATCAAGATTTCTCACATGTCAGCCTGGAAATTTGAAATACTTAAAGGTTCCCCAAGTGACTGAATGTGCAGCCTACTGGAACGTACCATAGGTTGTGAACATCTCAAATCCAGCAGGCTTTTAGGCCTCAGTGTTACTATCTGCGAGATGGGACAGCCATCCTGCAGCGTCTAACATTTGCAAAGTGCATGAAAATTCTGCACCTCCAGGACTCTGAAAACAAAGAACAGCATCTTTGTATCTGTTCTAGATAGGAATTTGCAGCAGAATATGAAATTAATTTCAGCTTATCTAGGTACTCAATTCCTTTCTCTTTATGACTGGAATCATTTCTTAAAATCTCGGGTGATTTAAACAGTTCTTTAAGTAAAACTCCCAGCTAGGATTTTCAGGTTCCTTGGCAGAAGGCTGTGGGTTTCAGGTAAAGCTTTTCTGGCAAGGCTAAGAGGACACCCATCCCTTTCCTGACCCCACTCCATCCTTTCTTTGTGCTTTGCTAGATGATTCGATTCGAGAACTTTCTCTAAATCAAAGCTACCCCAGAGCCTAGAGAGCTGTGCTTCGTTCTGAAACAATGCAAAGGAGCCCTTCTCCGTGGAACTGGGAGGGGTCCATGTTTACAATCCCCCCATAAACACTAGAGAGCAACTAGAGGGGGCAGCAAGGGGACGTGCTCCAGCTTGCAGGATGGCAGGCCATCCTCTCAGTGTCTCAAAGGCAGAAAGTGTCCATACACGTCACAGTATCCATCCCCCCAGAAAGCCCCTTTGCAATGTGCCCAGAGAAACCTTCCGTGGAAGAAAATGGGCCGGTAAGGAGTGAGAGGCGCCTGTCATCTGGCTTTCTGCTCCTAGACAAATTTATTATCCTTTTTTCAAAATCTAGGAAGTGTGGGAGTAGCAGAGAAACTTAGATTTTATACCTAGCCATTCATTTTCATCCCTGTCAGAGGATGGCCCTAAATCCCCCTAAGACAGTGAGGGTAATGTAAGCTCACCAAATGTCTGGGTGTGCCCCAGACTGTGGGGCTTTCAGGGACGTGGGGCTTTCAGTGCCCGAGCCAGGCAGTCCTGGGGAAACTGGGGTGGTGGGCCACCCTTCCTTCTGGGGCCCGCTGTGAGGAGCTCACTCCAGCCCTAATGGAGTGATTCCACAGGGCAGTTTTCACCTAGCAAAGGAAGAGGGTGTAACCCTGGCAACCCCCATATTGGCCACCACCATAGTTGCTTCTGGGCCACTTCTGGCCATCCCTGCCTGGAACCTGTTCTCGAGGGCATCTGAACTCTCATCATACTCTGCGTGTTTGCTGGGCTGCAGCCACCGTGCAGGGCGACCCTGGATAGGAAAAGCTGGGCTGGCAAAGGGCAGCTGGCACCCTGGAGAATTTCCTCACGCATGTTTGGTTTTCACAGGAAGCAAATTTTAAAGTTCTTGGATGCTGAAAAGGACATTTCTGTCCTAAAGGGAACCCTGAAGCCTGGAGATATTATTCATTACATCTTCGATCGAGACAGCACCATGAATGTGTCCCAGAACCTCTACGAGCTCCTCCCCAGGACTTCGCCACTGAAGAATAAGCACTTTGGGACTTGTGCCATCGTGGGCAACTCAGGGGTCTTGCTGAACAGCGGCTGTGGGCAGGAGATTGACGCCCACAGCTTCGTCATCAGGTAACACGCCCCAGCAGGCACTCTGGGGCCAGAGCGGCGGGCAGGCTGTGTTTCAGTGGAGCATTGCCAGCTGTCCCAAGAGATTGAAACAAGAGGCCCTGGTGGAGTTAGCCCCTGCTCTCAACCATGACTGCTCATCAGAATCACTTGGGGAGCTTCGCCTCCAATGTCCAGAATGTACCTCAAACCAATTAAATCAATGGAGGAGAGGGGAAGAGAGGCGTGGCAGGGGTGCAGGCAACCCAGGGAGCCCAGGTCATTCTGATTTACAGCCAAGGTTGAGAATCACTGATCCACAGCAAAGATGGGCAGATGCTGGCCTGCAGCCTAAAGTTTGGTTGGAACACAGCCATGCCACCCGTTTTCATATCATTGATGGCTGTTGTCTCACTACAAGG
This sequence comes from Pan troglodytes, assembly GCF_028858775.2. Lineage (NCBI taxonomy): Eukaryota > Metazoa > Chordata > Mammalia > Primates > Hominidae > Pan > Pan troglodytes. The sequence continues at coordinate 84,239,310 of NC_072414.2, forward strand.
AGAGTGGAGTCACTGGGCACGGTTAAGTCATTGGGTGAAATTGCAGAGTCACAACAGAGAGATCATATCACCTGCAAAGCCAAAAATGTCATTACCTGGCGCTTTATAGAAAAAGTTTGCTGATCCCCTGAGGTAGAGCCTGGTACAAAATGTTGGTAAGAAAATCTCCTGGGCTGGCCAGTTGTTGGTTCAAGTTTGCAAAACTCTTGTAAGTATCTTGGGAGGGGGTGCCCTACTAGTGACTTTATTACCCTGTTCTCAAAATCTGGAAAGTGCGAGAGTAACAGGGAAACTTGAATTTTGTACCTGACTATAATTTTCTCTAAAATATCAGCTCTCATTTTCCAGTTGCCTGGGACATTTGCACACAAGGTTGCCCATGGCCCTGCCACCTGACCCCCAACCCACTACAGTCATGGAAACAAGGCTTTGCTGTCTCCCGGTCAAAATTAGGGCACGCGGAGCCTCGAGTTTCATTTCAGCCGGCTCCCCAGCCCTGGCAGAACTGCAAACGTTCTCATATTTCTGTGGGGACCAACTCCAGGCAAAGACAGCCTTGTCCTGGGGCTTTGGGAAGCCGCCCTATTGTAGAGTTCCCTAAACCTTGGGACATGGGAAGAAACCGTGTCTTTACTCTTGCATCCTCTGGGATTGAAACACTACCACAGCCTGGCAGCCAGAGTTTTGTCATCCTCTGCCAGGTCTGTCTGGGCCTGGCATATCCAACAGCTCAGTCCCTGTTTTTCAAAGCCCTTTAGCCTAAAGACTGGTGGAGGGAGGGTGAGGGGAGGGGAAAGGAAGAAGGAAGAGTGGCAGGTCTGTCTGATTGGAAGCCGGAGAAGGAGTGACGGGTGGGTGTTAACGGTGAGTGTGTGGGGGCCAAGGCCTCCTCCCAAGGGGTCGGATCCTCTCCAGGAGTGCCCAGCAGTATCCGGGGGGGGGGGGGGGTGGCTGTCTGACCTAATGCCACACATGTAAGCCATGCCTCTTCCATTGTCACAAGTCGTGAGTCCCCACAGTGAGCTTTACACACCCCATGAAGTCCTGACCCAGGAATTTTTAGAGGCAGATTTTGGCCACAGTTTCCTTTTGGGACCCTTTCACATAGTCAGCAGCGCACAGTCCAAAGCTGTGCCTTGGCTCTGCTACCCATTTGTCACATGACTTGGAGTGTATCTCTCTGCCTTTCTGGGCCTCAGTTTTATCATCTGTAAAACGGGCTGGGTGGACTGGCTGGCCTTGAGGTTCTTTCATTATGAATACGGTCTGTGCTCTAGCCCAGTGCTTCTCAGACTTTACCATGGACAGGAGTCACCTGGGCCTATTGACATGCAGAGTTTTTGGGGTCTAGGGTGTGGCCGGCAACTCAGCATTTCTAACAAGCACCCCAGGGGACGCCACTGCTGGTGTGTGACTGCACGTGGAGAGGTGCAGCCAGGGTGTGCTCTGCCTCACTCCTGGGAGTCATGTCCACACCCGTCCACACATACTTGGAAAATATGGATCAAAAATGCCAAGGAGCAAGTTACTTCAAAAAGTACAGTTGTTCTTTGTCCCTTAGGCTTATGTCCATGGCTCTGAAACTCCCATGTGTCTCTGGGGTGGACCTGAGGGGTGTTTTAGGACAAGATTATGCAGCCCCACTGGGTACAGACTTACGTTTGACATCAGGGATACGATACCCAGCAGTGGCACTAGCTCCTCCACCCCACTGGGACTATTCCTCTGGGTTCTTCCCATCTAGGAGTTTATTCCGTGCCCTGCACTTGGAAATATCCTACAGGCCAAAGCCCCACACTAACAGTAAAGAGAGCATGATGTTGCAAGCATTAAATGAGACGGCATATGTGAATACGCCTGGGATGGTTTCTCCCACACAACAGGGACACTAAGTGTTAATTCCCCATGGACTCTGTCTCCACTCCACCCACCTCACCCCCAGGTGGTGAGCTCCTCCAGAGCAGAGTGGCTGTGTCCATCTCTGGGCCTCCCGTACAAGGCTGTGCCAGGCCAGAGGAGGGCCTCCATGTGGCTTTACTAGAATGGCAGACACTGTGAAGCTCCTGATGGAGATTTCTGTCTCTGCCAATCCAAGTCTTCAATCCATTCACCCTACCTCCTCTGTGGGAGAAACACAAAGACACGCAAGACCTCACCCCCTCTCAGAAAACTCTGTGTGGGGAACACAAGCTTGTAAGTCCTGGTGGGACACATGGCACGCAAAATGCAACGATCTTGCAAAACCTAGTGCCTCCTAGGGAGTCCAAGGCAGGCTTCCGGCAGAAGCGGCATTGGAGTGTGGCTTGCCTTTGACCAGTGAAAGTGGTGAGGAGGAGGAAACAGCATGAAGAGGGGTGTGGAAGCAAGAAGGCAGATGCATGGATCCGGCAGGGCACTGCTCGAGCAAGCGTCAGCTGCACAAAGTGCTGCTGGGAATGTCTGAGGGGCTGGGCCCAGGAGAGCCCCATGATCCTGCAGTGCCAGGCTGAGGACACTGTGTCTATCTGGGATCGTGTGTGCAGAGTATAAGTTCCCAGATGTTTGGGGAACAGAACTTCATTGTGCATGCACACACACACACACACACACACACGCACTTCTTCCATAGGGAGAATCTGATGAACAAATGCCCTTCCATGGATAAACCACATCATCATCACTGTTATCCCTTACCATTTTTTGGCCACTTTGAACGTACCAGGTGCTATTCTATGTACTTCATGTTTATTAACTTATTTAATTCTCACAACTATTCTGTATGGAGTGCTCTGTTTTTATCCTGGCTTTGCAGTGAGGAAATTGAGGCAGAGAGAGGCAAATGCCACACAGCTAGTGAGGGCTGGAGCCAGGCAGTGGACCAGGTAGTTGGCCTCCAGAGCCTGCCCAAGCTGCCTCTCTCACCCTGCAGAGTACTCTTCAATGTGTACCTGTGGGTGTGGTGGTTTCTGGAAGGGAGTGACTCCTCTCCTGCCCGGAGCCAAGTCCACTCAGAAGTCACTTTGGGAGGCCTGGCCTACTGTTGGACAAAAGAGAGCCTAGATCAGATTGAACCCCTTCCTAACGCCTCCTTCTCAACTAAATGAAGCAATTCACATCTGGTGGGGAAAGAAGACATCTAGACAGTCCACTTAGGGCAGAGCTCCCCCAACCCAGCATCCTCACTGAGGCACAGTCATTGGAAAAGCTTGGACTTCACAGCCCATCCCTGCCTGCCTCTTCTTGTGTCTCTGCAGGTAAGGTATGGAGCCCTTACTGTGAGCCGAGTCCTATACTGAATGAGGGCTGGGGCCTGCCTGCAAGGAGCTCACAGCCCCTGTTCCCATTACCCACAGCATCTTCCAGGAGGTGGCATCCCAGACTGGCCAACATTGCAGTTGGGAGTATATTTCCTGCTTCACCCCTCGTGAGCCACCAGGGTCAGGTGCCACATCCCCTTCATTCTCCTTGCCTCTTTCACAGCCCCTCCTGCCCCATGGTTGATCCCAATCCATCTGAACTGCATGGAGTCCACTTGGCCCTGCTCTCAGGACCCAGAGCTTGGCCTAGAATTGGCCCCAGGACCCTCAGGAAGGCCTTGGAAGCCTGGCTCAGCCGGGTTTCAAGGCAATAAAAGTAACTGAGACCAGAGCAGCCCCACACTGGCTGATGTGCTGCAGTGACACTTCAGTCTCTGAGGCCTGTGGCAAGGGCTCCTGAAGGTGAATTGACCCAGGGCAATCCTATCTGCTTACAATGTTTAGCCACAGTCAAAGATAGCAAGGCCTAGGGGCAGGGATGGGAAGACGCGATATTTTAGGGGGTTCAGTCTGAAATCACAAACAGGCTCTTTGAGTCAAATATACCTGATCTTGACTCCTGGTGGTTCCCTTTCTAGCTCCGGGCCTTTGAGCAAGTTGATTCTCACACACTGGGCCTCCATTTCCTCCTGTGTGACAGGAGGGTGATTAAAACTGGGTCACAAAAAAAATGAGCTGACCTATGTTAAAGGACCAGTCAGTGCCTGGCACACACCAGGGGCTCAAAAAATATTAGTTTTCTTTCTGATTAACCCACTTTTTCTCCCCAGTTGTTGAAAAAGGAAAGTCCTTGCTTAAAGGGAGGATAAATGGTACGTTCCTGGATTTCTTCGTTTGATGATGACCTGTGATCCCTTGTCTTCATGTCTCCAGCCTCTATTTTTACACTCTTAACTGGATTTCTCAGACTTATTTTCACTGGTCAAAGGGCTTTTCCACCATTAAATCCTCTGTGCCAGACAGCAGCCAGACCTCCCCTGCAGTGCCCTCTGCTGCCATCCCAGTCCCAGGCACAGGCAGGAAACCCAGGTGTGCACACCCAGGCCGGGTCTCCCACAAGGAAGTCATCAGGTTAAATAGCAGAGGCTGCTCACCCAGGCAGCCTGATTGTCAGCATGAGTTTGCAGTGGCCTCTTAGTTTGCCCTCCAGTACCCAAATCCATCCCCTCCAATCCATACTGCAACTTCATCTCATTGCTTTCTAATTGTGGCCAAAAATTCTAAACCGTCCCTGTCACTCTCCTGCTCCAGAACCCTCAGTGGCTCCCTATTGCCCTCAGAACCAAGTCCCTGGCACACAGGTCCTTTGATATCTCACTCTGCTTGCCTCCCCAAGCCCATCTCCTCCACACAATATGCTCCAGTCACATCAAATCACTTGCCTTTCCGTAAACACCCATGCTGTTTCCCACCTCTCTGCCCTTGGATGCCTTTCTTGTGCCTACAGTGCTCTAGCATGGTATTCCTAACCTGCTTGGCTATAACACTACCTGAAGAGGAAGAGCTTGTGAAAAATAGGTATCGATGCTTAGGCTCACCTGCTGAATCAGAATCTCCAGCCGAGGAACCGGGGAATCTATATTTTTAACGAGCGCCTGGGGTGATTCTTCTGACTTGGCAAACTGGAGAAGCACTCTTTTCGTGTACCTTGTCCACTAACAGACTTCTGCTTAGTGGTCACCACCTCAGGGAAGTCCACCTGACACTCCTCCTTCCCGTAAGAGCGATGACAACAGTTAGCATTTATCAAGCTCTTATATCCAGTAGTGTTCTAGGTACTGGGCATGTAGCAATTCTTTTAATCATTGGGAGGGATGCTGTTGTGATCTCTATCATAGCTAAAGTAATGGAAGGTCTCAGGAAGCACAGAGAGGTTGAGCAAGTTTCCCAGACTCACACAGGTAGAAAGTGTCCAAGCCAGTTTAGAGCCTGGGAGTCTGCCTTCAGATCCCTCACTCTGTCACCTAATGGGCCAGGTCACTCTTGGCAACAGCATCATCATCTTGTGGGCTGAGGACTGGCTTACTTGCTTCTTTCCTCCTCTCCTAGATCCTGAACTCCAGAAGACAGGCATTTACATCCACAGGGTCTAGCAAAGTTCTAGGTACACGATATGAACTCAGTAAACCTTTGTGGCAGAAAAAGGAGGAGAAAGGATGATGGGAGGGGCCTGTGAGTGTGGAGAGATGCCCTGGGTCTTTGTTTGGGGATGAGAAAGAAGCAAGGAGAGGCAAAGGATGGGATCCAGTTAAACAGAAGAAGGGGTCTCAGCTTTCCCAAAAGGATCATGTTGCCTTTTTCTCCGGCAGGTGCAACCTGGCCCCAGTACAGGAGTATGCCCGGGATGTGGGGCTCAAGACAGACCTGGTAACCATGAACCCCTCGGTCATCCAGCGGGCCTTTGAGGACTTGGTCAATGCCACATGGCGGGAGAAGCTGCTGCAACGGCTGCACAGCCTCAATGGCAGCATCCTGTGGATCCCTGCCTTCATGGCCCGGGGCGGCAAGGAGCGTGTTGAGTGGGTCAACGAGCTTATCCTGAAGCACCACGTCAACGTGCGCACTGCATACCCCTCGCTGCGCCTGCTGCACGCTGTTCGCGGGTGAGCGGCCTCCCTACAGGCCAGTAGGACCGTCACTAAGTGTGGGAGATTCTTGGTAGGCAGTATCCCTTTCCCAGGTGCATTTCCATCCCAGCTCCACCACTCATTTGCTGGATGGCCTCAGCAAGTCACCTGGCCTTTCTGAGCCTCCATTCCTTGAGAGATGAGGGGGTTTGGCAAGTGGGTTTCATCTGGCATGCCAATTTTGACCAATGGGTAGTGCCTGCCTAGAGAGCTGAGTTGAGAATGATCTTGGGGGTGGGGCTGTCTTGAGGCTCAGTGGGAACAGATGCCATGAACATGGGAGGAGAGATGGCGGCTGGCAAGTCACATACCATCCCAGGTGTGTGATTTTCAAGAAAATCAGGATCAGATGCACTTGACTTCAAGTAATTCACCTTAATCTCTTTAAACTTTAGTTGCCTCTTCAGGGAAATATGAGTGGGAATGGTAACATTGGAGGATGTGAAGACTAAATGAGATAATGTATGTGAAATGCCTAGTAAAATTTCGGTAGAAACATTTAATGTTATCATCAATCATCGCTATCTTTATGTCTCAGTGCAATATTCTCTAACTCTACAGAGCACATCTTACTGATTGGGCTGAGATCTTCAAAGGAGCGTCTCTTAGGATATGTTTTTGTCCACAAGGTCTTCTCTCTAAGATGGAGGGGAACTTTACCTAGGCATACGAAAGAGATAGGGAGAGTTAAAGCAATGGAATCCACTCTCTTTAAGAAGAGTTTTGATGTAACTAATTAGGTAAGGATTTTCCTGGTTAGGCCTGGATCTCTAATTCCAGGAAAGAGATTCCAAGAATTAAGGAAAACAAATAGGAAATGTTGAGGAGGGTCTGAACTATTCCTATCAAGAAGTCCATGTCAACCTGGATGGCAAGTAGTAGTTCCCAATCTCCTCCTTGTTTCCTCCCATTCATGTGACCTGGCATAGATCTCCCTGGCACTTGGATCAGTAAATTGGCTAGGAATTTACTAGTGCCCATGATAGCAGCCACAAGAAAAATAGTTTAATATTAATCATTCATTCACTCTCTTCCAGTTATCTATTGCAGTAAAAATCATCTCATAACTTAGTGGCTTAAAAAAACAACAACATCCATTTTATATTGTTTACAATTTCTGTTGGCTAAGAATCTGAGAAGGGCTCACCTGGATGGTTCTTAGGTCAGGTGCAGTCAGACTGGCTAGAAGTAAAACAGTGGGGGGCTGAAGCAGCTGGGGTTGACCATGCATCTCTCTCTCTTTATGTTATATTAGGGTTTCTCCAAATGATCTCTCCGCATGGGCTAGATTGGGCTTCCTCACAGCATAGTAGCCTTAGAGTGGTCAGACGTGTACATGGTGGTCCAGGCTCTAGCACAAGTGGCCCAGAGACCAAGGCAGAAGCTGCATCACATTTTTAGACCACATAGTGTCACTTCTATTATCATCTACTAGTCATCTAGTCATTAAATTAGCTTAGAATCAAGGGGAGTAGACATAGATCCTGCCTCTCAATGGGAAAGTGCCAATTTGTGTACATGTTTTAAAACTTACACACATTCATTCTGCATATATTTATTGAGTGCTTACTATGCGCTAGGCTCTGTTCTATACACTAAGACACAGTAGTGAATAAAATAAAGATCTCAGATCTCATTAACAATTAAGTTTTCTTATAGGGAAAGATAAATCACAGGTAAACAAATAAATAAGATACTTTTAAATGGTGCTATCAGGAAACTCTTCTCTAGAAAGAAGTTGGTTTGAGCTAAGTCTCAAGGGACAAAACAGCACCAGCCATGTGCAGATCTGGGGTAGGAACCTTCCAGGTGGAGGGAACCTTAAGTGCAAAGGCCTTGAGGTAAGAGGGTGTGTTCAAGGTTCAACCAAGAGACAAATGTGGTTGAAACAGAGTGAGCAAGGAGAAAGGGGAAGGAGATGATGTTGGTGAGAGAGGCAGGGGCTAGAATGCACATATGTTTGTGGGCCATGGTAAAGAGTTTGGGTTTGGTTCTAAGTTTGAGGGGCAGTGAAGGAGGTGAGGGAGAAGACCTGAGTTGTGTCTTTAAAAGATCCCTCCAGCAAGAATGAAAGCTGGAATATTTGTTGGGAAGCTGCTGCAATAGCTCTGGCAGGAAATAATGATGGCTTAGACTAGGATTATGGCATGGGATATCTAAGAGTTGGTCAGATTTGCTATAAAATTTTGAGGTAAAGGCAGCAGGATTTGCCGGTGGATTCTATTTAAGGACCATAATGGGGGAGAGAAAGAGAAAAATCCAGGATGACTCTTAGAATTAGAGTTTGAGCAAACAAGCCCAAGCAAACAAGCACAATGTGGCGGTGCCATAGTCTGTGATAGCAGAGCTTAGAGAAGCCCATGCATGTTTGGGGGCATTGTGGAAGGGAGTTCTTTCTTGAGCATACGAAGTGTGAGATGCCTGTTACAAATGTATATCCTACCACACTCCTGACCTCCCAGCTTGGGGTCAGGCCCTATACCCAATTGCCCATCCAACCACATGGCAGATCACCAGGGACGTGAGGGAGCCCAGTGTACAGACTCCCCACTGACTGAGGGGCATCAGGATGCTCTTCACTGGGGACTTAGCATAACTCAGTGTGACCCTGGGAAGCCCTCTGAGCCACCCACAAAGGATTCTTGTCCTCATGGTGACTGTGGTCACCCAAGCCTGTGACCAACACTGGTCTCATTAAGATGGGTATCAACAGGGAAAACCCATTGCCCCCAAGAAAGCCCGAGAGAGACATTCGATAAGGAGCAGCCACATGTGTGTCTGATGGAGCCAGAATGATCCCCATATGGACACGGGGCTCAATGGGGCTACATACTTTATCCTAGAGGTTGGTCTCTCAGGACCATGTTTTCACTTCATCCCTGTCAGAGTAGGTCTGCAGTGGCAACCCTCATCTCGTGGACTGTTTAAATATTAAATATCGTTCCTTCCTAGAAGGAGGAAACTCTTGAGATGGTTCTGGAGTCCTTGGGGATAAGAGGAGAAACACTGCCCTTTGTTAAGGAGAGAAAATGTCCCTTGAATGGGGAATGGGCAACCACCTGGAAGAAACTGATGCAGCCAGATCTATTTCCAGCTATAATTGACTCACTTTCATCTGTCAAAACAGCATTAAGCACCAGTAATAAGCCCTTTAAACAAACAGGCTGTTCATCCTGAGACTGCAACATCTTCAGTTGCAGGACCACCCCGGGAGGAAATACTGCAGGAGATTAGCCTCTTCTTTTAGCAGGGGGAGAAGAAGGGGGAAAGGAGGCTTGGAATGGAATTCTGCCAATGATCCTCTCCCTCCGTGGGGCCATTGGACTCTGCAGGGTGCTGGGTCTAATAGGACACCAATGAAAAGGTAGGGAGCATGTTCTTAGCCCTTGCCTTGGTGGGACCTTACCTGGTGCTCACTGCAAGTGGAGGAATGGGCTGGGGAGGGATGCAGTACAAAGTCACACAAGAAAAGACCAAGGGATTGTAGAGAGGAAGGCTGAGGAGGAATCTGGCCAAGAGGCACTGTGGCCTAGCACCAAAACCATGGGCTTTGGCAGTAGCGACACCTCCAAAGGGTCCAGACCCCAGCTCCGTGACTGGCTTGGTTGTATCATCTGCCTTACCCCAGAGCCCCGCAGAAGACACATGTAATTAATCAATCGTGCCTACTGTGATTGTGGCAGCTGCCACCTGCCACTTGGAGAGCTACAATGTGGGAAAGACATAAGACTTGTCCTATGGACTCAAGAGTTCCAGAGGCTGGAGCCACAAGGAGGAAAGTGCAATAGGCTGAATTTAAGACAGGACTCTGTAGTAGTCAGAGCAGTCGACTAAGTTAAACCAGTCACTCATGAGTTCTTCACCTTGAAGTCCCAATAATGGACTGCAGTTTGCAAAATAATCTTGTTTCCTTATGTTAAGATGTGTTACCCAATAAACCCCCTGTTTATAGGGTATGTGGGGGGGAGTGTGAATAAACTTTTATTTTGATAAAATATACATAACATAAAATTTACTATTTTAATGATTTTTTTTTCAACTTTTATTTTTGATTCAGGGGGTACCTCTGCAAGTTTGTTACCTGGGTATATTGCATGATGCTGAGGTTTGTGATACAAATGATCCCACCACCCAGGCACTAAACTTAGTACCCAACAGTTTTTCAACCCTTTCCCCATTCCCTTCTTCTCCAGTGTCTACTGTTGCCATCTTTATGTCCATGAATACCCAATGTTTAGCTCCCACTTATAAGTGAGAACATGTGGCATTTGGTTTTCTATTCCTGTGTTAATTCACTTAGGATTACGGCCTCTAGTTATTAGATCATCAGGGAGAGTTACTTGTGAATGGGTATTGTTAATACACCATGCGTCCATGATGTATTCCATGGTGTATATGTACCACATTTTCTTTATCCAATCCACCACTGCTGGGCACCTAGTTTGATTCCATGTCCTTGCTATTGTGAATAGTGCTGCTATGAACACGCCAGTGCATGTGTCTTTTGGTAGAATGATTTGTTTTCTTTTGGATACTCATCCAGTAATGGGATTGCTGGGTGGAATAGTAGTTCTACTTTCCTTGCAAAATCTCCAAACAGCTTTTCACAGTGGCTGAACTAATTTACAATCCCGACAATATATAAGCATGCTCTTTTCTCCACATCCTCACCAACATCTGTTGTTTTTTGACTTTTTAATAATAGCCATTCTGACTGGTATAAGATGGTATCTCGTTGTGGTTTTGATTTGCATTTCTCTGATGATTCATGGTGAGCAGCATTTTTTCATGTATTTGTTGGCCACTTATTTGTCTTCTTTTGAGAAGTGGCTGTTCATGTCTTTTGCCGATTTTTTAATGGGGTTGTCTTTTGCTTGTTGAGTTGTTTAAGTTCCCTATAGATTCTGGATATTAGACCTTTGTCGGATGCATAGTTTGTGAATATTTTCTCCCGTTCTGTAGGTTGTCTGCATTTTAAGCATTGTTAATTGTACATTTCACTTAGAAGAAATTCACTCTTAGAAGAAAACTTAGGAGAAGGTTTTCATCACCTTGTGTTTGGCAATGGTCTTTTAAGTATGACACCAAAAGCACAGGCAATGAAAGAAAAAATAGATAAATTGGACTACCTAGAAATGTAAAACATTTGTGCATCAAAGGACAGTCTATCAAGGCAACTCATATAATTAGAGAAAAGATTTACAAATACTATACCTGATAAAGGATTAACATCCAGGATATGTGAAGAACTCTTACAGCTCAACAACATAAAACCCAAATAACTCAATTCGAAAATGGGCAAACGACTTGGAATAGACATTTCTCCAAAGAAAATATACAAATGGCCAATAAGTACATGGCAAGATGCTCCGCTGATCATGAGGGAAATACAAATTAAATACATGAATGTATTAGTCTGTTTTCACACTGCTATAAAGAAATACCTGAGATTGGGTAATTTATAAAGAAAAGAGGTTTAATTGGCTGACAGTTCTGCAGGCTCGCCAGGAATCATAGCGGCTTCAGCTTCTGGAGAGACCTTAGGAAGCTTCCAGTTCTGACAGAAGGCAAAGGGAGAGTGAGGCGTCTCACATGGCAGGAGCAAGAGAGAGAGGGAGGTGCTGCACACTTTTCAACAACCGGATCTTATGAGAACTCACTCATTATCATGAGGACAGTATCCACTGCATGGTGCTAACCCATTCACAAGAAACTGTCCCTGATGATCTAATCACCTCCCACCAGGTCCCACCTCCAACATTAGGGGTTACAAAATTCAACATGAGATTTGGTGGGGACACAGATCCAAACCATATCAATGAGATATCACTTCATACCCTCTAGCATGGCTATTAGTAAACACACACACAGAAAATAACAAGTGTTGGTGAGGATGTGGAGAAATAGGAACGCTTCTGCTTTGCTGGTGGGAATTTCAAATGAGAATTCACTTTTAGGGCAGTGACCAGGGATCAGTATAGTCATTTCACATCTGGACATAAGTCAGCTACCTTGACAAAGCATTTCATGGGCAACTTGGACTTGACGGACAGTTTAGGGAATTGAAGGGGACAAACGTTAACTTGTTACCTTCATTTTGTTACCTTCATTTTGCAAAAGAGGAACTTAATGCTCAGACAAGTTAGGTCATTTGTATGAGGCCACCCAGCATCTAAGTGGCACGACCAGGAACTGAACTGCATTCTCTCGCTCTAACGTGGTGCACCAGGTGCAGCAGAAATTTGCACTCATTTAGGGACAGGGATGGCAATGAGCTGAGTGGGCCAGGAGCTGCCACACTGGAGAAGAGGTGTTAGAAGACCACGGCAGGTAGCAACGCATCAAGCCTACACGTGCACACACTGCAGTTGTTCAGAGCCTGGGGCAGCACCTTATCAGGGAGAACAACCTGAAAGGTCAGAGCTCCTCAGCATCCCCTCCAACACCAGCCAGCACCTGGGCATGACACAGTTGTGCTGAAACCCCAGTTGAGGCTCTCCATGCCACTTGCCCTTGAGTGTGCCTTTGGTTTCGCTCTTCTCAATTTGTTTGGCTGCCCCTTCACAACAAAGGCATTTTTCAGAAGGAAAGCAGACATCCTTGGGTGGTGACTCAGAAAGGCTCAGAAATACAGTCACACATTCTGCATGCCGCTCTCGATGGCTTGCCACAGGACATGTAGGAAAACAGCTGAGGGGCACATACTACACAGTGAACGCTTACATGCCGCACGCCATGCCAAGTAGCATTATCTCATGTCATGAGAGGACTACTGCCATTATCCCCATTTTAAAGATAGGAAAACTGAGCCTCAAGGAGTAACTTGCACAAGATCCCACGGCTGGTTAGGGACAGATCTAGGTCTCCTCCCTGCTCCTGATCACCATCCATTTGCCCCTATTACACATAACTAGGAACTAGGGATGGCACCCTAGAGAATCACGTCAGGGAGGCCAAGGCCAGGATGGGTTTGAGTTTATGAAAATATTAAGAAAAACAGAAAAGTCTTTTTATGTTTCAAGTAAGAACCAAAGGGCTAGGAGCAGATGGCATAGGGGCTACAAAGGGCAAATGTCTAATGAACTCCTCAACCCCTATATCTGTCTTTTCAGCAAAGATGAGTCTTTTACTTGGATAGGGGAACTGGGCCTTTGGGTTCTTTACTGACAGTCCCACTTTACTGCTCTAAAGCAGTGGTTCTTTACATTCATGGTCCCCAGACCAGCAGCATCAGCATCACTGGGAACTTGTTAGAGACGCACATTCTCAGGCCCACCCCAGACCTGGTGAATCAGAAAGTCTAGGAGTGGGGCCCACCAATCTGTGTCTCAGCAGTGCTCCAAGTAATTTGGTTGCACAGCGTACGTTTGAGAACCACTGCTATCCACAGAGTCAAAACCAATGAACCTCCCAGGGGCACTGAGCAGCTGGCCATGATCTTCTCCAAATCATGCAGAATTAGAGAAGGGAATCAGGGACAGGCAATCTCTGTCCCAATTTTCTAAACAGGAGGAAAGGATGGACAATGGTGAGCTTAATGTCAACACCAAGCTAGAGTTTCAAATAGGTTACCAATCCTATGGCTGATGAATGCTTAAAGATGGAGAAGTAGAACTGGAAGATACCTGGGCACACTGTTCTGATGTTCCTTTGTGAGGCAGGCAGCAGACGGGTAGACCAGGGGTTAGTATAGTCATTTCACATCTGGACATAAGTCAGCTACCTTGACAAAGCAACTTGACGGACAGTTTAGGGAATCAAAGGGGACAAATGTTAACTTCTCAGAACAACCTGATAAGATAGATATTATTTTCCTCTCCTTTCTACTCATAAGGAAACTAAGGCTCAGAAATGCAAAGTAAATTGCCCAATTGGAATTTACAGAACGTCAACATATGAGTCTGGGGGAAAGGGGAAATTCAACCCGTAACAGCTGGGTTAGATGGCCTCCCTTCCCACGCTGAGATTCTCTCATTCAACACATCTGAGTCTCTGCCCGCACAGTGTACTTATGAAATTTCTGCCTATCTGAGGCAGTGAGCAGAGAAAGGGGAGCATGTTTCTGAAACCCAAGCAGAAGGCCTGCCCTTCTGTAAATTGCAGATGAGGAGAGGAAGGAAGCTGGGATTCAAATCCACGTATATAGGCATCAGTGATCTCTACTATCTCCACTGTGACCTCCTTGTATCCTTGACAGATAGTTTAACCACTATCTGCTGACCATTGACACCCAAAGGATGCTAATTAGACTAATGTGGACCACAGAGAGACCTCTCTGAACCAGCCACGGGGCTTGGTCTCTGTCCCCATTTTTACCAATAACTTAAATGACAGCATCAGTGGTCTGCTTAGCACATTCACTGGTGATGTGACTTTTGGGGGATTCTCCATATTTGGGGTCTCAGAATTTGAACCAACTCAACCAAAGAGGAAAAAGTTTGACATGGACAAATGCAAGATTTTGTGCTTAGGTTCAAATCATGTATACAAGCACAGAGAGATGAACAGCACCAACCATCAGTGGGTGTGTGGTTGCTCAAAAGGATAACATGGTCTTGGGTCACAGCAATGAATGGATAGCATCTCTGAGAGTCAGGGAGGTTGGTGATGGCCTTGCTTTTCTCTGCCTGGCCAGATCCCACTTAGAGCATCACATTTTTCTTTAGGTGCCAGGCCAGAGAGGGGCCACAGTGGCAGAGAAATTTGGAAGCTGAGAGGTTTTGAGAGAGAAGGTTCCAAGGAACAAGAGAGTTTTATTTACTCAGCAAATACTCTTTAGGCACCAGTAGGCTCCAGGCCTGTGCTGGGGGAATAAAAAAGTCAATAGAACAAGGCTCCTGCCCTCCATTGGCTCATAGATTTGCTCTGTGAGGCTCCAGGTGTAGAACTAGGGTTGGGGGAGGAAGCCAGATTCCTTCCGGACACTGGGAAGAATATTCCAACAAATAAGATCATCTGAAATGGGCTTGGCTGCCTCTTAGGAGCTGGTGAATTCAGCATCTTTGGAGATATTCAGGCAGCAGCGAACCCCCCATTACTGGGATGGTGGAGAGGAAATCCCTGTCTTACAGAGTTGGCAGATTAGCTCGCTAATCAGGGCTACCATAACAACGTCTCACAGACTGGGTGGCTTAACCGACAGAATGTATTATCTAGCAGTTCTGGGGGCTGGAAGTTCAAAACTCAGGGGTTAGCGTGGTTGGTCCCATCTGAGGGCTGTGAGGGAAGGATCTGCACCAGGCCTCTCACCTTGGCTTGCAGATCGCCATCTTCTTGTTCCCATGGCCTTCTACCTGTATGCCTGTTTCCAAATCCCCCCTCTTTGCAAGGACATCAGTCATATTGGATTAAGGCCCACCCTAGTGACCTAATTTTAACTTGATTACTTCTGTGAATACCCTCCCTCCAAATACAGTCACATTCCAAGGTACTGGGGGTTAAAATATCAACATATGAGTTTGGGGGAAAGGAGAAATTCAACCCATAACAGCTGGGTTAGATGGCCTCCCTTCCGACTCTGAGATTCTCTCATTCAACACATCTGAGTCTCTGCCCCCACAGTGGACTTACAAAATTTCTGCCCATCTGAGGCAGTGAGTAGGGAGAGGGGAGCATGTTTCTGAAACCCAAGCAGGAGGCCTGCCCTTCCGCTCTCACCAGCAGCTGGCAGGGCCCAGCCTCTGGTGCCAACAAGGCGGGCTTCAGCTGCCCCAACCTGAGCAGCTCACCCAGGGGCCCCTGGCTCTGCTGGCCTGTGGGGTGGCACGGAGCCCTGGCTGGCTGTTGGCTAGGAAGGTGAGCAATGGAGTGGAAGGACACCGAGGCAATTGAGTATGGCCTCAGGCAGCTGGTGGTGAATGGCTCTAATTTAATTACAACATCGAAGGAGGCTGCGACCCACAGAGACGGTGGCCCCTCAGGCAGGAAAGCAGCCCTGGGTGCAGACAAGGCCTGTGAATTGGTGCTTAATTAGGCACCAGGAGCCTAATTAAGGCTTTAGGACGGCACTGATTCAGCTTGCCTCTGGCCAGGGCCAGAGGGGCCAGGTCAGCAAAGCCAGCCCTGCTGCAGAGACTTGAGGGCCCAAGGTGAGAGAAGAGTAAGCAAGGTGCAAAAAGATAGGGAGAGACCAGCACAGGTTGCTGGTGGCTCCTCCCAGACAGGACCATGGCAGTCCAGAGAGTGTGTCCCTAGGGCTGGTCCCAGTCTCCTCCGGTTGACAGAGGGTGAGGTGAACTAGATTCACCTTTTTGGAAGCGTGCTCCGTGAAGGAGAAAAGGAGGGACGTCTGTGATATGAAGGCATAGGTGGCTCCCGGCATTTGTGTGTAATGGATTCTCTCTCTCTCCAATTTTTTTTTTTAAATAGCAATGCATATAGTGAAAAGACATCCAAATTGGATTAAAGGATTTAAAGTAAAAAGCAAACTCCGCTCCGCACCCCCTGTCCTCCTCCACAGAAGCAACCTGTTAAACCTGCTTTCTGTGTGTGGATCCTTCCAAAAATAACCCCTTTTTACACCTACGGAACGTGGTTTAAGTACTGCACCTTGTTAAATTCTGGAAAGTATTCCCTATTGACACACACCACCTCATTCTCCTTCACAGCTGCCTGGCAGTCCACTGTGTGTCTGGACCATAATTTATGTAAGCAGAAGCCATTGGCGGGCATTGAGGGTGTTTCCAATTTTTTGCCAGTATAATCAAGGCTACATCGATCACCCTTGTGCTGATATCTGCAAACATATGCACATCTATAGGTTTTGCTTTTCAGAAGTCTTTGCCAATTTGCATTGTTAATTTTTATAGTTACTGCCAATTACCCTCCCTAGAGGTAGGTATCGATTCACATCCTCACCTACAATTATGGAAAATACCTGTTTTCTCTTAACCTCACCAATGGGTGTATTATCAACATTAGTTATGTTTACCAATCCAATGAAAAGTGGTATCTGATTGTTGTTTGAAATTGGATTCCTTTGATTATGAATGAGATTGAATATAATTTTGTTTCTTTGGAGTGGCATCGATTGAAGCTCCAGAATCCAGCCAGAAGGCTTAAGCCCCCAAGAAATGGTCTTGCTGGACCTCCTGCTGGGCCACAGGGGACAGAGATGATACCTGGGCATGAGCAGTAGTCTCACCACTCCTGGCGGGGCCCGCCATGTAGCAGGAAAAACCCCCAGTGCCATACCTTTCTCCTTTCTTTTGGTAACTTGCTGTCTAGGATGGTGTGAGCCTGCCTTTCCCATGTGCAGTCCTGGCAGCTGCCTAAAAGGGCTTGCAGTGAAGCTGGGGTCATTTATCTCTCCTGATAATGTCCCCAGAATGAACCTCTAGCCTCTGCTTGCTGCTTTTCATTCACTGCTCTATTAAAGATTTGTGAGGTGCCCACTTTATATATGTGCCATGCTAGGATCTGGAGTTATACAGAAGCAGGAAGTCAGTACATTTGCTTATAGAATTTAAAACTGTAGGGAAGGAAAAGACAAGTAAACAAGTAATTCCAGTGTAGCGTGATAGGTGCTTGATAGGGGAAGAACAACATACCGGACACAAAACCATCCAGGGAGGTCCAGGAGGCTTCCTGCAGGAAGTGGCTTCAAAGCCAAGACCATAAGAAGGGACTGCTAGCCAGGACCACATAGGACGTGTCATGGAAGAAACCAAGATGTTCCTCGTGGCAGTGAGGCTGTGCACACTGGGTACTGGGAGAGATGTGCAGGCCCAGATCCCAAGGGCCTCACAAGCCCGATGGAGGCTATCAGGTTTTATCCTGTGGACTCCAGGAGTCACTGGAGAGTTTTCAGTGGCATGTCCATATTTGAGGCTAGCCTGGCTTACTTGAGCAAGAGTGTTGGCTTAGGCAGGCAGGGAGGCCTGGGGATCTGGAATTAGACTCAGCATCCCCATGCCTTGATCAGCCTTTCCCAACAGCCCCAAATTCTAAGACGAAGTCCTCAGCTCTCCAATACTGCAGAGATGGTGTCTCATTCTGAGATATCCTGCAGCACACCAGAGGCCTCAACAGTGTTCCCAAGGAAAGGACAGCCATGGGCTGTAGGGCCCCTGAATCAGGGCTGAGGCTGCCAATGCAGAGGACAGGAGAGCAGGAGCCCGAAAGTTCTGTTCCCAGCTTTGCTGCTGATTGTTCAGAAAGCATCACTGAGTCTCCCTTGATGACCACCTGTGAGGCATTCCTGCTCCTTAGGGACATCATCAGCTTTATCCCACAGTGCTTTTAGCTTCTTGGAGGAAGCCCTTTTGGTCCCCTTTTCCAACAGTGACAGCCACTATTCTTTCCACCTACCCAGCCCAGGAACCCAGGGAAAAAGACAAATGTGCTTTGGAGATGATTTTGGCAATCCTCATTGATTGCTGTCCGTGCTCATAAAATACGGTGCTTAATTGTCATGGCATTTGGGGTAGCCAATTTGAAAAATAATTACTGCCTTCTTTGAGATTACTTTGGCTTCTAATTAAAATCTCAAGACTGGGATATTAAAGGTGCATTGTCAATACAACGTCCCGGATGCACCCAGCTAACCTCATTTGGGAAGGCAAAATTAATTAGTTTGTGTTTTAACACCCAGCTGTTATCCTAAGGAAAGGAATAGTCTACAAGTCGGCCATGCACACAGCCTCTAAATTGGCCAGAGCAACGGAGGAGAGATAAAGGAAATCGAGAGTGATTTGTTCCTGTATAACTCAGTCAGCTTCTATTACAAGCTGCTCGTTAAGTGGCGCTCCCGTGTCCCTGTCAGACATCGCTCAGGAGTTCTTGTTTACCCGTGGAGGCAGAATCGGAAATAAGTGGGTCCCTCTGAGCTCTGGATTCATTCCGGAGCCTCATTTGCTGTTAACACCTTTTCCAGTTAGCAATTCTGGGTGAAAAGCCTGGCCCCAGATCTGAGAGGTTGGGCGTTTCTATTCCTGTCCCAGCTGGCCGCAGTTACAAAGCTGCGTGCACTGCTGGCTTCCTCCTTTCTTCTTACCTACATCTTCCCATTTTTCAATTCCATTTGAGTCAAATGTTTGCTGAGTGCAACAGAAGTCAGGATAATCAATCCTAGGCTATGCTACAGTAACACACCCTGAGACTCCAGCACTTCAGCACAACAGAAGTTTATTTCTCACTCTCGCAAACTGTGATGTGAGCTGGCAGGGGCTCTCTTCCAATCAGTGATTCAGGGATCTAGGATTCTTCCGTCTTAGGCTGACATCTTCTGACCAGGAGACTTTGAAGTTCTCCAAGGCAGGGGAAGAAAAAGTGGGAGAGCCTGCTCTTGAACACCAACCAAGAAAGGACACATTGTTTTTGTCGCAGGCTATTGGGCCAGAACTAGTCACTTGACCCCAGCCCAGTTACCAGAGATGCCAGGAGATGTTTGTTGAGTGCTGCTGTCTCTGCAACAGTGCTTTGGACCCAGCATGCACTGAGCAAGATGCCTTTGAATCCTACTACAAAGGGGTGTAAGGTGTGGTCCCTGCGCTTGGGGAGACCACAGTACAGTTTCATGTTCCCCTTCTGGAAAGCATCCCTTCCGTCTCTAAAATGACCATTCACTTCTTCCGCAGTCATAGTTCTTGAGGCCCTCAGCACAGAGGCAGCACGACCAACGACCTTCCCAGGAGCCCACAGATCAGCGGGAAAGGCAGGTGTGCACAATGCGTAAGACTGTAGCCAGGAAAGCACACTGGTGCACGGGTGACCACAGCTGCCCAGAGACAGGGCAAAAGTGCAAAGGAGTGTTGATCTGAGCCTTGATAGGAGGAGGTGCCATGAAATAGCATAGTAATGAATTTTCAGCCTGGGCTGCTAAGCACAATAAGAGAAGTAGAAACAAAGCTGATGGTAATCATCTGGAGGTGGTTAACAGTCTGACTGGGGAGATGACAGTAGAACAAAGGCAATATTTCCAGGAAGATAGGATGCACGTGCTTAGTTTCTGGAGGTGGGAAAGAGAGTTCACCACAGGGATCAGTGGGGAAAGGCATCTAGGCGAGCACCCAGCACGTGTGGAGGCCCAGCACACGCCTGAGTAACCTCAGAAGCACCTATGGGCCACTTGGACGTTTCATCGCTGATTCGATTCCTCTCTCCCCCTTTCTGGTCATAACATTGATGGCCTGAAAAGAAATTCATTTCTGAAAGCCTTCCCCTACTAAGACCTTGCTATCAGAAAATAAACCATTGTTTATCTGGCCTGTGTTAGGGCTTGTGTTCACTTAGGAAGTAAACATCGGGGGGATGTTTCATGCGGGGACACCGTAGTGGCTCGACGATCCCTGGGTAACGTCAGCCCACAGCTGCAGCCAGCTCATTCCCAGCCTGGGGAGTTGCCATGGGGTGAAAAATGCTCAAGAACCAGGAGCCTCAGACGCCTGTGTTTTATCCAAACTCTGTCTAACCAGCTGTTTGAGAAGCTTGTCTCTTCTCAAGCAAGTCACACTGGACTCCCGTGATTTCCTTTCTAAAATGACAGAAGAGGACAAGTTCAGTCTAGGAGGCCCATGCATTCACCACACAGACATGGCCTGTGGGATCACCCAGTAAGGCCTCACATGGTGTTGTTTTGTTTTGTTTTTGAGATGGAGTCTCGCTCTTGTCACCCAGACTGGAGGGCAATGGCGCAGTCTTGTTTCACTGCAACCTCTGCCTCCCAGGTCAAGCGATTCTCCTGCCTCAGCATCCTGAGTAGCTGGGATTACAGGTGCATGCCTCCACGCCCAACTAATTTTTGTATTTTTAGTAGAGACGGGGTTTCACCATGTTGGCCAGGCCAACTCTTGACCTCAGGTGATCCGCCCGCCTCAGCCTCTCAAAGTAAAATTTTAATTAGTTGCCAACATTTAAAAATTTGGAGAATTTGCATAAAAATCCTGATTTCTAATACTCACAAAAAAAAATCTGAAGATCTGGGACCACCATACTCAACAACAGTTAAGACTGGCTACCCGTCACGATGCCCCAGTCCTCACCATTCCCTATTGCCTTCACAACACTGAGGCTGGGTGTTCGTTTTTCTTACACATGTCCCAAATCCCAGCTTGCTCAGTCACATGACCTGCAAGGCTGCTGAGCTAACTGAGCTCCCCAGTCCCAATCACCTTTAAAACTCTATGACTATATTCCTGACACTTCTTCTTTTTCTCTAAATATATCTCATTCTTGGGTCCTTTTGGCAGAACCACCCACCAGTCATCACAGGAGTTCTTAGGCGTAGCTGCACAGTTGAATTACTGGAGGAGGCTGTGAGAATCCCAGTGTCTAGGCCACACATGGTAGTGAGATCCAGGCAGGTTTAAAGCTCCAGATGATTCCAGTATGTGGCGTAGGTTGAGAACTTCTGCATTAGAGCTGAAAATGCAATGGGCTAGTTTAGGAGGGGGTGAGCTCCCTGTTATGGGACGTAGTTAAGCCAAGGTGCATGAATACTTTGCAGGGATCTGTGAGAGGATCTCAGCATCAGCTGCTGCTCTTCTGAGATTCTTCTCCTCTTTACAGTCCCCCTGCCTTTGCCCCTCAAAGCCTCCCAAGCTTAGCTCCATTGAGCGTAGATGCTGCCGAGGTGGTCTAGGCAAGGGCTCCTTATCCAACAAACCCCAAGCTCAGCATCAAACATCCCCGAGCCAGCACCATCCCTCCTGCCTCCTACATATTAGCTGATGACTAAGCAAATGGCTGTGTGGGGTAGTCCCAGGACAATCACATTAGACCAACCACATTCCTAGCCACCCACCTATCTGTTGGGTCTGCTTCATGAAGGTGAAAGAACAAGGACTTGGGGTCAGAAGGCCTGAAAGGAGGACCTGGCTCTTCCCCTTGCCATCTGAGTGTGTTGCTCAATCCTCGTGCCGTGTGGAGCCTGGGTCTGAAGTGTGGGCCTGAGTCGAGGACACCCTGTAAAGTGGTAGGTGAGGGTAAGATGCTGAGAGAGGGCCAGATCTCAGCTGGGTGATACAGAGGGAAGGGAGGAGCTGTGCAGTGTGGTTAGGAAGGTTTGGAGAGAGAGAAAGGGGCATGAAATGGGCCTTTCAAACGAGACATTTAGCCCAGAGCTCAGAGCAAAGTGGAGACATGGGCCACTTATCTAATAACCCTGATCACAACACAGCCTCCTAAAAATTCCAAGGCATCTTGGGAGTTCTTGAGAGTGGCACCAGTTCTGTACGTGGCCAGTGGGACACCCCACCCATAGTCTGCCCCTCACATTCCCAGAACTTCTTGGGGACTGGTACCACCCTGCCCCAGCCCTCTACCCCACCCCATAGAAAATTGGCTGTGTTCCCCTGGAATCACAAATATAAGAGGAAAAAGCCCCAAAAATATATATCTCTTCTGGGAAGCATCCTTTCCCATTCTGAAATAACCATCCACTTCTTCAGCCGTCATGAGCCGTAGCACAGAGACAGCAGGAGAGATAACCTTCCAGGACCCCAGAGCTCAGTGTGTAAGGCAGGCATGGACACTGCAGCCCCTGGCGCACAGGTCTCCATGGGTGCCCAGAGGGACAAACTTAGCACAGCTCAGAGATGGGCAAAAGCTCAAAGGAATCTCGATCTGAGCCTTGGTAGCAGGAGGCACAAGGAAATAGCGCAGTGCCATGGTAGCTGTGGGCCAGACCTTCTGGGGAGGGTGCAAGTGTTGGTGGGAGCTGAAGCTGGAGGGTGGCATGGGCCAGGTCTTGCAGAGTTTCTGAACTATGGAACTTGGATTGTATGTGGAGCAGGGAGAGATTTCGGAGAAATGCCTGGGGGGCTACTAGGTGGAGGACAGATCACGGTGATGGGCTGCCACTGCAGAGACTTCTGAGAGAGAGCACAGGGAAGAAATGACGAAGATCTCAGTGTCCACAAACACTTGCTCCTGTTATTTTTCAATTGCACTGTGTTTGCAGTTACCAGCCAGAGCCATTGCCCTGTTCTGTGTCTGCCTTTGTCCCTCCCTTGGGTTTCCAGTTGAAAAATTCGGCTGCAAGGAAGTTTCTTGGCCCAGACAGGATGAAATCAGAGAAAGTGCGAGGAAAGGGGTCTTCGAAAGACAGGCTTATGAAACAACCGCGGTTGTCTAGGGGCCACCCAGGAGGCTCCTGTCGTGCCCGGGAGAATTGTGTTCACTCCGATTCTGGCCACCTAGGACCACAGCCTTCATCAGCAATGTCGAAGGGGAGATTCAAGTCACCCCAGCCCCATAGTCGGGATGGGGGGTGTGAGAATGAGGATTCTCAAAATGCATTTTATTTCATCAATTGTTACATGATTAGGTGACTCACTGAACTTACATAGGTTATTGATAATCTATAACCTCATCTGATTCACAGGCTAACACCTCCTACAAACACACAAACAAAAAGAATTTAAGGTCGACACTGTGGGATGTTTTATGGGTTTCCTTTTATGAGCTGCAAAAGGAACAATTTTGCAAAAATAAAGAAGTATTTGGGCTTCTAGAAAACCTGTCCCTCCCACCCCAACCTTTCAGCTAAAAGCACTAAATCATATTAAACAGTTTCATCTTTCAGCAATATGTAAATGTTTTCTCTGACATATCTTTACTTCTGGCCTGAATTTAATGGGTGTGTTTGATTATACAGTCACATGCATCTCTGTGGAGATGTCAACAGAAACCATGCTGGCCTTCACTTTAGTTAGGGAGGGCAAACCATGGAGTTTGCTTGAGGACAGAAAGATGTGAATTGTGTCTGGTCTAGAGACACAATGGTAAGAAATTTGTGGTAAGGAAAATGTCTTCCCACCAAGCCATAAGCATTGCCTTTTAAGGGATTCAGCCTAGGGTAAGTGGAAGCTTTTACTAGAAATAAAGACATTAGTCCACACATCAGCATGCGTTCTGAGTCCCAGAGGGAGAATAACTGTGATGGAAAGTAAGATGATGACAAATAGAATGGATGTTTTCCCACTTTGGGAGAAAGTTCTAGATTTTCTTGGAATGTTGAGACCTGGAGGATATCTTGGAGATCACCTAGACTGTGACTCATCATTGCATAAATGTGAAACATTAGATTCAGCAGAGAGATGTGACTTGCTCAAAGGCACACAGATAGTTGGTGACCAAACTGTCACTAAAACTCAGGTCTTGAGTTACTTCCCCCCTCTGAGCATGTTTCTTAGTCTGTGGAATGCACATAGTCTCTTCCTCACTGCATTCTTGGCTAAGGTGCACCCTGCACCCTTCTCTCTTCACTTCTCTTTGTTTCCTCGCATAACCCTTTAACAGAGGACTTGAGGCAGGAAGTGGGGACTCTGTTTCAGAGGTGGATACACCAAGATGTAGTGAGCAGTCTTTAGAAGAAAGAGAGTGGGCAGAACCCAGCCTTGCATGGCAAACCAGTGTCCAGGGCCCCCAGGGTAGTCACCCTTGGTCAGAGATGGGTATCAGAGAGGGGGTCCTGCAGCAGGGACAGCAAGGAAATCTGAAGACGCTCAGGAGGCAAGGATGGAATCAGGAATGCAGATCCGCGAGGGGACGCCCTGTGGGACTCTTGGAAAGGCAGCAGGCACCACACAAGAGCCAGTGGTTTCTCAGAGGTCAGCAAACTGCTGCTCAAGGGCCAAGTCTGGCCACACCCATATGTGTTGTCTGCGGCCCTTTCATGCTACAGCTACACAACGGTCAAGTAGTATTGGGATTGTTGTGGCCCAAAAGCCAAAAATATTGATCATCTAGCCCCTTACAGAAAAAGGTTGCCAACTCCTGCTTGAGCTGTCCACGGGCCTGAGTTCAAGTCAAGTGCTGCCCCTTTCTATCCAGGTAACCTTGGGCAAGCCACTTTTCACCTCAGAGCCCCATTTCTGCATCTGTACCCACAACAGGTTTGTTTTGAGAATTTCATAAACTATTGTCTGTGACCGCATCCAGGCTAAGGAGCAGTTCAGTTGCTTCATGTGCTTGTCAGTCCTCTGTGGAGGGAACCAGGGATGTGTAGCTTGATCGGTCCCTGGAGTGGCAGAAGGCAGGCTGCTGGGCAGGATAAAATTTTTGTCTTCCTGGAAAGGATGACTCACAGACCCATGTTTCTTTTTTTTTTTTTTTTTTTTTTTTTTTTTTTTTTCCTATTTGTTCTTTTTTCCAGATACTGGCTGACCAACAAAGTCCACATCAAAAGACCCACCACCGGCCTCTTGATGTATACCCTGGCCACACGTTTCTGCAACCAAATCTACCTCTACGGCTTCTGGCCCTTTCCGCTGGATCAGAACCAGAACCCAGTCAAGTACCACTATTATGACAGCCTCAAGTATGGCTACACCTCCCAGGCCAGCCCGCATACCATGCCCTTGGAGTTTAAGGCCCTCAAGAGCCTGCATGAGCAGGGGGCTTTGAAACTGACTGTCGGCCAGTGCGATGGGGCCACGTAGGGTGGGCACCCCATGGGACTCAGTGGCTCACATTTCCTGCCAGCTACACCACAGGCAGATGGGAGTCGGGGTGGCACAAACAATAGAACAAGCAGGCTAGTGGTTTTCTTTGTTAAAGTGTAAAACAGTGACCAGAATATATATATCTATACCTGCATATATATATTGACCTGAGTATTTATAACTGTGTGGTGTTCATCTAGCATTAGGCAGATAGGCCACAGGAAGAAGGTGTGGAGAACCCACCTGAACCAGATTGAGACTCAATCCATCTTTGGGGGTGGAAGGACTTGACATGAAAAGAAGCCAGTCCCATGACTTTGGATGACAAACTGCCTCCTGGCTTGGAGGGATCTTTGGGCTCATGGATGAACGGAGAGCCACCTGTTGTCAGCTGCCCCAAGCCTCTGGGATATGTGGATTCGGGGAGAGCTGAGGCCCAGAGGGGACACTTGACCCAGTCTAAAGTGGGTGCCATTCACGGAGGAGAGGGAGGTTGGAGAGTTCAACCGGGCAAAGGAGCACAAGGAAACCAAGCAGCAGAGGCCCCATCAGCACAGAGGGCCTCGTTCCACGAACGTAGAGTTGGACTGCCTAAGGGACAGCATGAATGACTCACACGTTTCAGACAGGCCTCCACGGCTATGGAGAGAAGGCTAGAGGAGACACAATGGATGGTTCATGTTCTGGCTTAGCAAGAGCCACCAAGAACTTTGGGTGAAGCAAGCAGATGACAATGAAGAGGAGTAATGTTCCGAATCATGTTTTTGAAAAATCAAGACCTCCTGTTAAGGGCCCACTTGACCCTAGAATAAGGCAGGAGAGTGTCTAAAATCTAGCTGCTTTGGGTGTTTTTTAAAGCAATGTGAGTCCACTGAGGAGGAAGAGACCCTGGGATTTCACCCTCTGGGTTAGTCTCTGTCTCACCCTGTTAGAATGTCACGAGGGACTGTACTGTCCCCTCTGTCACCAGGGAAGCCACAATGAGAGCTTGAAAGGGTGCTGTCAAGATAAATGTCATCCTTCTTAAAATACATATGATTGCCTTTTTGGGTGCCTCACAGAGCCCCAGAGTGTGAGACCTGAAAGAATGTTCAGCATCTAGCTCCATGTCCCTGCAACCACTCTCTGTTTGCCTTCTGCATTCTGCACTCTGCGGGGCCTTTGCAGCCAGACTGCTGTGTCAGTGTTACTTTCTTGTCACTTTCCTACCCTGATGGTCACACTAGCCCACACCAACCTCCGACATTGAGGTTTTCATCTCTGCAGGGAGAGGTTCCAATGTCCACCCCACCCCCAGGCACCCGCCTCTTCCCACAGAAGCAATTTTAGACTTTTGCAAAATTCTTTTCCCCTTATTGAGATTAATATTTAAGATTTAAAAAAAAAATACCCAAAGCCAAATGCAGTTCCAAATAGTGGACATAATCTCCCAGGGAAATCTGGGCTCGAGGCCTACAACTTAGGGGCTGGAATCACAGGTCTCACATAGAGAAATAGCCAGCTTGAATTTGTTAGTCGTATTCCTTCACCTGATGAATAACAGTGTTTTAAAACATATTTGAAAGGTAAGTAAAAAACTACCATCTTGAAGGTGAAGGGCGTTAAGAAAAGTAATCAAGACCTGCTCCTAAGCATATGAGACCAGATGTAATTAATCAATGGCAATGCAGAACAGGACCTTGGCTCTAAATTAATGGTTGACCGGAAGGGATTGGAGGCGGCAGAACCATTAACCCTACACAAGAACACTCCAGCCCAAAACCGTGAGGAAGGTGATATATCTCTGCATTTTCCTTTGTTGTTGCTTGAAGTCTGTGATTGGGGATTTGCATTATAAAATGAATATTTTAAAAAGCAACAGCCCTAATAGCCTCTGTGGGAACTGAGTGGTTTCGGACTCCTCACAGGCGGTGGAGATAATTAATACCATATTTTATACATCTCCAGAGCCTTTCATCTTGAGGATCTCAAAGACCGTAGAAGACATTTAATTTCTAAAGCTTGAAGTGCCCTGAGGAGTAGGTAGAATTTCCAGCAGGGCCTCGGTGGATTAACCAAGGCCTTGGATTCCAGAATGTTTCATGGTAAGCACTGTGGAGAACCTACATGTCAGGTTCTGGAGTTGGCCCTGAGCTCTATCCACCAAGCCAGCACCCCACCATCCCTTTGCAGGGGAGTCAAAGGGCCAGAACTCCTTGGGGGACCAGAACATGGTTTTCCTTCTGCCTATCTTAGTCATGGCTCCTAAAATTGAAGCTGATGTGAGCTGGAGTGCAAGGAGTCCTTCCACCCTGCCTTCAGGTTCTCTCTGGAGAAAGGTTAGAGACCCCAGGACAATCAACATGTGCACCGTTCCCCTCCTCGGCTTGAGTCCTGCACTACCAAAATGGCCTGGCCATTTGATGGCGGAGCTCCAGGGGCCTTGGCTTTCTCTGGCTCATTGTCCTTCTCCATCTGGGCATGCACAGTCGGGGGCCAATTGTCCTTCCCTGCCCATTCAGAGTTCAATTTGAGCCTCCACTGCAGTTCCTGGTGTGGGCCAGCTGGTGTTGGGTGGCCCCAGGGAGTCACACAGCCTGTACCCGGCCCCCAGATCCTCTGCTGTAACTGCAGGGTCACAGGCATCCCGGGAGAATGGGCCTCCACCCTCAGCCAGCCCTCACTGCTGACAGGCACCCCTCTGTCACCTCCTGCCACCTGTCAGATACCCAGCCTGCCCGCCATCAGCCACCCAAGTGGTTCCGACCTCCATTCACCTCAAGCCCCAACAGGCCCCTGTCATTCCACTTCATGGAAGAGACGGAGCCTTCTGAAATGAGATCTACCCTGAAAATCTCTTCTCCTTCCCCTTTCTGAGAAACGTCATCCCCACCAGTTAACGTTTCCTGTACACCCTCTCCCTCTCTCATCCATCTCTGTTGCCTCTGCACATCAGCACACACTGACTCCACCTGGGCTGGCTCCTGCCGCCTCTTCCCTACCTCCTCCACTAGCCGGAGGAAGGGCCTCCAGCACCCACGACTGCCCTTCCTCTTGATGCCCCTCGGCTTCCCCCCAGCCTGGCAGCAGCGTCCCAGCGCCTCCACATTGCCCCTCTCACCTCCCAGCTCTCCACGCCACTTGGCTCTGCAGCGACCCCTCCTAGACGCTCCCTGGCCCCTCGGCACCCAGAATGCCACATTCTTGTGTTTTTTTCCTCCTTCTTTCCCAATCCCTCTCAACCATGTATTTATTTATATATGTATGTATTTTTTTATTTATTATTTATTTATTGAAACCCCTACTTTGATTGACAAAGGAATCAAGGTAGATCTGACCAGTATTCCCCTCTCTTCTCCTTGTCCCACCACATGGACATGCCTTACACTGGCGTCCTCTCCTGAGTCCCTCCGCACTCTCCATCAGCAACCTCACACCTGCCTTCAGACCCGGCTGCAACTTCCTAAGCTGCCCCTGCCCCAGCTCCTCTCTGCAACCCAGCCCTCTCCTGAGCTCTAGGCTGGGATTACACCCGCTGGAGGGACACTCACCCCATCTGCTCCCACGGCAGCACCATCAACTCAACAAGTCAGAAGCCAAGTGGATCATCTGTGTCCCCTTCCCCCACAATCCCTCCTTTTTCTACTAAAAGACCCGTGATCCCGTCAGCCACCCAGTCTGAGATGTTGACGTTATCTTCGACTATTCTTCCCTGTCCTGCCTTGCTAATTCTTCCCACTAGCACTAATCTCGACTCTTTGTCACTTGGACTATTTCAGCAACAGTCTCATCTCCCAGATTACCTCTGTGCACACTGACACATGGTCCCGTCCATCCTGAACATGCACAGTGATTTTCCTCTCCCGTTGCACACAAACCTTTAAAAGTTCCCCGGCCCGTGAACAAATGTACAATTCTCTATTCTGACATTACAGACCACCGGATAAGGCCCCATTCTTCCTTTACACCCTCCCCTGGTCAGCCTAGGAGAGTTGTTTTTCCTGGAAAGGGTGCCTGCGTTTTACTGTCTCTGTGCCTTTGGTCTTGCTATCCCCATCCCCTGGAATGCTCCCTTTTCTTCCCTTCAAAGCCCATGCGGAAACCACTTCCTTCATGAAGCCCTCCCTGATGTACCAACCACTGGGATCTCTCCCTCTGCTGAACCACCGTAGCACTTTATTTGTACCTTTCTCATGGCACTTACCATATTCTGCCTTGTATTATAGTTATTTGTGCACTTGTCCTTTGACTGTTCTTAGACTGTAAGCTCGCCAAGGGCAGGGACTGTGTTTTATTCATCTGTATCCATCACAGCACTAGGCGTGGTGCATAGCACACAGCAGTTGCTCAATAAATGTTTGTTGGATTAAATCCTTAATACCTGTAGAGGGCTTTATACTTAAGGAAGTCATTTTGCATCTATAATATCACAAGAACCTCTGAAAAATCATGTGGGTTGGACCAAAGCAGAAATCATTATCCCCGTTGTATAGGTCATAAAACTGAGGCCAAAAACCTGCATGAAGCCTCACGGCTTCCTGGTAGAATGTTCATCCAGGTCTTCTCATCCTCACTTCAGGGCTTTTCCTGTTCATCTTTGTGGTTGGATCTCTGTAAACTGAAAACTAGCCCTATGCAGAGGCCTAGACACAGAGACCCAACAAACCTCAGCATGAACCCCATCAACACCGGCAAAATCTCACTCCTTTCTGGGAAGGACGAAAGCCATTTGGGTTTTATGAGTCCTGGGAGGTGGAGTTATAGGACCCCATCAATCATTCCCACTGCTGTTGTTGAGGGTAGGAAACCATCCTTCCAGATGGCAGGGAGACTAACAACTCCAGGGGGCTGCTTTTTGATAAATCTCTTCATGCCTAATTAAGGCTCCCTCTCCAGAATGAACGGAAGAGGATGTTTACTGATGCCAGTCAGATGGGACTCCAGACATGTGTACTGCCTCATGAATGTCCTTAATGGTATCCCCAATGACACTGACAGCCTGCCCCAGCCTCTGTCTCTCACCAACACTGCCGAATGTCATCTCTTCTCATCTTTATCTCTATTCTTTGCTTCCTGTCTTCAGGGCTCTTCCCTTGGCATTCACCAGGAGCAGAGTGATCCCAGAGAGCTGAGTGGCATCCCTTCTTCTTGGGTCCCTGAGCCCTGACCTGGAGCAATGCTGTGAGACAGCAGGAAAGGAGGGGAGTGTGGAGTGGGGAGTACTGTATGCCACTCCTCATGGAAGCAGAAAACAAACAGGCTTTTGTTCTGGTGGCAGGTCATCCACAACAATGGGATGTTTCCATGGTTACCATCTAGAAGCAATATCTTAGTTGTTTGGGGCTTTATGATGGGGGTAATGTAATTTCTGTTCTTAGCAATCCAGGTGACAGGGCAATTTCCATATATAGTCCACTGAGCCATCCAGCTCCAGATCATAGTTTCTCTAGAATCATCCTAGTTGTCTGCAGCCAAAGCCCAATAGAACCACCCAACAAAGAGCACTAAAGGTCCCTTGTGGCCTTTCTCAGTCTTCCTCACCATTTCCTCAGCCACCTTTCCCTAGAACCTGGGGGATGGGAAATGGGGCTACTATGGGCTTCCAAGAACCATGCCAACAAAGACCTCAAGTTCTCCAGTCATGACAACATTTTAAAATATTTAAAAGCATTCTCCAAAACTGACCCAGAACCAGCTATGAGCGGCCATCCCTTAAGGAATTAATAGAAAATGAGGATCCAATGGCCAAAAAGTGGGAGGACTGCCATGCAACCCACATGGACCCTAGAGTGATGGGTCCAGGCAGTCATGGGGGGAGTGCAGCCCTCCATTCAGCATACTGAGGCAAGTCAAATGGGGTTGGTGCAGGAAAACGCCCTTTTGATTTGTTTCCAAGTGTCTTTATCTTCTAAAATGAGACTGTAATGGTGGAGCTGCAGGACAAAGTCAATGAAGGGATGACTGGCCCGTCAGAATCATGAGTGCTTAAGAGAAGCCGTGTGTTCCAGGGAAGACCACTCTGAGGCAAGCTGTTTTACTGCATTCTCATTCCAGTGGCCTAGGTGGGCAAGAATATAACTCACTGTAATAACAACAGCGGGACAGGTTGCTTGGCTGTATCTTGTGTTCACAAATGCCCCATCTCTGGTCAGGAGCTCTGGAAGGAGTACCAGATGATCTGAAAGCCTGCCACTCAAGAACCTAGAGGGCATGAATGAGACTTGGCTCTGGTATTTTTCCATCTGTAAAATGGGGAAGACACCTACCGACCTCCTTTATGGAGTTATTGCAAAAATGCAAATACAGGACAAGGTAGATAGAGAAA